>NW_022196904.1:57510329-57554065 GCF_008632895.1 Mastomys coucha
ACACACACACACACACACTTTTTCTTGAAAAGGAACCTGAGCCTTGTGTTAGTTCCTCAGAAAGGCTAGTTTCAGGTGTCACGCACCAACCTTGTGCTTGGGTCTGGGACTACCCTAGAACAATAAGCTGCAACCCTAGTCTTATCACAGATATCATTTAGCTGGCTAATAGTTTACAAAAGAAAAAAAAAGTCAAGAATATTGTATACACGACATACTTAATAAGCTCCAGGATTGTCAAAGCCTGATGCTTCCCGTCTTTTATTTTTCATTCTCAGTGTCCATGCCAAGGACAGCACAATCCTTGAATGTGCAGGAGTTAACTCCTATTTCTCCATACTTTGAGATAAAAATTTTAATCTAATTTACCTATCCTTTCTCCCCATGTTTTATATAGCAGTTTTAAGTCTGCAATTAAATTAACAGAAATATTCAATGCTTTCTGCAGTATACTATGCACAATATATTTAGCCCTTCACATTGTTAATATTACTACTAGGTTAGGATTCTTATTATAATTAATGACCCTATACTGATATATCATTTCAATCACAGTGCCTCATTAACATGAGAGTTTACTCTTTCTTGATGGTGTGTGTTTTATGGATTTGTATGAATATATAATAGAATGTATTCACCATTTACAATGTATCACAGAATAATTTAACTATAAAAAAATCATCTGGACTCTTCTACACATCTCTCCCTTTCCACTGATTCCTGGAAAACATTCATCATTTTACTAACCCCATAATTTTATCTTTTCCAGAATGTTGCTCATTAAAACCATATTGAATACATCCTTTCCAGATTGGCTTACTTCACTTAGTAATATAATCTTTGTCCTGTCTTTTCACAGCCTGAAAACTCATTTTAAAAGTTTTAATTAAAACACAGGGGCTGCAGAGATGGCCCAGCAGTTAAGAGCACTGGTTTGGTTCCAGTACCCACATAGTTGATCTCAAGTGTGACTCCAACTCTGGAGATCCAGTTCTGGGGGATCAAACACCTCTTCTGAACTCCCTGGGCACCAGGCACAAACAGTGCACACATGCACACTCAAACACACCATACACTACACACACAATTAATAAAATTTTAAATTTCAGTTAAAACAATTCCAGAGCCAGATCATACAGTTGCTTCTCTAGGATCTAGCAGGGTAATCTAGTCCTCCCCGAATTTACCCCCTAAACTCTGCATATCAGCCCAGTGCCCTGTATTCATTGTATGTAAATGATGAATGTAATACATTCCACCTAAGCCAGACATCTAGCCCAACCCACACATCCTCTCTTCTGTCCCAACCTCTCTGCCCATATCAGACACAGAATTAACAAAAGATGCTCACATGCCTAGATCTCATCACAAACATCTAGAAAGCACAGAAAGCACCAAGCAGTATTGCACACCCAAGCCAACAGAAATGTTTGCCAATGAAAATTATCTACATAAACCCCAGGACACAGAATTTAAAAGAACAATCATAAAATTAAAAAACAAAAAAACAAAAAAACAAAAAAACAAACAAAAAAAAAAAAACAGAAGGAATTTAAAGACAAAAAGAAGCAGCCTAATGAACTTAGAACAACTCAAAGAAAATGAATGCATAAGTGACACCAAAACGAAGCAAAGCCAAAAATGACAAAGACAATCCAGAATTTGAATATGTAATACAATAAGAAATAGAAATACTGAGGACTCAAGCTAAAATGAAGGAGTTGGAAAACCAAAAACCCAACTAGACAACTCAAAGGAAAGCTTCACATGTAGAATTAATCAAGCAGAAGAAAGAATATCAGAACTTCAGTCAATGGTATATATCAGATCTTCAACAAGATCAAAGAAGAAAACTTCCCAAACTAAGGAAAAAAAAAAACCCAAACAGATACAAGAAGCACACAGAACACCAACAAACTAGATCAGAAAGGGCACTTTATAGTAAGTATATAAAACACTAAATATATAGAACAAAGAGAAAGTACTGAAACCTACAAGAAAAAAATACAAGTCATGTATAAAGAGAGCTGCATCAGACTCATCAAAATAACATCGGATTTCTCAATGGAAACTGAAAGCCAGAAGATTCGGCAGCAATTCATTCCAAGTCCTAAAAGACAATGACAGCCAACCTACACTCAGCAAAAACTATCTGCCAGAGTTGAAGGAGAAAGAAAAACTTTCCATGATGCAAACAACCTAAAGAAACTTATATCCAACAAACCAAACCTAAAGAAAATATAATATTTATTTTCATATATATAATACAATTAGCAAGCAATATTTGGGGCAGAATAGAGGAATGAGAATAGGCAATATACTGTAGAAAGGAATACTAGGGCATAATTACTAAAACACAAAGTACCACTGAAAACATAAAATGAGCAACAACAACAACAACATCAAAACGAGCAACACATTGACTGCAATCAGATACCTTTCAATAATAACTTTAAATATAAAAAGACTAAATTCTCCAATCAAAAGACACAGGCTAGCTAAATGAATCAAAAAATAAAATCCATCTACAAGAAACACATCTTAGCTTTAAATATAGGACTCAAAGGGAGGGACCTTAGATAAAATGCCCAACAGTAGGGAAAGGGAATTTATAGAGCCCACCTCCAGCAGGAAGACAGGGCATCAAATGAGGGAGGGGGGGAACCCCACAGTCACAATTCTGACCCATAATTGTTCCTGTCTGAAAGAATTACAGGGATGAAAATAGAGAGGAGCCTGACAAAATGAAGGTCCAGCAACAGGCCCAAAGTGGGATCCAGCTCACGGGGTGGTTCCAAGGCCTGATTTTATTACTGAGGCTATGGAGTGCTCACAAAAAGGGACCTAGCATGACCACACTCCAGAAGACCCAACAAGCAGCTGAAAAATCAGATGCAGATATTTGCACCCAACCAATGGACAGAAGCTGCTGACCCTTGTTGTTGAGTTAGGGAAAAGCTGGAAGCAGCTGAGGAGGAGGGCAACCTTGTAAGAGGACCAGCAGTCTCAATTAATCTGGACTCCCTGAGATCTCTCATATACTGGACCACCAAACAGACAGCATACACCAACTGATATGACAGCCCCCAACATACATACAGTAGCAGACTGCCGGGTCTGTGTCCATTCAGAGATGATGTACCTAACCCTCAAGAAACTGGAGGCCCCAGGGAATTTAGAGGTCAAGTGGGGTGGGGGGTGGGGACATCCATGTGGAGACGGGGGTGGGAAGGAGGTATGGGATATGGGACAGTTGGATGGTGTATGGGGGAAGATAAAATGGAATGTAAAGAATAAAAAAATTAGTTAATTAAATAAATAATAATTAAAAATCTCTAGTCAACTCATAGGGATTAAACAACTCATTATAGAATGATGAATGGGTCAAATTAGAAATAAAAAAATTTCCTGGAACTAAATGAAAACACAATATAACAAAATCCTTTGGGACACAATCCTCATAGGAAAGCAGTCCTATGAGGACAATTTAGAGCTCTAAACACCAGCACTAAAATACTGGGAACAGCAAAAATAAATGACTTAATGATGCAACTCAAAAAATTGGAAAAACAGGAACAAGACAAATACAAAGGAAGTTGACTGCAAGAAATACTAAAAACTAGAGTAGAAATTAATGAAATAGAAACAAACAAAACAAAACACACACACACACACACACACAAGCGAATCTAAGAGCTGGTTCTTTAAGGAGATAAACAAGATCAACAGACCCTTGGCCCAACAAACCAAAAGAAAGAGGATCCAAATTAACAAAATTAGAAATAAATGGGTAAGCATTACAACAGACACCAAAGAAATTCAGACTATTATAGGAGAATAATTTAAATGCCTATATTCTATTAAGTTAAAAAACCTTAAAGAAATGGTGAATTTCTACAGTCAGCCAAATCACCAATATTAAACCAAGAAAATATCAACAATAACCTAAACACACCCATAACAAATGAAAAAGATTGAAAGAGTAATAAAAAGCCTTCTTCCTAAAAAGTCCAGGACCAGATTAATTCATATCAAAATTTTACCAGACTTTCAAAGAATGATCCATATCGATCTTTCTTAAACTAGTCATAGATAGATAGATAGATAGATAGATAGATAGATAGATAGATAGGCAGGCAGGCAGGCAGGCAGGCAGGCATAGAAGTATCCCAAACTTCTTCTATAAAGCCAGTATCATTTTAATACTAAAATCAAGTAAAAGCACAACAAAAACAAAACAAACAAGCAAAACAACACCTACAGGCTAATACTCCTGATGAACCTAAATTCAAAAATGCTCAATAAAATACTTGCAAACCAAACACAAACATACATTAAAAGACTACCCATCATGACCACACTGGCTTTACATCAGAGTTACAGGGATGCAGTTCCAAACATGCAGGTTAACAAATGTAATGAACCATATAAATGGACTTAAAAGACAAAAATCACATGATCATAACTATAGATGCGGAAAAAAAGGCTTTTAACAAAATCCAATAAGCCTTCATGATAAAAGTCCTAGAAAGACCCGGGCAGTGGTGACGCATGCCTTTAATCCCAGCACTTGGGAGGCAAAGACAGGCAGATTTCTGAGTTCGAGGCCAGCCTGGTCTACAGAGTGAGTTCTAGGAGAGCCAGGGCTATACAGAGAAACACAGTTTCGTGGAAAAAAATAAAAAGAGTCCTAGAAAGAGTAGGACTAGGGGGAAAATACCTCAATGTAATAAATTCTAAAGAAATGCAAGAAACCCAAGCCCACATCATCCTAAATGGAGAAAAAATCTGAAGGAATAAACACTGAAATCAGGATCAAGACTATATAAGAAAGTCAAATTACCTTAATTAGCAGATGACATTACAGATCCCCAAAATTCTACCAAAGAATTTTTAAAAACAAAGAAATTCTGCAATGTGGCAGGATATACAAACAACTTCATAAATCAATAGCTTTTCCGTACACTATCAACAAACATATAGAGAAAGAGATCATGGGCACACTTCCATTCACAACAGCCTCAAAGGAAATAAAATATCTAAGAATAAATCTAACCAAGGAGGTGAAGGACCTTTATAATGAAAATTTTAAACCTCTGAAGAAAGAAGTGGAAAAGGATACTGGAAAATGAAAAGACATCCCATGCTCATGGATTAGTAAATATTGTGAAAATGTCCATTCTACCAAAAGCTACTTGCAAATTCAATGCTCACAAAGTCCCCATCTTATTCTTGACAGAAATAGAATAAGTATCCTAAGATTCATATAGAACTACAAAAGGCACCAGATATAAAACAATCCTGAGCAAATGCTGGAGGAACTACCATTCCAGACCTAAAGATTGTATTATAGAGCCACAGTAATAAAACCAATATGGCACTGGCACAAAAACAGATCTGTAGACCATGGAACAAAATAAAAGACTGAAACATGAGTATATGTAACTTCAGCCATTTAATATTTGACAAAGATGCCAAAATTACGCCCAAGGGAAGGGGTCAACAAATGGTGCAGGGAAAACTGTATATCTATGTGTAGAAGAATGAAATTCATCTATGTTTATTACCTTGTACAAAAAAGAAAAAAAATTAATTACAAACAGATCAAAGACTTAAATGTGAAACCTAAAACATTGTAACTGCTGGAAGAAACATATTGGCAGTATCCTACAGAATGCAGGTGTGTGAAAGGCCTTCCTAAATAGAACTCCCAAGAATTAAACTCAACAATTGACATGTGGGACATCATAAAATTAAGTCTTCTACAAAGCTAAAACACAATCAAGTAAGAAAGAAGGCCTCAGAATGGGAGAGAATTTTGGCCAACTATATATCTGACAGAGGACTAACATCCAGAATATATAAAGAACAAAAACAAAACAAAACAAAACAAAACAAAAAAAACCTAAACCATTCAAAACATGGATCTTGGAATTAAACTGAGTTCTCAAAAGGAAGAAATATCTGAGAAAAAAAAAAGGTTATTGTTCCCAGCAGTTAGGTAAATGTCAAACAAAACAACTTCCACATTTCAATCTTGCACCAGTCAGAATGTCAAAAATCAGGAAAATCACCATAACAATGCTGGAGGAGGCGTGGAGGTTAAGGAGCTCTCCTTCACTGTTGGTGGGATTGCACACTATTATGTAGCCAACTAAAAAATCAGTGTGGAGAACTCTCAGAAAATGAAAACTAAATCTACTATAACACCCATTCATACCATTTCTTGTCATACGTCCAAAACTCCAGAAACTTGCTCAGCTATGGTCATTGCTATTCTACTCAAATAGCAAAGAAACAGAAAGACAAATGGATAATGAAACTATATATACTAATGAATACTATTCAGTAGTAAAGAAAAATGAACTGATGAACTTTGCAGGTAAATGAATGGAACTAGAAAAGATGAATGAGGTAGTGCAGACACAGAAAGACAAATATCACATCTCTCTTATCAGAGGCTCCTACCTCCAAATTTTCATTTTTTTTCAGATGTGAGTACACAGTGTGGAGTAACTGCAGAAATCAGGAAAGTAAAAATAGACCACTGGAGGTGAGGAGGGCAAGAATAAGGACAATAGCAGGGTACCGGTAATATGAAGTGGTAAATGAAGGACATGTGGCTTTTCAAGTTAAGTCCAAGGGCTGGGGAGGGAGAAATAAATACAGAAGGTAAAGTAACAGTGAACATGTCTAAAAAGGTCATAAGGAATCATGTTGTTAACTATCTACTTAATAAACACTTAAAATACATGTAAATCAGATAATAAACATATATACAGTTTGAATGAAATTTCCCTATCTGAACTGACAATGCTCCCTAGCCCCAAGAGCCACAGACTACCTAACAAAAAAACAATACCAGGCACGAAAAGCCCTCTTTTAAGTCAGTAGTCAGAGCCATTCAAGAGACTAGCCATTCAAGAAACTGCCCAAAAAGTTACAGGCTACTGCTGTTGCTTTTCGTTTCCCCCAAGAGGAGAAGTTAAGTAACTGATGCTGAAGATACCACACACTTTGAACGAACATCCCAGAGAACCAAAGCTGGATCTAACCTGAGAGAAGCATTCAAGCTTCCAAAGAAGGGAAGAAAGCAAGTCTTAACCATGATGTCTATGAAACACAACAATCAACATGCACGATGACCCTAAGAGTACACTAGTGGCACATGTATCTTGGCAGTAACCAACAGCTCACTAACTGGACTTAAGACCCTCTTAACAAGAGGGAAATTATGCCTGGTTTTGGGAACCTAGCCAAAACTACTCAGAGCTACTAAAGTCATGCATATTAAAGGAGAATCTACAATCACCACTTTACTAAACTACCATAATCCTTAACTATGTTCTAAGGATTTATCTTTATACCCACACATTCCCCTCATCAAGAAAGTTTAAGATTCTCAGCACAAATCCTGTACCTAAGATTCAGGGATCATTGTGGAAGAGCCAAGAGAACAGGAAGTTTTCTAAACGACTGTGTCTCCTAGAAAGGTCATGAAGTTTCACCAACATGACTACCTAAACAGAAGCTAAATAAGAACAACAGACATAACAACATGGAAGGAAGAAAGTTCATGGGACCTCAATGCTAAACAAAGAATAGGCAACTAGGGAATGTTGCACATGAGAAATAGACTTCCCAAGAAAAGAGTACACCATTTGGTTATTCAATACCAAATGGTCAGCCCTGAAAACACATATACAAGAAACATTATGAAAACAGAACAGGTTGTATTTAAATATTTAGGAATATAAACACACACACTCTCTCTCACACACAACCACCACCACCACCACTAACACCACCATAACAACTAACAACTACAACAATTAAAGAAAAGGAGACCATGATTTGAATGAGAATAAAAGGGGTGATATGTGGGAAAAGGAAAGAAAGAAATGATAAAATTGTAATCTCAAAAAACTTTATAAATACAATTATATCATTTCTCTCTCCCTTCAACCACTCATTACCCCCAAATTCCTTTCAAATTGATGGCCTCCTATTCCTTAATATCACTATATACACCACATGCAAAAAGCACAAATGTAACCTGCTGAGTCCATTTAATGTTGCTTGCATGTATATTTATAAGGGCTGACTACCTGGAATTGGAGAACCATTTAAGGGGCTCATCTCTGGAAAAGATTAATGTTCTCGTTCTTTCTCTCTCTCTCTCTCTCTCTCTCTCTCTCTCTCTCTCTCTCTCTCTCTTTCTCTCTCTCTCTCTGTGGTCAGATTGTAATTTCTTGTAGCTCTTTATTCAGGGGTGGGGCTCCTATGATTTCCCTTATTTATGTTGGCATATTAACTATTCAGGTCTTGTATAAGCTACCATATTATTATGCTTTCAAGAGTGTAGCTTTTCTGTCCAATCTAGATAGCATAATCTTGCAACAAACTTCCTTGTCCTCTGGCCCTTAATCTATGCACTTCTTCTATGCTCTTAACCACTGAGCCACCTCTCCAGTCCTTTAAAATAACTTTTTATTTCATTTTGCAATATAAATTTAGCTATATGTTTAAAAATAATAACAAATATATTTAAAAAATTCAAGAACAGTATAGAAAATTCATTTCCCTTAGCCTTAGGTATAGGGTGTGTTGTAGATGTAGATACCCAGATCGGGGCTGGGTATCCCACAGTCAGTCCTCTTCTACATTTTTCCTGGTAGTAGCTTTCTGTAATAGTCTGACTGAACTGCGAGA
The DNA here is from genome assembly GCF_008632895.1 of Mastomys coucha. NCBI lineage: Eukaryota > Metazoa > Chordata > Mammalia > Rodentia > Muridae > Mastomys > Mastomys coucha. The sequence goes on from NW_022196904.1 coordinate 57,519,042, forward strand.
AGATACCTGAGGAGAGGAGAGCTATTTTCATCTGGGGGTACAGAATGTAGGTAAGAATTATATTGGGTCATAAAAGTGGCAGTAGTAGTTTCTCCTCTGAGATGTACAACCTCACTAGCCATGGGTGACTGGGTAGGTGAACAAGATCAGGCATGATTTCCCTCCTGCTGAGCAGGCTGTAAGTTCAATTAGACAACTGTTAGCTATCAGCAAGATCTAGGTGCCACTACTGCACCTTTAAAGATAGTTTATTATCCTGATCATTGCTGTGGTTCATTGGCATCATGGTTAAATAGGACTACTGAATAGGGTATCCATGCTCTAACAATTAAAATCCATGTGTGTCCTTAGTAAGTATGCTTAGATATGAAATGGTTTTTTATTTTTATGTATGTGTGTCAGTATGGAGGTTTTTTGGATGTATGTGCAAGTGCCCATTAAAACTGAAAGTGAAAATTACAGGCAGTTATCCTGACCAATGTGAGTGAGAAATACAATTTGGGTCTCTACAAGAGCAGTACTCTTAGCCACTAAGATATCTCCCTAGCCCTTTGAAATAATTTTTAAATTTAATTTTTCAATGTAACACTTAGCTCTACGTTAAAAATAATTTCAAATATATTAAAAAGTTTCAAGAATAGCATAGAAAATTCATGCAAAACTATTACCTAGGTTGACCAATTTTTAACATTTTACTGTATTTTTTACTCTTATGAAAATGTTTGTATCTTCTATATATCTTTGCATAGATATAGATATAAATTAATCTGAACCACTTGAGGATGGGTTGCACAGATCATGCTCTTTATAACTTAATACTTCAAGTATGAATTTCCTAAGAGCAAGAATATTCTCTCTTTTTTGTTTTAATTTATTTATTACAAGTACACTGTAGCTGTCTTCAGACGCACCAGAAGAGAGCGTCAGATCTCATTACAGGTGGTTGTGAGCCACCATGTGGTTGCTGGTATTTGAACTCATGACCTTCAGAAGAGCAATCAGTGCTCTTACCTGCTGAGCCATCTCACCAGCCCCAAGAATATTCTCTTATATAGCCAACTACCCTAACCAAATTCAAAAGCATAGGTCATAGTTTCAATTTTGTTAATTATCCTAATATTATTTAGGGCATTTTCACCCTCCTTTATAACATAAAGCCACAAGGAACTGAGATAGATTGATCATGTGCCATCTGTAGGGAAATAAGGGAAAACTGCCAGTGTAAAGGGAAACAGGGGTGAGATGTCTTGAGTCAGAAACTTTATTTTACATATAATAAAAAGCCATCATTTATTTCATCTTGGCTTTGTTACTGTGTGACTTCAGCGATGTCCTGTGACTTTTCTAAGCCTAGATGTAAGAATAACGATGTTCTCTGTATCGTGTTGGTACATGTTGGTATGCATCAAACCAAGTGCCAGGCATGTATAAAATGGTCTGTATTTTATTATTTCAAAATAATAACATGTATAAGGTATTTTCTAGCCAGGGCTATACAGAGATACCCTGTCTCAAAAAAACAAAAAAAAATTTTAAAAAAATTTCTAAAGGCACTTTCTAAATAAAATATGTAATTTGAAAGTTATAGTCCCTACTGAATACAATACTACATCTTGCAACTCCCAAGCATCACAATAACATTTATTAGCAGGATTCTTTATAGTGTCATGAACTTCTAGTTACTAAAAAATAGTCACTATGCTTTTTAAAATGTTCATTTCATTCAATGTATGTATAATTTTGAAATAAACATTGCTGGATTTATAAGACAATTCCTATTTCTCTGGTTGAAACTACATAAAAAGAAGAAACAATTTAAAACAGGATCTTTAGAAGCAATCCCAAGTAAAGGAGCCCATGATTAATTTATTAGGTGTTCCCCTACCCCTTGGGCATAAAGGTGCTCTAGGCCAAGCACACAGCCCTGGCTAGCCTTGTAGCCCTGGCTGTCTTAAAACTTGTTTGCAGGCCAGGCTGACCTCAAACTCAGAGATCCACCTAACTCTTCCTCCCAAGTGTTGGGATTAAATGCCTGGTTAGTACTAATAATTTTAATCAAGTAATTAAATCTCTAAGCCAGTTTTTTCACTGTTAAAAATGAAGTAGGTACTGTATAATTCTCTGGTTATGGGAACATTAATATAGTAAAGAAAGAACATTCAAGCACATATCCCCTTTATGGTAGATTCAAGTCTTACACAAAAATTCTATAAATGGTTCTTCAGTCATTCTCAATTTTGTTTGTTTCAAATATCAAAGATTTGAGGCATATGGCAGTACAGAATAGGACAGATTCTGGCATAAAAAGACCTATATTTAAATTTTTAAAGTGCAGAGTTTAAGGTCAATGACATTAGGCTCCTATGTAGTGTTGACAATCAGTATAACTAGTCATCTGCAAACCAGGCTCATTCCCCCAAAGTGAGTTGTGTTTACATTAAATAATAACTTTTAACTGTCCAATTTTAATATGTTCTAGTAATACTCTGCTTCTACAAAGATGTCTTTAAGTCATCTCAAAGATGGGGAATCAAGGTCTGATTAAAAAAAAAAAAAAGACCTGTATTTAAATCTAAGCTTCAAGGGAAAAAACTTTAAAATAGTAATAATACTCATAGACTTCTGGAAACTAAGATAGTGTGTGTGAGTCTCAGTCTCCCCCGTCCTCTCTGTGTGTGTCCAGCCAGTAGATTCACATTGTGAATAATAAATACTAAAAATTACAATACTATTTAATTAATATAAAAACTATGAAAACACTCTAAGTACTTTTGAGAGCTTATATGGTAGTGGTAGAGAAGTTAGCTGGGATTCTCATGAATTGTGTTGAATCTGTTGATCACTAAAGGTGATACAATTTTAACACTGACCATAATACCAGCTCATATGTAGTATGTCACTGCATCTATCTGATGTTTTTAAAATCTCTTTCAGTGACGCACTACAATAGAGCTTTGTAATTTCCAGAATAGAGGTGTTCCACTCAGTTTTGTTTTAAGCAGTGCCAGGCTTTCTATATAACCAAGGCTAATCTGAGCTTCCTTCCTGAGCCTCATTGCTGAGATTATAGACATGGACCATCACTCTTAGCTAATGCCCTACTTCTTTTATTAATATATTCCAAAGTAACTTATTAGTATTAGAAAAGTTATTACAACTAAGCACAATTATAGTGGACTAAATCCTAATAATTCCATCATCAATTGAAAGTAGTTTAAGTAAAAAATGTAGGCAATATATCTGACCTTTGAAGACTACAGTCTGGCCTAGCCTAGCCTAGCTTAAAACACCCCAAAAACATATATGAAATTGGGCAAAACCTGTCATAACACAAAGTCTATTTTATAATGAAGGACTGGTCATCTCATGTAATTTACTTAATATTATATAGAAACTGAAAAAACAAAATTGTAATTATATATGCTTTTGTACCATCTTTAAAGTATATTTTTAAAAAAGACTAACACATTAGAGACCATAGTACATACTAGAAAGGAGAAACAGTCTACTTTGACATTCAGAATCAAACAATATCAAGTAATTTTAATCTCAACGTCTATACAAGAGAACAAAACTATATTCTGCAAAGAAAAGAGAAAAAACAAAGATGTCCTATAGTCTCTTACAGAAAAATACACAAAATCTGGACACATTTATCCTATTGTACTATATAGTAAAACCAATGGTTCTTTGCTCTTAAAGAACTATCTCCCAATCCTGTTTGATAAAGGATATTTTCCCTACTATTTACCATTAAATTCAGGCAGAAATTCATGTTCTAAATTAAGACTATCATAAGCTGTTGTTTAATGAAAACTAAGTAAATATTCCATTCTATTATAAGTTACATTTCAGTGAGAATGACTACACACCGAAAATAAACAAGTCTGTTGTACGAATACAATGGTGCTATCAACCAGCATGTCATAACATAAGGAAAATACAAAACTCTATTTCCAATACAATTTTTATATGCTTGAAAAGAAATGACTTTATGTTACTTTCACTAAAAACAAACAAAGAAAAAGGAAGAAAAAGAGGAAAAGAAAAAGGTAGGACACATCCTACAAACACATTTAATTTTACAACTTAAATTTTTGTAATTAAAAATACTATAGACTCAAGAAATAAGAGCAATAAAAATTATACAAAACATTGAAAAGGGAATGCTTTTTCCATTAGTGATGGCTATAGGGTTCTCATGGTAAATTCTCTGGTCTGCAAAACAACTCAAACACTAAATATTAAAGAAATCATGACCCAAAGGCCATTGTGGAAAAGTGCTAGACACATCATGCACATGAAAGTGAGACTGTAAGGGCTGTACAGAACTGGCCCACCCCTCACCTAGACATCATAGGAGAGGTGGTTCTGCCCCACACCTGCTCCAGCACTTAGGAGAGTAAACCCTGCACCTCGCCTGGGCAGCACAATAGAGCTGACTGACCTTAATGACAGGGACATGGGTGAGCTGGCCTGAGGGTGTGAGTGTGGGAGCTGGCCCCTGAAACTAGTTTGCCATGCAGCAGCATGGGCAATAGAAATGCCCTCTGCTCCCCTTACCCCTCACCACCTACAGCAGTCAGGAGAGCTAGGGTCATGAGAGCAGAAGAGCTGTCCCTGCCCCTCACCTGCTGCAGCACTCAGGAGAGTGGGCCCTACATCTTACCTAGGCAGCACAGAAGAGTTGGCCCTGGATATGAGGGTTGTGGGTGAGCCAGTTCTAAGGGTGTGAGCACAGGAAAGCTGACCCTGCCTCCAGTCTGCTGGGCAGTGGCAGCAGGGATGAGGGAGAGCCGCCTTCCTCTCCTTCCTCACTATCTATGGCACATGCAGAACCTTGCCCTCACTATCTGCAACTTGGGAGAGCAGGCCCTGCACCTTGCCTGGGCAATAGGGTAGAGCTGGTCCTGGTTTCAGGGGGTTTGGAGAGTGGGGGTGCTGGTGAGCCGGCTTCCGTGAAAGCAGGAGCTCCAACAAACTGATGAGCTCAGATTCTTTTAATTGGCCCACCTCAGCATCTACCCCATCCATGAACTGTTAGAGTGCTGGTGCTAAAGATCCAAAACTAGAGGATCTTCATGACACAGGTCAAGAAAGAATATACAAGAAGAGTTCCTTTGAGGTTCTAGTATTGATAGAGTAAACCAAACCAATAAATCACTGCAATGAGCATTTGCAAGCAAAGACATTACTCCCACAACAAGAATTTTTTTTTTCTCTGTTGTGGGGAAGATTGCAAAGATCGAGGGCAAGTACAAGGGTGGGATAGATGAGTAGGATTAGGGTACATGGTGTGAAGTTCACGAAGAACCAATAAAAAAAGTTTAAAAAAAAAAAACCTTAACATCAGCACTCCTAAGGCATCAGTACCTTTCTCAATAATCAATTCTCCTTTACCTCAAAAGGAGACCATTTTCCTGATTATTTTGGTAGTAACACACAGTAACTCAGTGTTTAGTGAGTTCACATAACTAAGTATCCTCTCAAATCAAGTATTACTAATCACTTAGATCTCAGTCCCTCTACTGGAGTTAGCACAGAGTTTCTTTGCGGTGTTTTCTTGATTAGTAATAGGCTAAGAATCTCTTTGCCTGCTTCATAAATATTTAGATTTTTTTATGAGGTGCTTTCTCAAGTCTCTTTTCCTTCTTTCGCTGAACTGTCCATGACTGACAAGAGTGCTCTGAATCTTTGGATTTGGCCCTTTTGTCTGTTAAATGTATTAAAATTAACTCTATATTTTCCTATAGAAGGTTCTAACTGTTTTAGTTTTGCCTTCAAATTAAAAATGAATAATCAGCCTTTGTTTTCTGCATGGTGGAAAATAAGAAAATAAGGTCCTTCTTTTCCAAATAGATTATCAATTATTTCATTATTAGTTACTGAATAGTTCGTTACCCTGCTGTTATAACTTCTGTCCTAAAGCAAATGTCTACATATGTATGGATCCTTTTCCAGGCTTTTGCTTCTTTTTTGCTTAACCCAGTATTTCTTATTTTATGGAATTAATCATTGCATATGCTTAAAAACATCTGATTCACCTGATATGATAATCCTTCCTCAAAAGGTCAAACTGTTAAGATCTAGCATCCAAACAAAATATAGAAAATAAAAAGCAGCAAGAAAACATAAGAACAGCCAATTAATATGGAGACCCAGAAATCAAGAGCTTAGATAGGTAAGTAGATGAAGCTATCACAACAATAGTTAGAAGCAGGGAGTCAGCTTTGTGGATAAAGTGCTTGCTGTGCAAGGATGAGGACCTGAGTTCGGATCCCCAACCCTCATGTAAAAGCTAGGCATAAATGACAACATACATCTGTAACCTCGAACTAGAAAGCAATAGCAAGCAGAGTCCAGGAGCTTGCTACCCAGCCAGTCTAGTAAGAAACGATAAGTTCAAAGTTCAAAGAGACACTAGCTTAAACAATAAGGTAGAGGGCTGGCAAGATGGCTCAGCAGGTAAGAGCACTGGCTGCTCTTCAGAAGGTCTTGAGTTCAGATCCTAGCAACCTCCTGGTGGCTCACAACCACCCATAATGAGATCTGACGCCCTCTTTTGATATGTCTGAAGACAGCTACAATATAATGTATTACGCCAGAGCGAGCAGCTGGAGCGAGCGGGGCGGCAGAGGTCCTGAGTTCAATTCCCAGCAGCCACATACATGATAGCTCACAGCCATCTGTACAGCTACAGTGTTCTCATACACATAAAATAAATAAAATAAATCTTTAAAAAAAGAAACAATAAGGTAGAGAGAAATCTTAGAGGACTACTGATGTCAGCCTTTGGCCTCTACGCACACACATAAGCACCAACATTCCCACAATATAATCATACATATACAAGCCCCATCTCCTACACATTTTTTAGAAAGATGATTACAAAGAAATTTAGTATGCCCGGAAAGATATGGACTCAGGAGTTGGTAAAGTTGCTTATTTTGTAAGCATAAGGACCTGAACTTGATCCCCACCACCCAGGCACCATGCTCACATTGCTAATGCCAGAGCGGAGGAGGCATAAACAAGTGGATCCCCGAGGCTTAGTGGGTGACAGGCAGCCTAGCCTAACAGGTGAGCCACAGGTCCCAATAAAAAACAAAGTGAGGGGCTGGTGAGATGGCTCAGTGGGTAAGAGCACCGACTGCTCTTCAGAAGGTCATGAGTTCAAATCCCAGCAACCACATGGTGGCTCACAACCACCCGTAATGAGTTCTGACGCCCTCTTCTAGTGCGTCTGAAGACAGCTACAGTGTACTTACATATAATAAATAAATAAATCTAAAAAAAAAAAAAAAAAAAAAAAAAAAAAAAACAAAGTGAATGGATGTCTCATAAAAACCAACACCCAAGACTGACCAATGACCTCTACTCACATTTGCACATGTGTACACACACACCAGCATACACATGCATGAAGGAGAAACAGAAGAAAAACTTTGAAGAAAAAAATAACTATACTAGTAACTTTGAAAAACCATCTGGGATGGTATATACTTCTGGAGTAAAACAGTGATCTTAGACTTATATATTTCCATACAAATAAATCACAGAAAGAAAGAAAACTAAAAATAAGAGATGAGTGGTAGTATCTGTGGCAATGAAGAGAATTCAAATACATTACCATTTGCAAGGAAAAAACTAGAATGGGTTACTTAAGAAATAGTAGCCAAAACATTTCTACATTTAATTTTTTAAAACAAAGCTAAGCAAGTCATCTCAAAGAAAACCATCCAAGATATACACAACACAATCAAATTACTAAACCTCAATAATAGTCCCCCCAAAAAACATTTTGAGAAAGGGTCTGTGTAGCAAGGTATGCTTGAAACTCACTATGTACTCCAAGCTGACCTCAAATTCAAAGCAGTCTTCCTGTTTCAGCCTCCTGAGATTTGAATTACAGGTGTGTGCCACGACATCTCTCCTTTTAAGTCTTAAAAAGGCTGTAGCAATGGCTGGCTCAGGGGTTAGGGGCACTGAAAGTCTTGCAAAGAACGAGAGCTGGGTTTGGTTTGCAACACCCATGTGCCAGCTTACAATCATCCCTAACTTAGTTACAGGGGATCTGGTGCCCTCTTCTGGAATCCCTCAGCATCAGGGACACATGCAGTGTACTTACATATACCAAGTAAAACACTCAAAATAAAAATACAAATCTTACTAACAGCCAAAAGGGAGAAGAAGGAAGAGGAGGAGGAGGAAGAGGAAGAAGAAGAGGAGGAGGAGGAGGAGGAGGAGGAGGAAGAGGAGGAGGAGGAAAAGGAAGAGGAGGAAGAGGAGGAAGAGGAAGAGGAGGGAAGGTTGCACATAAAAAGAATAATAGGATTTCTGTCTGGAACTACAGAAATTATTTCTGTAACTACTTCATAACCTATTACAGAGATAAAGAAGGACATTTTATGGCAAAAGAGCCAATTCCTCATAAAAGACACTAAATGGTCAATGTATCCAATAACACAGCTTCAAAATACATGAACCAAGAAGTGAAAGAGATACAAATCCATTTATTATATTCAATTATTAGAACAATCAGAATGTCAGGAATGTATGCTTGAAGTGTTAAAAAAGAAAACTACTCAAGTAATTTGACCTATCAATTTTTGGAATTTCTACTCAAACACATTCTTCTTGGCACACATTAAAACAATCACCAACACAGTCCATCTTCTATGCCTTCTCATAAATGTCAGAACGTTCAAAAATGTCAAACAATGTTATGTTCTAATTAAATCAGTGCCCTGTAAAAGAAATACATTTGAAAATTTACATAAATATCTGGAAAGTAAATAGAAAAAACTCACAATGGAAAATTCATATGTTATAATTCAATGTAAATAACCACGTGACACAAGGAAGAATATGAAAACAAAGAAATTCAAGATTAAATGTGTATCCATACACAAGCATGCTCTGTTCTTCTCAATGTCTTAAACCTAAATTAAAACCTTTTCATGGGCTAGAGGGTTAGCTAGGTGGTAGAGCAGCTGCCTAACATGAACAAGGGGCTAAATTTAATCCCCAGCACTCTACATAATTTTTTCTAAACTCCAACTTTTCTTTAAGAAAGAAAAAAAAGCCGGGTGGTGGTGGTGCATGCCTTTAATCCCAGCTCTTGGGGAGGGAGAGGCAGGCAGATTTCTGAGTTCCAGGACAGCCAGAGTTATACAGAGAAACCCTGTCTTGAAAAAACAAAAGAGAAAGAAAAAAAATTAGGAAGGAACTTGAATACTTCACAAACATTCCCAGAAAGAAAGACCTGCATTAATCTGATCTTTAAAAAAAAAAAAAAAAAAAAGCTAGAAAGAATAGGAGCTGGAGGAATGACTCAGTGGCTAAGTACTTGCTCTGAAATGAGGACTGGCATTTGAAACCTAGAATCCATAGAACAAGCATCATCACAAAGTAAAAAACAGGACGATGAAGCTTGCTGCCTTCTCAAGCCAGCCACACATTCAGGGAAGAGACTTGCCTCAATTTAATAAATATAAACTGACAGAGGAAGCCATCAGATGGTCTTTTCTGACCTCTGCTTAGGCACATAGGTGTGCATAGACACACACACATGCACATGCACATGCACTCGCACACACATGCACACGCACGCAACATGCACACGCACATGCACACACACACAGAAAATCAGTCTTTAAAAAAATTACAAAAAAAAACCAAACTACAAACCAAGGGGTCTTTTATAAACACAAAAGAAACCAGGTGGTGGGGTAGCATGCCTTTAGTCCCAGCACTCAGGAGGCACAGGCAGGGGGGAAATCTCTGTGAGTTCAAGTCCAGCCTGGTCTACAGAGCAAGTTCCAGGACAGCCAGGATTACACAGAGAAACCCAGTCTTGAAAGTCCAAAAAAAAAAGATAGTATCTGGGCAAGGGGTTGCTGGCAGGAGGGGAATCAAAATGCAATCAAGATTTAATATATGAAAAAAAAATGAAAGTAAATAAACACAAAAAAAGTTAAATTTTAAAAATGAATCCAGTAACTAATATAGCTGACAATCACATTGAAATATTCAAAAAGAAATAAAAACATCATCTCAATAAATTAAAAACAACTTAACAACAAACCTACAGCTAACAAAATTCTACTACCCATTCACAATAATGAAAGAATGATCAACAGAAGCTGGTAAAAAGGCTGAAGGTGTTCAGTGTATGATCAGGACTAAGAGAAGGATATTAGTTCTTACCATCTCTATTCGACACCTCACTGGGATGGCTAGTCAATGAAATAAAGAATGCAAATGAAACTGACATAAAACTAAAAGGGAGGAAGCAACAATCTCACCATAGGAAAGATGATCTACACAGAATGTCTGAAGGAATCTAAAGCATTACTGGTATCAAGTTTATAGATGGACAAATTACAAAATCTTACACAGGTATCAAGTGTGGGTCACTGTTATTAGCACCAAACTGTTAGAAACTTAACACTAACATAAAAACTCATTAGAGATTAATGAAATAAATAGGTATAAGACCTTTGCATTGAAAACCAAAAATACTGTTGAGAAAGACTTTAAAAGAAGACTTAAATGGGAAAAAATACCATTTGGAAGACTCAATACCATTAGAAAGTCAATTCTCCCCTAAATTGATCCATAGGGTAAAAGCACTTATAATCAAAATCCCATTACTTGCTACTTTTTGTAGCAACTGACAAACCAACGCTAAACCAGAGAGAGAGAAATAGAAAGGCACAGAGTAGACAAAATTACTTTGAAATCAAATAGCAAAGCTGAGAAGTAATACTACTTTTTTCTTGTTGTTTATTTATTTTGAGACACAATCTCACTATGTAGTCCTGGCTATAGACCAGGCCAGCCCAGAACTCACAGATATCTACCTCCTGAGTTCTGGGATCAAAAGCATGTGATACTACTCCCAGCTAATATTATTTGATTTAATAATTACTATAAAGCTACAATAATTAAGATAATGCAGCATTATCTTAAGAATAACAAATCAACATAGAGTAAAATCCAGAACAGGCCCACAAATAGTGACCTGATTTTTATCAAAGACTCCAAAATAATTCAACAGGAGAAAGTCTTTCTTTTAAAAGTTGCCAGAAAAATACGTACCCATATTCAAGGAAATGAACCCCAACCTTTACCTCATACTATATACAAAAGGAACTCAAATGATTACAAACCTAAATACAAGGGGAACAACCATTCTTAAAACTTTTGTCAGTCCCCATGAAAACCTCTAATTTCTATTCATACTTAGAGGGAAGATTCCTAATCTGAAGCTCTCAAGTGTATGTATCTTTAAAGCATTTCCCATCTAATAAATATTTTAGTAACTCCCAAGCGAGCCTTAATTCAAATACAGCTCACTAAGGCACAGAAATGTAGATACGAATAAGACACTCTACCTACTCCTACTCATGGAGGAAACAGCAGATCATTGACTGCAACTTAAGTAAGACCTGAATTATAAAAATAAATAAATAATAATAAACAAATAAACACCTTGAGGACTGTTAAATAGCAAAAGTACTCTCTTTAAGACAAGGTCTCATTATGTAGACAATTCTGGCAAGGATTTCCTGATCCTCTTGCCTTAGCTTCCTGAGAGGTAGAATTAAGTAAGGTATGTCATTATGCCCAGCGGCAAAAGTATTCTTGAAATGACAAGGGGAAAAAAAACAAAGAAACAATAACAACAAAGCCCACAATTAACATACCTTCTCTGAGACTTTACTAATGTAACTATCAGGTTCAATCCCTATTATGTTTCTAAAGCACTTAGTTTTAAATAATCTAATATTAACATAATTTATGTCTCTTGTACCTTAAATAAAAATTAAAGTTCAGATGAGGTTTTACTTATGAAAGCTCTGAGGACCACCATCTTACTAGCATATAGTAAGCACTTACCTAGGCTGTCATGAGCAAAGTAACTTAATCCATACCTTTGTAAACATGGGCTCAAGAAAGCAACAACTTCAAATCCTCACAAAATATTCAATCCTCTAAACACTCCCTAAAATGTGTTCTCTTTTTCTGTCTGACCTTCACCTCTGAGGCCTGGCTAGATTTCCTTTGACTTTTTATTTGAAAGTCTTCCCTTGGATAATTTAATTTATATTCTTTAACCTTATATTATTTTTCTATTTCCTATTTGTTATCACCAGAAACTGCAATGTTCTAAAGAAGATTGATATTTTCCAATGAAAATTAACATATTAATTAACATTTTACATAGAAGTACATGAGGTGAAAAGTTTACACTTATCTTAGAAAGGCCAGATAAAATATGAAAACTTGATAACATATGTTCAATATTATACATTTCAGTGAGATCTTACAAATTTCCTCAACTGATCTTAACTAATCCCCCAGATATACTCTAAAATTATTGTCATACAATGTCACAAAAACATTTCATAACATAGTAAAAGGAAAAATATCTTACGAGATATCAATTACTCTTACATTGGATCCTTGCAGAAAATTCTTCTTTGTTCCTTTTCCACAAGATGCAATTCCTTAAGGACGAAAAAAGGATAAAGGAGCTGCATTATTATTCTTGACTCTCAGAGAATTTATTATTACAAAAGTTTAATACCCAATACCATTCATGGTAGCTCCAAAAATACTTGATGAATGATGCAAAGTTCAGTTGGCAAAAGGCATTTGTTTTGCTTAGCCAATAAAATGCCAACCAATAAAGTGTCTAATGTCACACCCATTTTTTTTCAAGAAATATTGCTTAAATGCTCACTAATAAATACAATATGAGATTCAAAACTGGAGTCCTAGGTCCTATTTTCCTATTCTCTATATCACATGGCATCCTTGTACTAAAAGTAGTATAAAATAGTTCAAAATATTGCAATATGTTTTTAAAAAGAAAACACACTAGTGACAATGATTTGCATTCTCCTAAAATGTATCTGTGCTCCAATACAAGATGCATACTTATACTTTCACTAGCTGTCTTCTAAAGCAAACAACGAAATAAGATAATGAATCTAGAAGGGCAACAATGAATAGAAAACATCACTTTAACAATTCAGCTCAATTAAGAAAAACATCCAATATATCAGGTACATAAAGAACATCATGCCCGGAGACACCTAAGTAAAAGGTAAAAATGGTTAATCATACCCCACTCCTCACCTCAACTAACTAGGATCAACACCAGTGTTAACAGAATGATACAGAAGGGCACAGGTATTTCAACTAATCCCCAAGAAAATCTGCTTTATCTAATGAAAATGGATCATGTCTCTGAAGAAATCAAGTGTTAAGACTTTAATACAGCAGTTTTAATTGTTGTGAGTTCATAATTTTTGTTTCTAAAGGGCACATCCTTTAAAGGAACCACACAAACTGCCAAATACTGTTTTTACATTTGTAAATTAAATATTAAACATCAGACATTAAAAGACACACCAAGAAGCCTCTTTTTCTTGGCAAAGGTAGTAAGAAGCTTGTTTTTAACAGATACTTTAGGCTTTTAACATAATTGTATTAAACTATAGAAAATAAGTATCTCAAAATTTAATCTAGTAATTTAGAGTGCTATTCTTATGTACCTAAATAGTTAGTTTTAGTATTTGCTCTGTGTGTCACAGTGGACACAATGCTCCTCAATTTTATAGAAAAGTCATTATTACTCATGTTTTTCTCATAATTCTCAAATAATTTCCAAAAGGCAATATTAAAAAACAAGTTTTTATAATTCTTTAATAATGTTCTATAATGAAACACATTTTCAAAAACTAACTTTGAATTTTAATTTAGTGTTTCAGACAGTTATAAAAACTCTGAACTCCCAAAACTCACGGCCACATGTAGCTGAGAATAAAATACCTGCACGTCTGTAGTTGCTAGCCCTATCCCCTTCCACTATCCATTTATCTATATTGTCCTTAACTGGGACTGCATATATTGCCTAAACAATCAAGCTCTGTAACTTTACATACTTACCCCTTCCAGGAAATGACCCTCTTAAATGTTCAGTTCAATGTATACCATCAGCCAGGCCAACTCCAGGAAAACTTACAATTACCATCACTTCAAATAAGCAAAAGCACTACAGTTTTGCAAGTATAAACCTCTCCTATTAAACTGTACATGCATTTTTAGAGATCCTTGCACACCACTCACTTTTTATATCTTCAGTAGTTAAGTCAATATCTGGCACACAATTCAGAATATATTTACTTAGACTCTAATATACTCCACATAGTTCCAAGTTCTAGGGATAAATCTCTACCTTTATTTCTCACCTCAAAGAACTTGTATCCTAATGGAAAAGAACTTAACATAAGATAGATACGGATTAAATGTGGTAGGTTAATGGAAAGCCCTTAGTAAGAAAATGCTAGCAAGGAAGGAAGTACTATAGAGGGAAGAAATTAAAATTACAGAGAAGATGCTCAGAGAAGGCCCAATACAACTGCAACAAAGTGTTACATCAGAACACTAATTACTTGACATATATTAACTGAGAAAGGGCCAAAAAAAGTCATTAGTGTCCTATTTTTATCCTCAATAGGAAATGACATAATAAAGAAGCAACTTTTAAAGTCAAACAACCAGTAAGGTGGTGACACCAAGGTGAACATGCAGGGACAATCTCAATGCCAGTTAAAACCACACTTCAGTTAATGCCTTAGCTGAATAAAGTAAAGTGAAAATTTTGAAACTATTCAAGACAATATAGGCTAATGACATGAATAGGAATGACTGTAATATAACAAGAAATAAATATGTGATCTCTGTTCTTTGTTCCTTGCTCTCAGCCTAAAATTTCACTTCTTGGAATCTCTAGAGTGGTAACAGTATCTTTTTAAAATGAAATGACTGGTGACTTGGGGATCCTTAAATAGGGCCAGATGTGACTGATCTCCCCAAACAGACCAAATCATGATTAAAATTATCATAAAATATACTCTAATTTGATTTTTCATGACTATCTCACCAACATCTAAGTAGAAAAAGGCTAATGGATGAGTTGGTCACCAACAGCTAAGATGTAATAAATCATACCTAAGTAATGAACTCTTCTAAAAACTCAAAGGACAGACTACTAGATGTCTGGAGGATAACAGACTACTAGATGTCAGACAGCTTCCTATGCCTATCCACATACCTTGGTCTCGGCATCTCCTCTCTCTGGCAGTTCATTGTATTCCCTGCAATATTCTTTATTATACCCTTCACAGATTAGCATCCAATTCAAATATTCAAAATCAGACATTTTGAGTACTGACATGACTCCAGAAGCAGAAAATTCAATACCTAGTCTTCATATTGGTTGAATTAATATCTAGTCTTCCTATTAATTGAATTAATAACATAGATATAGGGCTCAGCGGGTAAGAGCACTGACTGCTCTTCCGAAGGTCCTGAGTTTGGATCCCAGCAACCACATGGTGGCTCACACCCACCCGTAATGAGATCAGACGCCCTCTTCTGGTGCGTCTGAAGACAGCTGCAGTAAATTACACCAGAGCAAGTGGGGCCGAGCAAGTGGAGCTGGCAGAGGTCCTGAGTTCAACAGCAGCCACACACATGATGGCTCACGGCAGTCTGTACAGCTACAGTGTACTCATACACATAAAATAAATAAAATAAATCTTTAAAAAAAAATAACATAGGTATACACAAAATATTATATAAAATTGTGTACAGGGTATGTATCAAACAGAACTAACTTCTATGTTCAGAACAGTATCTCATTTCCCAGAGATATTGCCTTATATTCATGAAAGTATCATGAAATATAAAAATCTAAAATCTGAAATGCTTGATATAAAATATTCAACATACCACAGAGAAAGTACACCCTGAGTTCTATAAGCTACTCTAGCTAATCAATCAAACCTTCGGTAACTCATTTTAGAGCCAAATGTTCAGAAACAAAGACCACAGCTGGGCTGGGCATGGTGATGCATGCCTTCCTCCCCTCCACTCCGACCCTCAAGACAGGGTTTCTCTGTGTAGCCCTCCCTGGCTGTCCTGGAACTCACTCTGTAGACCAGGCTGGCCTCAAACTCAGAAATCTGCCTGCCTCTGCCTCCCAAGTGCTGGGATTAAAGGCGTGCACCACCACTGTCAGGCAGACCTCAGTTGTATTATGTTCCCTTTTCATATATTGATAGATTGGGCCTGATGATTCTGTAAAGAACCTTTGCATATACACACACTAGTAATATTAGTAGATAGCTTCTTTTTCTTGTATCCCTTTGCTTCATTTTTATGAGTGTTATTTAGGTTGGTCTTCAATAGATTAAGGAGCCATTTCCTCTTTTTTTTTTTCCCCTAAAAGAGATTGTATAATACTGACATGAAATCTGTAGGCATAAATTTTTTACAACCTACTTTTAGTAAGGTTCAACCTCTCCTCTACCCTACCACCCAGCAGAGGTAGTGGAAGAGAAATGTTATTAGGATATGGGAGAAGTGGACCTTCTCAGCAATAACTCTTTGGGGGCAAGCTCGATCTTCTTTCTCAGCAGTTCAGTCCCAAAACAAACGTCAAATACGACTCAGCAGCTGCTGTCCAGTCCTCTAGGCAGGCAGCATCAGGCACGAACCAGCAGCTGTAGTTCAACCCTGAGGGAATAGCAGGGTTTACCAACCAGTCTGAGGCAAGGCCAGAGAAGCTATAAATGCTACAGAAACCTCAGATAGTTTGTGGGCGAATTTCTCTCAATGGTGCATCACAAGTTGAACTCAACAATCAATGGTAAGTGTTGTTAGTGAAGAATAAGGAAGCGGAGTAAACAAACCAATGCTCAGTGCTCATCTCCCACCATTTGTGTGGTCATATTTATATTCCTTCATCACTGGTCCTTTCAAATGTTTGCTATATCAAAACATTCTTTCACCTGTGTCTGCTTCAGAAAAACATTCTTTCACACGTTTGCTTTTAGTAATACATCCTTTCACCTGTGTGCCCCAGCAAAAAACATCGTTTGGCTTTCCAAAGAAACTAGAAGTTTCTACTTCAGAAATCTTTAGATGTTTAAAGAATTCACTAATGAATTTACTGGGCCCATTTGGATCTGGAATTTTCTCTGTAGTAAACACCTTTTGATTATGATTTTAATTTTTTATTAGACTTGGGGTTAATATATAGTTTATTTGCTGTGATAATCTGTATGTTTCAAGGAATTTTCTCTGCTTCATTTAAGCTGTCAAATTTACTGGCACCAAGTTGTCCTTAGTATATGTTTTATGTTTGAAGAATTTGCAGCAATATGCTTTTTCCAAAAAAAAAATTAATAGTAGTTTGTTTCTTCTTCTTCTTAACTAATCTAGCTAGGAGTTCTCAAAGAGCCAGAGTCACCTTTGTTTTAGTGACTTGACATATATGTCTTTATATACATATATGTTTTTATGTACTTGAGCAGTTTTTACTGTTATTTCCTAATTCTGTTTTAAGTTTAGTATATTGTTTTTCTTAAAACTTTGTTCTTTTCTAACAGCACGCGTAAGTTGTAAATTTCCAAGTGTATTTAGCTTTACTTTATAATCTGATAGTTTAGTTATCACTTAGTTTAGTATATTTAAAGTTTTTTTATGATTCTTTGAGTTGTATATTATTTAAAACCATGCATACTTATAAATATTTGGAAAATTGCAAGTGACTTTTAAATCAATCTTTACTTTTTAGTCAGAAATCATTTTCTGTGTGAGTTTACTCCTTACACATTTACATATGTTTGTGTTTAATGTGCCAGGACACATATGCACTTGAATATATTTTTTTATGTGGTTGGATGTAGTACATAGTTAATCCAAGTTGGGTTATAGTACTAGTCATGGGTTAGATATCTTTCTGTCTGTTCATTTATTGTTGTTAAAGGATTTTGAATCTTGAAGTATAATTGTGATTTATCTACTTTATGTTTGGTTTTGTAGTGCTTGCTGCATGTGTGTTGTAACTTGCTACATAAACATTTATAATTATTTTGTATTTTTGAAAAGCCAACATTATTATGAACTGTCTTTTTATTCCTGGTAATAGTCTATCTCCTGACATCTCTTTCTCCAGTGGAAACCAGGTGCATGACCTAGTTAAATTTATTTCTGATACTCTATTCTACCCGTTGCAGGCTCAGTGCTATTTAAGCCCTATGTAGATGCTTGCTGCAAGTTCTAGGTTCTGTGCTTACTTGTGCATTCTCTCTGTCTCTCTGTCTCTCCATCTTACTGTCTCTCTGTTCTTCCCTCCTTCCTCTCCCCCACTTTGTGAAAGGGTTTCTCTATAACAGAGCCCAGGTGTCCTTTGAACTTTGTAGACCAGGCTGGCCTTGAACTCTGCCTCCCCAATCCCAAGATTAAGAGCATGCATTGCTGGGCAGTGATGGTGCACGCCTTTGATCCCAGCACTTGGGAGGCAGAGGCAGGCGGATTTCTGAGTTCGAGGACAGCTTGGTCTACAGAGTGAGTTCCAGGACAGCCAGGGCTACACAGAGAAACCCTGTCTCGAAAAACCAAAAACCACAACTGAGGCTCATCTCAAGAAAACAAGGTTGGTTCAGTAGTCAAAAAAAAAAAAAAAAAAATGTAATAGGAACACTATCCATTCCCTTAATTTTAATGAATGTATTGAAAGCTATGTATTCACAACAAAACACCCACTCATAAAGGGAGGAGTGAAAATCTCAGCACCTACAGAAAACCTACAATTTACCATACTTGATGGTAGAGATGGACCTCCCTCTTTAAGATTAGTAAAAAAAAAACAGTGATACTCACTTGTCATTTCTAGTCACCATTTTGTGGGTCTTCTAACCACTTCAATTAGTGCAAAAAAAAAAAAACCACACCCAGACTGTAAAATAGCTTCTCTATACACCCAACATGACAACATATACAGAAAATGCTCAAAGAGTATAATAAAGTGACTAAAGCTAAAAGGTGAGTCTTGCAAGAGTTGGACATAAGCCCTAAACTAACTGCATTTTTATATACTAATAATGGCAAATACAAATTTAAATTTTTTAAATTTTGTATTATTTATATTTATTATTTACATACATATAAAACTATTTAAGATTTAATTATTTTTAGTTATATGTATGTGTATGCCTGTAGGTTTGTGCAGGAAAGCAAAGGTGCTAGTGAAGGCCAGAGACTAATGGAGCTGGAGTTACCAGTGGCTGTAAGTCACCCAGTATGGATGCTGGGAACCCGAACTTGGATTGTCTACAAAAACAATATATGCTTTTAATCTTCTCAGCCATCTTTCCGGGCCCAAATTTAAAAATTTAAATGTCACTTATTTGGGCTCAAAACCATATTTAGAGATAAATTTAACAACACATGTCTAAGACTAACATGGTAAAGAAACAGTATGCTCTTATAATTAAACACACACAATTCAGTGTAAAATAGTAAATGTAGAATCATACATAGACACACACACACATGGTGTTCAACAAAGGTACTAGGAAAGGAAAAGTCTCAGCAACAAATGATCCTTGGACATAGACAACAATATTATCATTTATAAACATTGTCTCAAAATGAACCATAGGCTTATATATAGAAGATAGACAATACTTCCAAAATAAACACAGGATAAAAATTCTACTAACTAGAGGACACTGTGATGGCTCATCAGGTAAAGACCCTTTGCTGCCAAGCCTAACAACATGAGTCCAATAAGGCAGAGAGAGAGAACCAATTCCTACAGGTTGTCCACCGATATGCCAAGTGTGTGCCTGCGGATAAATTAAAATAAAAAGGGTATATATTTTACACACCTTAATTTTTTTAAAATTCTGCTAAAAGGCATAGGTTTGTCAGATAGTGTACAAAAACCAGGTATCCTAAATGAAAACACTGACAAGGATAAGTAAACCAAAATTCAAACCTGCTCTTTGAAAGAAATCATTTTTTAAAAAAATCCATAATACTACAGAGACAACTCAAAAAAGGCTTCTTCTTATCAGGAACAGAACAGCTTCTTGTTTCTTCTTTGACTCTCTTGTTTGTTATGTGATAGGGTCTCACTATGTGGCCTCAGCTGGCCTTGAATTGGCAATCCATCTACCTCAGCCTCCAGAGCACTGGGATTGCAGGTGTGTGCCAAGCCCAGTCTATCATGAAAATATAAAGATCTCTTATTTAAAAACACAAATAAATACCTTTTACAATCGGTACAATAAAATACCTATTTTAAAATAGGCAAATGATTTGAAGAGACATTTCACCAAAAACATGTATAGCCACTAAGTAAATGAAAAATGTTAAATATTATTAATCACTAAGGATATGCAATTTTAAGTTATAGCATGATGCAGACACACTCATTAAAGTGGTTCAGCTTTAAAGACTGACAACACATGTTGGTGAAAATGATGGAGAAACCAGAACTTTCACCCACTGTTGGTGAGATGGTAAAACCACACAATTATACTGCAAACCAGTTGTATGACCAGGAAACCTACTTGTTGGTATTTTCTCATGAAAGCAAAAACATATATCCACATGAAGATTTGTGTTCATTCAAGTGTTCAGGTTTTATTCATAATTTAGCTTCAAACTTGAAACAACCAAAATAGCCATCAAAGTGAATGTAGAAAATGCAACCTACACAAAATGGAGCATACAACTTATAGACAATAAACATGAATAAATTGGAAAAGTAATCTGATGAAGGTAAGAGGTAGCAGGTACTTGTAGAAGTCTGTGACCTCAATAAATACTAGGAGAATTACGAATGTGGCCCAACACACTGGCAAATGACATGCAAGTAATTAGCCCCCACAAGAGTACATATTACTGGATTTCATTTAAAATTTTCAAAAGTTTGGGCTATGGACGAAGAACACTCATGATGTACAACTTACTTATCATGAAAGCCATTGATCTTTGAAAAATTATTTTAAAAATTAAAGGAAAGACTACTTAGTAAGGTGTGGTCTAGCAAAAGAGACCAAGAAGATGGTAGAATAGAGGGAAGAATGAGAAAAAGGGTCCTTGCCTATGCCTTCTACTTCAATGATATATGTATCTGTCAAACAAAAAAATGAGCCTAGTACTATGTTGTGTAAAAAGTAGCCCTAAACACTGATTCGTTAAGAAACAAAGCTCTACTGATATAAAAGGACAAGCATTAGTGTCTTTATTCATTAGGAGTATATTAAAAATGACTCTACTTCCAAATCAATTTCTTCACCATAAGAACAAAATCCAATACTCAATATTCAGGCCTTTGTGTGAACACCTACAATCTGGTCTCAAGCTTTGACTTCCTTAAGCTCTTCTATTTTTGAAAAGTCCTTCATTCTAGTCAAAACTTATACTCTGTACACCTTACTCTTTTACTC
This sequence comes from Mastomys coucha, assembly GCF_008632895.1. NCBI lineage: Eukaryota > Metazoa > Chordata > Mammalia > Rodentia > Muridae > Mastomys > Mastomys coucha. Next base: position 57,540,368 of record NW_022196904.1, read on the forward strand.
TTTCAATTCAATTCTGAGTCTTTTACTCAAAAATTTTCTATACAAAATTCCTTTATATGTGTTTAATTTTAAAAACACTTTCTCTCAAGCTCAGATACCATGCATCATTAAGCATCCCATCACCTGTACATCCATCCTTCCTGAACTCTGTGGCCCATCACTATGTCTAATAATTGCATGACATTTATCAATAAATCATGATAATTAATAGGAGTTATCCTTCCCAGGCCACCACCTTCTAGTAGCAAAGACTATATGATCTGTTTCCATTCTAAATCAACATACAAAGGGGTAAAGAATAGAACCCATAAAAGGAGATGAGGTTCAGGGAACAAAATCAAAACAAATTACCTTGGGGAGCTTCAGGTTTCAGCCAAAATAAAAGAAGTTTGGAGCAGGGGCTCAATAAAAAGTGTTAATTTTAGCAAGTAAACAATAAGGAAGAAATAAATCCAAGATGTGCCTTTTCCAGTAATATGGATCTGGCACTAGGCACTGGAGCTGGATCCTACTCCATGCATCACATGTCCACACACTCCACAAAGAATGTGCCCAAACTGTAGAAGAAATGGTGAACACATCTCACAAGAATGCCTGTTCAGTGCATAGCCATGAGGCCTGCTTAATACTTACAGAAATTATGAAAAAGAAATGAAAGCTATGAAGTTCCAATGACCAGTATATAGGAATACATATTAATTACATTTAAATAGTATTCAAAAGCCAGGTGGAAAACTCTTAGTCATTACAGCAAAAAGTTTTAATTCATGCTATAAATTAGGAACAACATGCAATGCTCAAGACCATAAAACTGAAACAAACAGAAAGGTGGAAGGAACAGTATAACTTGATTTTCAAGGATTAACATCAAAAGTAACCTTTTCAGAAAATGCCACAGGAAAGATTGCTATCAGAATAAAAAGTACCATGGGGAGCCCTTGGCTGAATAAAGTAAACCATATAACTCACATTTTAGTAAAAAGCAAGGTGTTCTCAATTAATATTAATGGACATAAGCCCCTTAAATTAACAACACTGCTTTTCAGGAAAAAAAGCATTATGGTTCTAATGATAATCCAGAACTAGCATGCACATGCTATGAGAAAGAGGCAAGAATATTTAGTGTTCATTTGTTTGTTTCTACTCCAAAACATTCTAGAGTCTCTAGCTAGCTCATCAGTGGAAGGTGAGAGCCACAGTCTCTCCCTAACTAAAGCCTTATAGCAACTGACAGACTAAGTCAATAGCTCTCCTACTTGAAGTAAAGAGTTCAGAGTGCAATGGTGGCGGTATAACTCTAAAATATTCCATTTAACTGTTTTTAATGGAAAGGAAGGAAAACCACACACTATAACCTGAAGACAAAGAACGATGTTACTGTAGAACTCTGTGAATGAAGGCTGTATAACCAAACCTTGCACTTGATTTCTGGAGCTGCTACACACTGCTAACACAAAGCTTTGTAGTAAAGAGGTTAGCAAAGGAGCCTGAGGGCCATTCTGAAAGACATCAAAAACAGAAAAGCCACTCTAAATCTTTAAGTATTGGAAGAGTGCCTGGGCAGACTAGAACACATAAGGAAGAATTCCAAAATCCTGGTGTTATGAAGAAACAGGAGTAACTTAAGAAATCTAAGTGCCATGTAAAAGGAAACTCTGAAACACAGGTCCCAGAGAAACAAGGCAAAAATGTAAAGGGAAAAAACATCATTGGCAGTTGCAAAATAAAACAAAATAGAAAATGGGAAAATGTATGGTTGTAAAAGAAAAAGAGAATCATAAAGCTGAGATTCTTTAACCCTTCTCCAACCATTAAAACAGACAAAAAAATTAATTATTTAAAAGTAACAAAACAGTCCACACTGACAGTAGGGAAATTATTAACCTATAAGCACTGTATCTTCCCTCAAAACATGAAAAATTTTAAAGTTCAGAAAAAAGAGAAAACAGAAATTGACATATATCAAATGGGGAATACCTTCTCAACCCAAAACAATCACCTCAGAGAAGGAAAAATTGATTAAACCATTACTTCAAAGAGAATTTAACTCTAAAATTAAAAACAAATAGACAAAATACACAGAGATATAAAGGCAATAGCCGAACTTAGGCTGAAAACAGAGGAGAGATACAAACCATTACAGAAATGCAGCACAAACAGCAAGATATCTCTAAGTCAACAGAGATACAACAGTTCACTGCACATCTTTTTTGTTTTGTTTTTCTTTTTGAGGCAGAGTTTCTTTATGTAACTGCCCTTACTGTCCTCTGTAGACCAGGATGGCCTCAAACTCCGAGATCTACCTGTTTTTCTGCCTACCAGATGCTGGGATAAAAGGTGCGTACCATCACTGTCTGGCATGATCTAGGTTAATGCCATCCTCTAACAAGAAGTCAAGGCTCTCTAGAAAGGATGATTCTAGAGCTGAAATGGGGAGATGTATACACACACACACACACACACACACACACACACACACACACACACACATAGGGGGCAGGTCAGAAGGACACAGCAGCAAGGCAGAAGCTTTCTAGTGTTCAAACCAGAACAATGTGAGCAACATGATCTATAGTTACATCAACTATGACCTCCAAAATAACATGGACGTCTTTGGGTCTTTAATCATAAAAATGAATCAACAAGGTAGTGAAGGAAAAGGAATGCCTCTTCATTACAGAAGACTGTCAATTAATAAATGGTTAAGGGTCAAAGAAACTACAAAATCACCACTAGGTAAATTCTACAGTGGTAAAGAGTGCTCTAAGTCCCACTGATAGATGCTAAAATAAATGGATGAGAGTGTAAAGAGATACCACCGAAAATTAGCAGATCTTCAAAAAAAAAAATCTCCCTGAAGATATATATCAATTATAAAGAGGAAAAACTCTGACTTCACAGAGAAGACAGCAGATAGCTCCTTAATTAAGGAAACAGATTAACATCAGTAATAAGACACTGACACTATATACTCCAGATACAAAACATCCCTCTTGATAGAAAACCATCAGCCCCACCCTCCAATGCTGGGAATCAAACCTACAGCTTTCCACATATTGCTATAGAGCTCTAGACCAGTCCCACAAGCATTAATTACCTTTTTGACTAATTTCTTCCCAAGCTGAATATGTCAATTTTCATTGGATAAAATACAAAAACCTTACTTAACAAAGTTTAAGGTTTTCCATAATCTGGTCCCTATTTAACCTGATCTTCTACTACTATTTGTGCATGTCCTCTCTTCCACTTCCACTTTGTTTCTTTAAAGCAATCTGAGCTCCTGCCCCTCACATTTTTTGTGTTGTTTTTCTTGAAAGATGATCTATTTTTATTTATTTAAAGGATTCATAATGGGTGGGGTCTTGTGAAATTTCTCCCTTCCATGTTAAGCATGTCTATTGGTTTTGTACTTCTTTGGGTCTTATTTAGACAGCCATGTTGCTAAGGTATCACAGGTTTACCTTCCGTATTACTTCTTGGAGACACAATGATACAGTAGAATTCCTGGTACTTGAACTCTTACAAATTTGCTGACCACTCTTCTTAGATGTTCCCTCAGCCTTAGTAGCAGGAGTTGCGCTAAAGATGTACCAATTAGGCTTCAATTCAGTTATCAATTCCTTGAGGCTAAATATTCTGGGCTTCACTGAAACTTGACTAACTGCTCCTTTTATGTGTTTCTACAGTATTCCACACTGCATACATTAAACACATCAAAATCAAGCAACCGAATAAAGTGGATTACAAACACATTATCTCCAATACTCTCAAGCTGACAAAGAAAGCCAAGTCTTGTTCATATGTATTCCCCAGCACTTCATCCAATGAAACAAACAAGGTACTAAAAACCAAAGTATCAAAGTAGTTAGGAAAAAAAGCCTATCTTTATGATTCCTAACTCAAGAGCAAATATTCTTAGCCCCAAACACTGTGCACTGAATTTTACTTCCATAGAAAATGTTATTTATGTTTATAACGTGACAAAATTAATAAAGTGTTAAATGTCACCTCATTTTATAATTAAAATGATGCCCACAAAAATTGCCATTTAGTAAAGAACAAAACATTATAAAGCACCAATGTCAAGACTACATATTGATGTTCACTATTTGCATATTTTAATCACAATTGGATATTGTGATTTAAAAAGTGAAAAAATTTAGTTTATCATTTACTCTATAATAAGGTTTAAAACCAAATACATAAATTAGCAACTCACTTAAAAGAACAGATTCCACAAAATTAAAACATAACAAACATCAGAGAATTAATTTTGATATAAGAGACAATACTGAATCATTTGAATATCATATACTATAAACACATGGCTAAGCACCATGTTCAAAGTATTATAAAACACACTCATTGAGCATATAAAGACTTGTGAAATAGGAGTCCTACTCCCATAAACACAAGTTGGAAAACAAGGACAGCCACTGAAGAATCAGGTACAAAGAATCATGTACTACCTGAGATTGTTAACATTTAAAAAAGCTGGATATTTAGCTTTATTTATTGACAGCAGGTCTGGTATGAACAAGCTCCTAGATTTCTTCTTCCAAGTTTTAGGAATGTAAAGACAAATTACAACCTACCAACATAAACCCAACATTCCTTAGCTTGACAAGTTAAAAGGGCTCTAAAACAATACAAACAACACACAGTATTTAATGTGCCCAGTTTCTTTACACTTAAAGGAGGTGAGGAGAGGTGCTGCTGAAGAAATGGCTCAGCACTGGTTGCTCTATCAGAGGTCCTGGTACAATTGTCTGTAATTTCAGTTCCAGGGAATCCAAGGTTCTCTTCTGGTCTCTGGGTACCAGGCACTCAAGTGATACAAAGATATACATGCTGGTGAAACACTCATATAATATAAATAAGATAATTTTTTAATAAAAATAATCATGGCATTCTAAAGTAGCAACAAGAAAATCATAAGATTAGCCAGACTCTCTTATTGTTCTATAAAATAAGGACGCAATCAAAAAATGAAACAGAACATATCAAAACAATGAGTTAAGCCAAAGACCAAATGTGTGTTAGTTTAAAACATTTTTCAAAATGACTTAAGAACAATAATAGAGAATAACCTAAGTGATTAAAAAAAGAACCCATGAATTCATATTGGTAATATTAATGAAACAGCTAAGAATGAAAATCCCTTTACAACAGAATGGAGTACCCACTAAATAATGTTAAAGGGGGTGGGGGGGGACAGAAAAACTCTATTTGCAATTACTATATGTGTACCTGACTCAAGCAAGATTCTTCAAGGAACACTATAACCATTACCTGACCATTTTTTGGGTAAACTGAAACAGATGCTTCAACAACAACAAAGGAGACAGTGGCATCTTTTATAAGGGCAAAAACTGGCAGGTAAAATTTCCACTAACAATGGAAGTGAAGAGCACCAGCATCATCAGACTGGCATCAAGCTACTGCCAGAAGCACATGCCATCACTTAACATGAGATTATGCCAGAAGGACATTACCTGAATGTAATTGCAAAGATGCAAAAGAACAAATCTTAACTGACAAACAATCCTACCAAAATAAAGCCCGTACTTCTTAAACGTTACTGTTAAGAAAGACCAAAAACAGTTGAAGAAACTGTTTCAGATTTAAATAATGCAAGAGCTATTGACAACTACATGCAACACATCAGAAGACAAAAATGTTATTAAAAAATATTAATGGTATAACTGGAGACTATTTCAATATGAATTGTATCAAGTAGTGTCAAGATTAAATTTCTTACACCCACCATACGGTGATTATGGAAGAATGTGTCCCAGTTATTAAGAGGTACTAGATGAAGTATTTAGGAGGAAATCATAAGGTGTATAAGTTACTCTCAAACAACTCAATAATAAAAATAATGGAAAGAAGAGGAAGAATAAAGGGGGAGGGCAAAAAGAGAGGAGAGGAAAAGGATTCAGACATCACAGAACAGTATATGTTAATGGCATATGATTCTTACATGATTTCCTTGTTAGCAATGCACATTTCTAGCCACTACTAAACAGGCACATGTACATTTGGTCTTAGCTGTGTTTCTGATCTTAACAAAACAAACATACATCCCCTGGAATCCACCAGAAGATGTAATAAGGGAGCTTCAACCTGTAAATAAAGTAATAATGTTCCTAGACTCTGTGGTCACTTTGCAAACAGACTGACAAAAAAGAAAGTGACCAAGCAAAGGTGGTAAATGTTGACAGCTTATCAACATAGGTGAGAGGTGGACAGGAGGTCACTGTGTCACTATTTTACTTTCTCAAAGCTGGAATGTTTTCCAAAATCATTAAGTCTTCTCTCAATATTAAAATTTTACATTCGGGAAAGTAAGCCATATCTGAAAAAAAAATTATCTTAACTACTAGCTTCTTCACTCCCTTTCATAATCAATGTCATCAAATTAAATATACTGGCATTAACAAGAGGTCTTCAGTATCAAAACAAACAGTATACTAAAGTAGTACCCAATCCCCGAAAGCCCACTTCTAAGTCAGCTGGTCATCATGTGGAATGATTTTCACTGTTACAAATGACTGCTCGGTTCCTAGAACTGGCCATAAGTTTCAAATTTTCCTTACAATACAGGTGAACTGGCAGTACAATTCTTGGATGTTGTGTTAAATTAGAGGCTTTCTGAAACAGCATGTGAAATTAGCTGGATAAAATGAAGTGAATGGGAGCAGGAAGAATGTTTATTAGTAAAGAACAATAAGATTATTATTTTGAAACAGAAATAAATACAGCCTTTAGATAGCAGGGCTACCATCACCCTATGAGAAGGCAAACTGATTCCCAGGAAATGCCATTAATCCCCATGAGTTCTCAAATCCCTTTATAATGCTGATAAAAATATGCTAATTCTTACAGAAAATGCATGTTAGGGTTTATGATCTAGAAATAAAAAATTTTTAATCTGAGTTAAGAAAATGGGTTGCTGGTTATTTCAGTTATTGGAGCAACCAAATTCCACTTCAACATTTCCTCAGAATTCACTCCTTTTCAATAGGATGGTGGATACATACCATAAGTGACCTGGTTCCTGATCTAGCAGAACAGAGTAGCATCAGTTACAATACCCCAAAATGAGATTATTCTGCAAATAATTTATGTATCCAGGGCCAGAACAGGAGAGAAAATTCATCAAGAGAGATTAAAACTGGAATCACAGATGAGATAACATTTGAGTTAGTACTTAAAGGATAAGTAGTTCAGTAAGTCTATGAGCAAGGGAGCATTTCAATCATTGGAGAAAAAAAAAAAAAAAACATGAACAAAGATACAGAAACATTCATTCCAATAGTCAACATCTTCCAAGTGCAGGCAGTGTACTGTTAATGCCAGACAAGGCCTTTGTGGAGTTCTCAGATAATGGAGAAAGACCACAAATGTAGAGATAACTGAACAAATCAAACCACAAATTTAAAAGTGTTTTAAAGGAAATAATCCATGTATAAGTGTCCTCGTTGGATATCTGAGGGAGGGGGGAATCAATATGACACTGAAAGGAATTTCAATTGAGAAAATGCCTCCACCAGATAGTCCTATGGGCAAATCTGTTAAGTATTTTCTTGATTAATGGTTAATGTAGGAGAGCCCAGACTACTACAGGTGTTGCCACTCATGGACAAGAGTTCCAATGTTGTATAAGAAATCAGGCTGGTGGGGGGGCGAGGGGTGGGCAGTGAGATGCCTCAGCAGTTAAGAGCACTGGCTATTCTTTTAGAGGTCCTGAGTTCAATTCCCAGCAACTACATGGTGGCTCACAACCATCTATAAAGATATCTAATCCAGGCATGCAGGTATACGTGCACACAAAACATTCGTGTATCTAGAAAGATAGACATTCATTTATAAGAAGGAAATACAGACAGACAGACAGACAGACAGACAGACAGACAGACAAGACAAGACAAGACAAGACAAGACGGCAGGCAGGCAGGATGGCTGTGCCAGGCAGTGGTGGCATATGCCTTTTATTCCAGCACTCAGGAAGCAGAGGCAGGGGGATCTCTTGTGAGTTCGAGGGCAGACTGATCTACAGACCGAGCTCCAGGAGACCTGGGGCTGTTTCAGAGAAACCATGTCTCAAAAAACAAAAAGATATGCAAACAAAAGCAGGCTGAGCAAGCCATGGACTGCAAGCCAGTAAGCAACATCCCTTCATGGTTTCTACTTCAGTTCCTGCCTCCAAATTCCACCTTGAGTTCCAAGCACTTGAGGGATGAAAGCTGGAGGATCAGGAACTCAATGTCATCCTCCTACATGGCAAGTTCAAGACCAGCCTAGGTTTGTCTCAAAAATGAGGGAGCAGGTGTGAAGGTGGTGGGAAAGCTCACAGGAAGCTAGTGGAGTAAATTACATAAAAGACAGTAGCTTAGAATGAAGAAACGAGACTAAAAGATGCGCTAAAGATAAATCGTGAAGAACGGGACTTGTGGGTGAATTAGATCTGAGAATGAACAAGAATATTTTATTTCTGGCTTGAATGAGGTAATGTACTAAGGTAGAGAAGACCAGAAGAAACACAAGATGGTGGAAGAAAGAAGAGGAAGAGATAAGGAGGAGGAAGAGGAAGAAGAAAGGGAAAAAGGAATAAGGAATAACGGAGAGGGAAATCTGGCTCTATTTCAGCTATATTATGTTTAAGATTCTAAATAGATGTCTAAGTAGACAGCAAGCTCAGGAGAACTCTAAGCTAGAAAGTTAAAATGTAGGAGTCATCACCTTGAAAACACATGGCTATTTGAATGAAGAGCACACAGCTGGTCTAGGCTAACGCAGAGAAACCAAAGGTTAATGGCTGAGGTATATCTGGAATGTCTGAAATGGAAGGATCTTATTAGGTAAGCCATTGACTAACAACTGCAGCCACAGTAGCAGAAAAATAACAGTGCAGGGTAAATTACTGCATGCTATAAAATCAGTCATTCTACAATACTCACACATCTTACTGAATCCTCTAAACAACTCTATGGAGTCAATGTTATGATTCATACTTTATACAATGAACAAGCCTCAAACATATAGAGGACTTCTCAAAGAACACTAAGTAGACTGTTTATTTTCACTTAACAGTCTGATTTTAAAGGGCAGTCTCTTAACCTTGCCTTACAGTCCCTCTACTGATCTTTCATGCACCTTCAAAGTTTTGGGTTTTTTTTTTTTTCTGTTTTTGGTTTTAAAGAACTGGCATATAGGTGTAGCGATGGTTCTCTGTTGTTAAATGTACTTACTGCTCTTGCAGAGAGGAACTATTCCTATACACAGCATCCACATGGCGGCCTACAACCATCCTTAACACCAATTCCAGAGGATCCAACACCTCTTCAACCACTGAGGATACACATGGTATACATACATATGCAGCCAAAGTACACATAAAATAAATTTTTAAAGGGAGAACTGGCACACTGATCTGAATTTTAGAAATACATTCTAATCTTATATAGTAGATAAACTTCTAGGAATAAGAGCCAAAAGTGAGACAGGCAAATACAACATTAAGCAATGCCAGAGAGAGTAACTTGTTTTCAGTAAGTCCATATTACAAGTTATCTTAACAGGTCAAATATAAAGTAGGTCTTTGCTCAGAGTCATACCTCAAACAAACCCAAGTCAAAACCGCAAATGCATGCTGCTGGTCACAAAACAAGGGAAAAGGACCAGCTCATGTAACACAAATTCACCATCCATTACTGAAAACATACTCAAAGCACAAAACTTTTACGGACTTTTTTTTAATCCACAAAGTCTGTATTTCTGTTTAGAAAAGAAACTAACATTTAATTTGAAACAACCATTAGAAGATGTGCTTGCTTTGAAGGCTGTATGTGGCTGTGGTATAGAGCACCTGACTCACATTAGTGATACCCTGGGTTTGATCCATTTAAGAAAAGATATGCCTTGACTGATATTTGCTAGCAAAGTGACTAATGTCTGATTTTTCACCAATGTTAGGAAAGTGCTCTCTGCCACAGTCATCAGGCATGCATGTAGTACATAGACAAATGTATGCAAATACATAAAATAAGAATAAACCAAGAATAACACCAAGTGTTAACTAGCGTTAGTAAATTACCTACTACTAAAAAGCACTATATAAATAATGGTATTCCATCCCACAGAGGGTCTAATGTTTTAAACTTAGATACTTGTGATTTTTACCTTTAGTTACCTTTAAGGCACCCCACATTAAATTAAATGTGATATTTATCAATTAGGTTCAGTTAATAGAAATATTGCTAAAATATATTAAAATTAATATAAAAATATTTATTAAATTAATGCCAGTACAGATCCTATGCTGCAATGTAATACTTTGTAATTAACAAATGAGCTTACATTATTTAATTATAGTAAACTGGAAGAGGGTACACAGATAAAATAAATACAAATGAAGTCATTTAGCTTCACAGACCAGGCAAATGAAGAATGAAAAAATTATAGACTACTTACTAATGAAAAGCTATTTCAATTATATTTATTTCAGGTAGGTTGAATAAATACATTTTTTCTGATTTCAAATGTTAAAGACCACATCTTGAAAAGAGCTCTAATAAATAATACAAGACTTAACTCACTGAAGAATTAGAAAATTACTTATATTCAGATCTAATTCAAAACAAAATTAGGGCAGAGTGAAACTAGAAGCAATTCATAATTGCAGATCAAAAACCTAAAGTAAACTAGTCCAGTAAACACTGTACAGATGTCCTGAGTGTGAACTGACACCGACACTGGGGTAGTTTATCAAAATACACACATGAGCATTCTCCAGTACCAAGTCCTTTGTGTCACAGAGCATTCTCATGCTAGCTTACATACAAAATGGTCATGGAAAAAGATCCATGGAAGCAAGAAGGAAGGAGAAGTCAGGGTAAGGTGCACTCTTGTACATCAAGGCTCATAGCAGTGAGCTATGAACCCATCTCATTTAAATTCTATTGCCATGGGACAGGTGGCACAACTCTTTTCCATTTTACTGATGTTATTTCATTAATTTTGTCAGTAGTAAAGTTAGCATCTAAATCAAGACCTGACTATTAAAAAAAAAAAAAAAGGCCTTTCTCAAGGTTTGCAAGTCAGAATCCTTTCATGATATTATCTATCTTAAAAATTCAATTTCCCTATTTATTCTTCTTTAACTACTTAAACTGGAAAAGAAATCATGTCTCAATTTATAAAGACCACATTTACAAATGTTTATAATCTTGGGAAAAGGCAATAATGATCATTTTCAATACAAAAAGCAGTATTCTCCTAGCCCCTTCAGTGTTTAAAAAGCTTGGCACTAGATTTTGTAACATTGCTATGAACCTTGAGCTTATCTTTAAAGCGGGAGTATGATATAAGACACAATGTTTGAAATTTAAATGCCTCAGAAAATCCATGATTTCATCACTGAGTGTTACAATGAAATCCTCTTCTTAGCAGACTAAAAGATGCAAGAGGAAAACTGAGGGTTTTCCAAACAGACTGACAAGCATGCTACTTCCCCAAAACAAATCTGACTGTGGACTCTTCTAAATCAGAAGACAATCTACTAAGATTTAACTACACTAGCAAACTTCACCCTCAAATATAAAGCTGTAATGAAAAAAAAAAAAAAAACCAAAAAACCAGAATCAGCATTTGAAGCAATTCAACATTTAAAAAACATTTAAAAAACATTTTAAAAATGTAGTTTATTCCCAACTACATTTACCAAAACCAAAATAAATAAAAAATAACAAAAACAAAAAACCCTGTTATTTACCTGTTGTGAAAACATAAAAACTTTATAGAGAATTAAATTATTCTCAAGGCATAATTCAGCATGCTGACATTACAATCATTTTTAAACCTCAGAAAGCTATCCCTTTCTCTGATCACTAGTTCTTCAATTTAAAATCTTAAAGTGCAATTTTACCTTCATGAAAGACTATGATCTTATGTGTAGCAACAATATGAACTGAAGAAAATGAGTAAGTACAGTTGAATTTAGAGGTCACCACTCTTCACAAACACTGACTGTTTTAATACATAAATATCTTTGGAAACCTTCTTACAATAAGAACTATTAGTATATAGTCTGTAAGCATGCAAATAGCCAGTTTTAGCTTTTCAAAGTGCTTTCACGATTTTAACATTATCCTCTCAACTTTTGCAACAAGAAAAAAGTAATTCCAACTCAATTAATCGACAACAAATACTAATTTTATTGTCTTATACAACATACACATATGTCCCAGTAAACACTCCATTTGTATAATATTACATTTACTATAATTTAAATCATCTTTAAGGGAGTATGTCTCCCTAAAAGTTGCCACTTACAAGAAAAAAATAGTCACGAGATCTCCAAAAAATATTCAAAAACAAGACGAAAGTATATATACAAATGTCATAATAGCATTAATTGTTACTTCATCCTCATTTCCTAAATTCACAGGAAAAGAAATGCCATTTTAGTATGTTAAAAAAAAAAAAAAAAAACACTACTTTGTTTACCTTTTCCTCAGACTGTCCAAGTACTGCCAAGGTAACATAGATTTTAAAACTGACAACTAGACTACTTAGCAGTTGCCAAAACAACGCAGCTGGATTCTTAAAGGGAAAGTACTCTTGTGTAATATACACCTAATTACTGCTTTAGCGAACCTCACTGTCATACAGTAATGGATGTTACAAGAAAGACACGAGAAACACAATGCGCTGCGCTACAAACTTGAAAACTGTTATACAATATAAGTTTTAAAATACGTATTCAGTTGTCAACACATCACAGCAGGTCTTTCTAATTTCAATTTCTGGAATCCCCATGTCATAGTAAACTAACATACAGGTTAACTAACACGATGGTGTATTCAGTCTACCCTCGGTTCCCTTCTGGATCGCGATGACAGGAGCTTCAGAGCTCAGGGACCTATTTAAGGTTCGAGTGAGCAAGAATTTGATAGTCCCACTTTCCCAGGGGGAGGGAGGAAATGCTAATTCAGAAAATGCTCACCTTTCCCAAAACTTGTCTGCAATATCACTGATCTTTAATCCTCAACCGTCTAAAAACAGATGACATCGAACCCAAAGGCAAAGTTTCCATCTCACCCTGCGCCCCCTGAGCGGCGGGATCTACCCGATCGCAAGGAGCGGGTCCCTTCTGCAGCCCCCACTCCCAAGACCTTTCCCCGCACCCGCAGGTGCTCGAACCCAGCCACCGCCCGGGCCAGCCTGAGACACACAACCTACCGCCGACATCCCCGCGGGAGAGTTCAGACCCCTACCTCCCGCCCCGGCGAACCAACCTTCCCCACCGAAGCAGAAGTGGGGGAACTTTTAAGTGAGACCACAGGGCCGGACGCCCCCCGCACTGGCGGTCTACCGAGCGGGGAGACCCCCGAGATTCGCGACGCTGGAGGAATAGACCGAACGGCTCCGCGGCCCCCCTGGGAACTCCGTCAACTTTCAGGGAGGAGCGGGGCGGCGCGGCGGGGGGCCCCAGAGGTGGCGCGCTCAGGGAGGCGGCTCGCGACAGCCCCCCGCGGGCCCCGCCGCCGCGCCTGCAGCCCCCCAGGCTCGCCCCGGGGCACCCCGCCCCCACCGCGAGGGGCCGCGCCCCTCCGTTTTCCCGAGGGCCCCGCCGCCCCGCGCCCAGCCTCGCCCCGGCCCCCGGAGCCCCGAGGGCACCCCTCCTCGGCCTCG
>NW_022196904.1:57554265-57602607 GCF_008632895.1 Mastomys coucha
CCCCCCCCCCACAGCGCGGCTCGACCCCCTTCCCAGCCGCCGCCACATCTCTGACGCCCGCGGCCCCTCACCGAGTCTCCGCTTCAGCCGGCGGGCGCGCACACGCCGCAGCCCCGGCCCGGCCCGCCACAGCACTCCGCGCCGCCCGGAGCCGCCTCCTTCAGCCCGGGACTCGCCGGGACATCCGCGCACGGATCCCCACACCGGGGCTATTTTTAGGAGTCAGGCCTCGGCCAGACCGGAACTCGTTCTTCGCGACGCGCGTGCGCACTGTGAGGACGTCTTGGTGTCCCTCCGCCGGCCTCGCCTCTCCCTTCCTCTCCGCTTCCTCTCTTTCTTCTCTCTCGAGCTCTCCTTTTAGGGTATATTTCTGCTCTCGGTGGGTCCCGAAGGCTTTGTCATGGGCAAGGCAAGGGGATAGTCAGAGAGAGCTGCACCTTCTCAGCAGCCAGCGCTGTTGCACAAGGACGCGAGGGGCGGACTATGTTTTTCCGGGTGGGTGAGGCGACAGATCACCCGGCACAGGAAGGAGATGACGGCTGCTTGGCGCCGGGCCTGCAGCCTGGAGCGCGCTTCCCTCTGAAGGACCGTGTTCTCCTGGAAGGGATACTGGTCACTTGATGAGGGCCTGGGCGTGGCGGGCCGCCGGCGTCGCGCCCCCGCCGCCTCCTGGACCAGCCCGGGCCCACGGCTCCGGTGACGCGGCGCGTGACCGGTCCCCGCGCTTGGTCCGCGACCAGAGGCGAGGCCCGACACCGCGGGACAGCCCAGACGCCCTGTGCGGTGCTCGGGACCGAGGCCAGCTCCCGGCCCTCCCTCGGCTCGCCACGCCCTCACTGTGGTCAGGGCCACACCTGTGTCCAGGCCTGGACAGCTGCTGGGTCAACCCTGCTGGGCCAGCAGTTGGATCCTGTCCCTGGCCACTCAATCCCAGCAGGGGCTTGGAAAGCAAAAGACACCTTGAGAATGAGGCAACCTGCCTATTTGGGCTATTGATACTAACTAGTGTGGCTTTGTAGTAAACTGTATCTCACTTAATACTCACATCCCAGTGAAGTTCACCTCACTTTCTGTTCCCATTTGGCTGATGAGAAAGGAAAACTGAGAATCACTTCGACCAGGCACCACACAGCGCCAGAGAAGGGCCATGAAGATGTGAACTCCTAACTGCTCATTGAACTGATTTTTTCTGAGGGGAAAAGATGTCCTTGAGACAGCACTTGTATCTTTTTGTTGTTGTTTTGTTTTGTTTTTTTCGAGACAGGGTTTCTCTGTATAGCCCTGGCTGTCCTGGAACTCACGCTGTAGACCAGGCTGGCCTCGAACTCTGAAATCCACCTTCCTCTGACTCCCAAGTGCTGGGATTAAAGGCATGTGCCACCACCGCCCGACGCACTTGTATTTTGTTAACTTACTGATTTTGTCCCCAAAAGTTGCTACCTCCGTAGAGGTCCTTAGACTATGATTGCTGGTGTCCGAACCCAGAGTTGCCCATGCCATGAACACAAACCCACATGTATACGTTTTCATTCGAAAATGAGAGACTCAATTCTGTGTTTAGGGCTTTAAAACGAGTCTTTGGGGGTGGGCAAGCAGATGTGCAGAGGCTGTGTGCAGAGGAACTGGGAAGTTACAAAGGAAGCTGGAGGCTCGCCGGCTTCCTCCCTCAAGGACAACAAGGCAATGTGCTGGGGAGAGTCTGACACAAAGGCAGTACAGAGATACGAGATACCAGACACTGGAAAATAAGCCCAGAGCTTCTGCTCAGAGCCTGGCTTCAGTGTTCAGGGGAATTTAGTGGAGGAAGGTGGCAGGGAGCTGTTATCTTCCCCTCTAGCCTGTCAGGCCCTTTGAAAGAAAAAGGTCTGTGCCCAGACTGCTTGCTGGGAGGAGTTTAAAACACACTTAATTCTGGTGTAAAGCAGCAAGGTATGTGGAAACGCATGGGGTTTAACCCACCAGAAGCTGCAGCAGCTGTAGTCACCTGCTCTAGTCCAGGAGGATGGCTGCTGTGATGATTTCCATCAAAACCAGAGGTAAAGGAGAGTGAAGACTAGGTCCTCCTCACGGGCTTTTCATCCTGAGAGAGAGGGAAGGACAAAGAGGACAACTTGTTTCAGAAGACACTTGACCCTCACATAGCTCCCCCATCCCTGCCCTCTGTATGCAGTCCTCCTGGGACACATGAGACTCAACTCCAGACTGCCCACCCATCATCTAATACCAAGCCTTTTGGTCACCCTAGAAGCCAGGCAGAGAACTTGCCCATTAAGTGCAGCCAAGAGAAAAACTGCACAGTTTTAGAAAGAACCCTTTCTCTCAGCAGCTGTATCACAATATCATTGCCTAAGAGTTAGAAGTGATAGGGAAGAAGGAGGGGAAGGGAGAGAAGACAGCTGTTGGAAAATATATTACCAAAGCACACTCAACTGTGACTTATAGTTAAAATGTTTGGGGGAAGGTGTTGAAGCCTCTACAGATCTCAAAAACCTGCACCTGAAGTCCAGTATCCAGCAACCTCCCAGCACTCAGCTTGACATGGACCATATGCCCAGCAGGTCTGTGTGCTGCTGACTCCAAAGGAACTACTGAGGAACAGCACTTCATCCTCCTACTCTGTCTGGCCTCCTTAAAGCCACAGTGACCATGCTACAGGGGTTCAGCATTGCTCTGGCACTGGACCTGAGTGAAGAACAGCCCTTCTTTCTACAAAGAGGCTGCCAGGTTATAGCAAAATGATCCAGCTTAAAACACGATCCAGCTTCTCGGTGACCTTGAAAAGGACTTCTTCCTGTGGCACAGCACAGTCAAGGAGTAGCTAAGGAAAGAAGGTCATTAGGGAAGGCTTCTTAGAGAAGGCCATGCCCACAGTGAGTCTAAAAAACTTACAGGATGCAAAGGGACCCTTAGTATGGAAGGAAAAGAAACAGGATCTTCTCGCCTGTTACCAAACTGTCCTCACTCAGAACCCCCAACAGCTGCTTTGTGTACATTAGCCTGGTCCCCCATCTGGAGGGTAAGCCTTTTCCTACTTGGTCCATTTCTGATGGGGTACCATTTTGTTTATGGCCCTTCTCTAAGTTAGTGGATGAGTAGAAGCACGGCCTTTCTTTATGCTTGTCGGTCTGTCTATCTGCCTTCCCCATTCTAGAGAGGGCACCCCATAAAGAAAAAAGCTGTGATTTATTTCATATACTCACAGTTAGCATGGAGTACAAGTAAATAAGTCCTTGTTATAAGTTTAGGAGCCTTTCAGCTGAGTGTTCTCCTTGGGGGCCTCTTGAATGTGGCACAAGGGAGGATCCATGGCTGACGTGGTGCAACCTCCAGATGGAGGGCCAACAAGTAGTGGTACATGAGGCTAGGAGTGTTCAAGGTGAGATAATAGAGTATCTGGACATGCTGTCTTTTTTCCTTTTTCTTTGACACCAGTGGGGAGCTACCAACAGATATTAAGCAGGTGAAAAGCTTGATCTATTTGCCATGTTGAGGAGCAAGAGAGAAAAACTATCCCAACAGATCACAGGAAACCAAGGAGAAATGGCAATGAAATACAAAAAGGGACCTTAGACTGGGTTCTTGTATTAAAGAGAAACATAGATGGGAAACTGGTGAAGTTTAACTAAGGTCTGCAGTTCATACTTATATGATCGATTTTTATCAATATTAACCTTCTAGTTTTGATAATCATATCTTTATTTTAAATAAAATGTCAACAGTCAAGTAAGAATGTAGTGAATTACCGTGACAGTTTTGAAAGGTTTTTGTCAGTCTAAGATTATTGTAAGATAAAATAATTTTGGAATAATAAGGTATTGTTTTAGTATTTTACATAGACTATAAACTCCCTAGTTATTATCTTTGGAGTTAAGAGAACTGGCATGCTGGTTGTGTGGAGTTTCTTTACAATACAAAGTAGCTGTTAAGTCTCACTTCCATTTGAGCAATATTAAAACCGCTGGTAAATGTTGGTAAGTATTTTGGAGTGAGCAATGTTCTGAGTAGAGGGAAAACCATAGGAAAAATGCTTCCATTTCCAACACAAAGCAGTGGAGTTTCATGTCTGCATGTACTTGCTCCTAAACTTCAGAACCTGACTTGTCCACACGTGTAACTTCTAACATCGCCTGATGCATCCTTTTCAATCAGTAAAGGGGCTGTTTTCACTTTTCTTATTTTAATATCATATGGGCTTTTATTCTCGTATGACTGATGATGAAAAGGATGAATGCAGGCTCTCGCAGAGGGAATAAAAGAGCTTTCCTTGGCTCCGTCTCCATTCTTCCATGTGAAAGTCTACATAAAGATTCAATAAACTTGAAAAACACAAAAACTCAAATCTTTGACAGCTGGGTGTTTTTACACGATCACACTTCAAATAAGTCTTTCAATTCCTATTATATGTTGTCATTTTGTTATATTGTAGTGTTTTCTTCTGTATAGAGTTTATTCAGATTTTGCAGCACTCTCCAATAGCCAGCCATAGATTCACATGCCAATTATTGTAATTCCAAACCTTGAGTTTATTATCTTTTCACTTTCCGTATCGTTCCAAAGAGAGACTGTTTCACATACACACCTCAGCATCCCACCCACATCAGCTGCTTGCATATGAAACACTCGTGGCTCTTTGCCTTTCTGCTCTTCTCACGGATGTTTCTCCTGAAGGCTGGCAATGTCCTTTGGTCCCACCTCAGTAATTTCTTTCATGGTGCATTCCAGCATGACAAACCTCTGCTGTGTCTACTAGGATGTCCGCTTAGACCCATTCTGGGTCTAGATGTGCCCAAAGATCCCTCATCCAGAGAAAATGATAGATTCTCTCTATTACACATTTGCAAATTATTCTCAAATGACAACTCACAGTCTAGCAGGAATTTATAACTGTTAGAAATGCAAGGTGTTGAGATTTGAAGCAAATTTGGGAGTCGCCAAAAAGGTAAAGCTGCAAATTTGGAATCAAATAGTCCTTTGTTTATGTCACATTGCTAAAAAATTTTTCCAGGTATGTTACATTGCGTAAATTGCTCAACTTCTCAACCCAACGTTCTCATGTATAAAGTGACAGAAATCCTTACTTGAGGTTATTTTCAGGATTGAGTGACCTATGTTTGACTGCACATTGATAAACTCCATAGACTGCTACAAAGACCCTAATATATGCCAAGCCCTGTCCTATGCCCTAAACGAACAGATGGGACCCATGTTCACATGTAGCTTGTAGTCTTGAAAGCAGATCATAAAAGACACATAAGATATGTCAATATGAGCCATGATAAAGACAGAAAAATCCTCTATCCCCAGAGAGAGATTGTGCTGATAGTTTAGTTTTGGGTACAAGGAAGGCTTTTCTGAGGCAGTGATAGTTGAGTGTCCAGAGTCAAAGAGTGACCCAGGCAGAAGGAAGAATGGAGTGTTTGCAGAGAAACGGGGTTAGTCTGCTCAAAGTACAGAATGGTCACAAGCACGGAAGGTCAGCTGGGAGATAAGTTTAAAACCACAAGGAGGCTGCAGTTCGATGTCATTACTTATGCAGAAAAAGGGAAAAAAGTAGATAAAATTACCAGCAAGTTAATCCAAACTGCTTCCTTACTATATGAAACAGGCTTGAAAAACCTATCTGTTGGACCACTGTCAGTTATTTATGTATTTATGCATTTATTTATTTGTTTATTTAAGCTGTAAGAAACTCAAGTCAAACCAATGTATGCCATACTTAAAGACAAAGCTCTGTTGGCTTGTTTGCGTGAAGATTCAAGAGTACAGGGTTGCGTCCTTAGCTATAGCTTTGCTATTTGTGGCTTCAGTTATTGATGGTCACTGGGAAAAAATACAACAGAACATTTTGAAATAACAAGAGATCACATCCACATAACTTTTATTAAACTGTATCATAATTATTCTATTTTATTATTGGTTATTTTCTATCTTGCTTTTCTATCTTTATTTATTTTGTGCATGTGGCTGCATGAGTACCTGTCTGCCATGCATGTGGAGATCAGAGAACAACCTTTGGAAGCTGGTTCTCTTCTTCCTCCATGTGAGGCCCACAGATGGAACATTGGTCATCTGGCACAGCAAGCACCTTATCACACCCATATCTTGCCAGACCCCCTACTTTTAATCTTTGCTTTCCCTAATTTATAAACTAAATTTTATCATGGATGTCTAGGTATGTGAGGGGAAACATATCATATATATGGTAGTATCTGAAGTTGAGGCTCTCGCTGAGGGTCTTTAGTTCACCCTCTGTAGATAAAGAGGGATCACTATAATTCTAGTTTTATCATTTCTGCTGGGCCTGAGTTGGCACTTCCATCTTTGTCCTCTCTCCACTCTCTTCTACACCTCACTATGTTGCTCTCACTCATGGGTAGGAATGCTTTATGAATAATTCTGCAGCAACTCTAGTCTTAGGATTTCCTATTTAGCAACTTCTTTCAAAATAGAGGGTTTTTTGTTTTTGTTTTTGGTCTTTGGGTTTTTTTTTTTTTTTCTAGCAAAGTTTCATTTGCGCCTTGTCCTGTTGCATGTCTCTGAACCAGTCACAACAGCCAAGGTACTAGGATGGTCTGATTGGCCAAATCTGGATCACTAGCTCACCCCCTGGAGTCCTGAGTGGGTTCAAACTCACCCAAAATCCAAGGACAAGGTGATTGATGAGGGAAACTATTCTCCCCAGATTAGAATGCTAGAATCAGAAGAAGTCCTGCTTGCCAGACAGTCAAAAAGAATACAGAGCTCACAAGAGTGGATCAGCAAATATGGGTTGTGTGCTTATGTTAAGTGAGCTGTCAGTGGCAGAATTTGTGGTCCATCCCAGTGATTAAGCTTGCTCTCCTGTTAGGAAAGAGGCCCGAAAGGAAAGTCCTAAGAAACCTGGCAAATGCTGCCATAGCATTTTTGACCTTCACAGGTCCTGAAGGCTGACTCCAGCTCTCATTCCCACCCAGTCCTCAACCTCATAGGGGTTTCGCATTCTTTGCAACCAGCAAACGTTCCAGACAAACCCATCCCATCTTCTTGCAGGAACTGGGGCTACTGCACCCCATTGTCATACAAGGCTTGCCTCACTTAGGCATTTCTGAGTCATGCTGCTCTTGAGTGTCATCCTTGTGTAGCCTTCCATGGCATGTAGTATCCTTGTCTTCCAGGTGGTAGGTATTTGTGGCTGGCGGACTGGGGCTCTGCTCATTTTTCCAGTCCTAGTGTCTTGTGTTACTTAGGGCAAGGAAATCTCTTCTTCAGCATGAGGTGGCTAGCAAGTGATCAGGTCACAGCCTTCAGTTGCCTTTCCAGAAGACCTTTCTTTAGGCAATCTCCTGTAAACTATGCTAAGCCCCAGAGGCTAGGAGTTCCTATGGGTAGGCCTAGAGACCACCACACACACCTGGCTCCAGACCCTCTCCGTGGATCTCCTTTTCTTTAATGGGAAGTCCAACCAGCAGTCATGAGGTCTTTCTCATTAATGCTTTCTCTACAGACTAGCACATAGTAGGCTTTCAATAAACATCCTTGGCATGAAAAGCAAAACAAAACAACTCTATGTTCAAGATCAGGCAGTGGAAGAATACTTTGATCTATCTAAAATCTTGATTTAACTTAGAATCGAAATGAGCCACTCAGAAAATTCAAGAATGGAAAATCTATTTCATGCTGGGTTTTCCCAAGGAAATAAATCCTAGAGATCCGAAAGCCATGGTTTTCAATGTTCATGTTAGTAAAATATCAAAACAGCCTCTGAAAAAGAATAGGCTTCATTTTGTGCTTAGATTTTCAGTGAGGTTCCTGTTTTTCTCAGAAATCTCAACCTCTGCTGGGTAATTGCACAACTCCTGACTTTGCTCAGCCCGTGTAGTCTTGGCACAATCAACATTTCTTGGTACATGCTGTAGGCAAGATTTTTATGAGGCTTGATTCTTGTCTTGGCTTCATTTGATCATGTATATCTGTAATTCAGCACACAGATGAAAGCAGACAGCACCTCTCAGCACTGAGAGGGGCGAGTGCCACAGAAAATGATAACATGTTTATCGTACATACACACCTACAGGAATGCAAAGGGCTTTCCAGCAGCCATGCTCTAGCACGTACTGCACCGTAAGCACACCGTTTGAAGGGGCTAGGTCCTCTCCTGGAGAATCATTTACAATTTCCAGAGGCTTAAACAAGTTGAATGTAGCCCTCAGAAAGGAAAAGGGACAGAAGAGACCTGTCAGAGCTCCTTGTTGGAATTACTATACCAGCACTGGATCTCAGAGAGGGCGCATTTTGATCAGCTTCTCTCCAGAAGCTGTGTTAGAGCACAGCAGCAGGATGGAGGTTACTGGAAGGCCACGTTTTTTATTTTTCAGGGTAAAAAAGATGAAAGAAGTTTGTTGTTGTTGTTTTTAGGGCACTGAGTTGCCAAGGGTTTATAGAAACAGGAATTCTTGTACATTGTTAGGGAGAGTGAAATTGGTACAATCTTTTTAGGAGTCCAGTTGACTAATATCTGCCATCATATTAAGTGTACATCCCTGTGACCCAGCCATTTCCTGTCAAAGAGTTTTCTCTAAGAGTACTTACCTGTATCCATTACAGAATTATCTATAACAGCCAACTAATCCAAAAGAGAAACAAATACCTATCAAATTGAGAGAGGGTAAACAATTTTTAGTACAAACAAACAAGAGAACACTATTCCCCTGTCTTATACATACAATGGTCCCCCTTCATCCAAAGGGGTTATCTTCAGTGGATGCCTGAAACTGTGGCTCATTTCTGAATTGTATGTATATCATGTCCCACACATTCCAAAGCAAATGCTACACAGTTCCAGAGTCAATCCACCCTTCCACATGCTGTGTTCTCATATCTCCTTTCCAGCACTACTTTTGCTAGCTGGGGCCATACTTATGTTAAAATCAGGGTTATCTGAAAACAAACACTGTTGTGTGGATACAGTGAACCTGATAACCAAGAGAAGTGCAGGGTAGCTAACAGGGGGTTACGATATACAGTGTAGATACACTAGACAAGGGGATGGCAAGATTTCATGCTACTTAGAAGGCGACACAATTTACAACTCATGGATTTAAGCATTTTTGAAAGTTTGCATTTCTATTTCAGACCATAGTTAACCATGGGTACCTAAAATCATGGAGTGAAACTCCAGATATGGAGGAACTATGGCTTATGAAAAAGGAGTAGTGTCAGTGTCCCTCAACATGGTCATTTCTGGAGGCAACAGCGGGTAGGTGCTTCAGACTTCTAACTCAAAATGCTTACGAACATTCTGAGAGCACAGAGCAGCCCCTCTACAGTGACAGAAAAGAATTATCCAAAACAATCTGTTGTCAGTGCTCAGCTAAGAGATCCTTACAGAGAAATCTAAGTTTCCCTAAAGAAAAGCAGTAGGTGCCCGTGAGAGGGGAAGTTGGGTATGATCCTTTCACCCAGGGTGGGGGTTGGGTGTTACATGTGCATGTTTTCCATATGTATTTTTAAAGTTGGTGCTAAGCAGTTTTCAAATGTGTTTTCTCTTGCTGGGTATAGGTAGGAGCTGGTCCCATAGCAGGTATGTGTTTATCTCGCCTTAGTTCGTCTCCTTGCTAAGAGTAAAGAGAAATAGGGAATGAGGTGGAATTGAGAGGAACAATTTGAAATTCACATATTTCTGGGCCATTTCTGTCACCTGGAGAGAGAGAAACATCCTGACTTTGTTCATTCTGAACAAATACAGAAAAGTAATATAGAAAAGCGTATAGATTTCACTGCCTGCCTCTCCTCACGTTGACTTTAGAGCTTGGAGATCCAGATAAAATGCTCTGTCCCTTTCCCAGCATGTGACAAATACACACAATACACAAATTCCAATTTTCTTATGATGGTTCATGCTATACTCGTTGACCTGATGGCTCTCTATGTGGGAGGAAGTGATATATAGTCAATAGAAACGTACTTAGATTTTGAAGTTTGGAGACAAGATAGCTCAGCAGATAAAGCCTTTGCCACACAAGCCTGATGACCTGTGTTTAACCCATGCAACAGTGGAAAGAGGGGCCTGACCTGTTCTCTGATCTCCACGTGTGCTGTGGCATGCATGTACAAATATACATGCAGCATACACAGATTTAAAAAAAAAAACATTTAGGATTTTGCTGTTTCTGGGCTAGTAATATAAAGTACAGTTCTTTCTGTCCAGTACTAGCAATCAGCAGTGAGCCACACATGGCCAGTCACCAGGAGAAACAACCTATGTGCTATAGTGAGTTCTAGAGTTGATAGAAGGCTGTTTTGTTTTTAATTTTGTGTGTGTATGTGTGTATTCAGAGTACAACTTGCAGGAGTCATTTCTCTCCTTCCACCATGTGGACTCCAAGGATCAAACTCAAGATTCACTATTGTCAGCTGTGGCAGCAAGCACCTATCTATTGAGCCATGTCACTGGCTCAATGACAGGTCAGTTCAAGATAAAATTCTTGTGATGAAAGTGTGCTTGGGTCAGTACATACGCCCTCTGTCTCAAAATAGCATTTTGTATTTCCCCTTTACAGGAAATGTAAATCTTAGCCAACAGGTGGCCAAGTGTACTATTTAAGTTGAATCTTACCCAATCTGGAAATCACATTGTAGTGGTATGAAGGAGAATAGCCCTCATAGGCTCATATGTGTGAATGCTTAGTGGAACTGTTTAGGAAAGAATAGGAGGTGTGGCCTTGTTGAGGTGGGTGTGGCCTTCCTGGAGAGAGTGTGTTGCTAGTAGTGAACTTTGAGTTTTCAAAAGCCCAAGCCAGGCCCAGACTCTCTCTCTGCCTGCTGCCTGTGGATCAGGATTTAAAGCACTCAGTTCTGCTCCAACAACATGCCTGTCTGCCTCCTGCCATGATGATCCTGAACTAACCTTCTAAAAGTAAGCAAGCCCCTATTTACTTAAATGCTTTCTTTTTATAAGTCACCTTGCTCATGCTATTTCTGCACAGCAATAGAGCAGTCACTAAGGCACCCATCTCTTCCCCTTTCCATGGACAGAAAGAGACTCTTATTCAGCGCCACTCTCTCTATCTACATTGCCAGATTTCCACAGTTCCTCTTGGTTCTTAAGCATTCTGGTGTTACTCTGGTATAAGTATCTAACCAGATTTTGATGTAGTATTCCCTCACCTTGCTGCAGAGCTCCTGTATCAGGCTCTCCATATTTTACAAATTATGTTTCAAACTCCACTGGACCAAGATCTGTGAGACAGATCTGCTCCATTTGCTTCCTAGGTGTGGTTCTTAGTTACCTTAGAATCATCAGAAGAGCTTCAAAAAATCCCAGAGCTTCACGTTTCTGCAGTATCTTCTGATTTAATCGCCTTGGCATCATTTTAAGAGTTCTTAGCTGATTTCGATCCCAACCATGAGAATCACTGTTCTAATTTTCATTGAACTCAGCTAGTTAGCTTCAGTCTTAGTTAAGGGGGCCACCCCTCTTGATCAGTCCAATCTGTTGATGCATTAGTTTCTACTCTTTTCTTCTCTCTTTACTCTCTAACATAACTCATCATTTCTGGATTAAATGAGCATGGTTTTGGACATACCCAGATAGATAATGGCTCTGTGTAAGAGGAATGAATATGCCACTCCCACAATGCAGGAACTGTCTACTAACAACCAGAGAAAGGCACACCTGAATGAGATCTCAGGATATCCCAGAACCACATACATTGGAAGGGGTCAGCTCCTAGAACAATCCAGAGACAGATAAGTCACCGAGCAGCTTGGAGTAGGTCCCAGGCCCGAACTGTCCGGTGCCTGCAAGGCCTTTGATGTGAATGACTCAAGGCTGTTCCAGAGTTGCTGGAGCAGAACCCGTCTTGGCAGCATGGCTAATGGAGGATGGGAGACCAGAGAAAGAAAACCATCAGGACACTTGCAATGTTCTGTTGTGCATCTGCTAGAAGTAAGTCTTTCATCTGAATTCCTTCAGCACATCTCATGCCTGTGTGGTGGGAGCAGCTGTTCTTGCTTTGCAACAGGACAGTAGGGTTCATGGAGTTCCCACAGCAAGTACTGTGGGTGTGCACACAGAGCTCTTAAGAAATGCTCATGTTGACAGTAAAAAGAGCCCATGCTATACTAGGGCTCTCTCCGCAGACCACTGAGGATTCTCCATGGTAGCTGGAGGTCCAATCAGGGTCTACTTCAGGAAAGCAGGAATCCACATGATGGACAGATCAACTCTTGATGCCTAATACCAGGTGACACACAATAGTCAAGTCATTGGCCCAACAGGTGCTGAGACTTCCATCTCGGTAGTTGCTACAAACTCCTGGATGCCTCACAAAAGGATCCAAGGTCAGCCATTTGGTTTGCATAACCCCAGGATCCCCAACTGCAGGTCACAGCTGTCTTCAGCTTCAGGCAGGCAGGCCAGCAGCCACCAGCAGGTGCCAAACATAATTGCTGTGGCCCAGAAGTTGATACCTTGACCATTCAGCTGTTGCGCATTATATGAAGCATATGTCATGTGTTGTTTAGTGGATGGTACTTGTGCTATGAGTTTATAGATGGGCTGTGATCTCAGTAATTTATTTGTATAAGAAATAGCTTTCCATGCAACAACACAGGAACAACACTCCTTGACCCCACCAAATCTCCCTGGAATGAATATTTCCTTGTGTTAAGAGGGTCTTTTTTTTTTTTTTTTAAATTCCTGGCTTTTTAAAGGCATTTTAAAAGATAATCATCAGGATTGCATATAATTTCAGATTTAAATCGATATCATAAAAATAAAATTGAGACTCCAGATTGTTTAATAGATGCATTGAAAGCAAACATGGGGGTGACATAAACTAGCTTTGGGAGAAAGAATTCTCTCACAGCGCTGAGGAAAAGGGGGAGAAAGGGAAAACTGAGAGAGGGACTTGGTGATGCTGTATATTCAGATTTCACACAGAAAGGGGCCAGTGATATGGTTTAGCAGGTAATGGTGCTTGTCTGACAACCTGACTCCAACCCCCAGAGCTTACAAAAAGTCAGATGTAGTAGTGTGCGCCTGTAGTTCCAGCTTTCCTATGGTGAGAGGAGAGGCAGAGACGAGAAATCATCCAAAAACTGGTAGATAAGCTAAGGCTGGAGAACACAGCACGGAGCAGAGACAGTAAGAAAGAGGCTGCTTCATTCAACAAGATGGGAGGAAAGAACAGATGCCCAACGGTTGTCTTCTGACCTACACACACACACACGCACACACACGCACACACACACACACACTAACTAATTAACTAAATAATTAATCAAATTACACAAAGAGAACTGAAAGAAATATAGCAAATATCTATTCTGCCAGTGTAGGAGAAGCTCCGCAAATATGTACTTACATTTTTCTGTATTTTTTTTTTTGTACCTTTGCAGTTTTTCAAAATCGTATTGGAGATCAAACCCACAGCTTTACAAGTACTAAGCAAACTGATTTAGATACTCAACCCCCTTTTTCCTTTTTCTTTTTTTTAATTTTGAGACGGGGCCACTAAGTTACTCAGGCTGAACTTGGATTTGCAATCCTCCTGCCTTAGCTAGGATTATAGTCTATGCCTTCAGGCTCGTCCCTCTGAAATTTTGTAACCAAACAAACATTTTTTATTTGAATGAGAGAGGGTAGAAACAAAGTGTGCTTGATATAATCTAGGTGTGCACTGCGATTTCTCAAAGGTCCATGCATCTCAAAAGATCCTTTTGCCTGGAAGATGATAAAAGAATGAATAAATATGAAGTTTGGACACATAAGACCTAATGGAATTAGACAGCACCCACATATTTGCTTAGTTCTAAACACCATGTTCACTAATGCGCTTAGGTACTGGGACAAGCCTGCACTTGGAGACACATTCACCCAACAGCAAAATGGTTTCCCACTTGAATTGTCACAATTTCCCAATGCATAAGTCTTATCATAAGTGAGCCAGCAAGTCTCAACCCCTATGTAGTACTGTGTGTGAGAGGGGTCCACAACAAAGAGGCCTTGATGCAAGAAGGATCGAGACACCAGACACCACAGGGGGCTAGCCTCTCAGACACTCCATGTCCCCTTGATTGTCATCTCTCTCCTGACTGCTGACACCAAAGACTGCCTTAGCTTGTCTGTGAACTTTATATAAACAGAATTGTTTGGGGTGCTTTATTCTACTCAAGATAGTTATGAAGCTAATGTGTATGATCATTAATAGGCAGTGCATTTTCACAACTGAAGTTTTGTCTTACATGAATAGACTACAATTTATTACTCCATGGTATTATTGATGAACACCTGGGAAGTTTCTAAGGCTTTAGGCTGCTGTGTTTATATCTTTCGGTGTAGATATCTACCACTTCCAGTACAATGCATTCTTACAGACATCTTGATTTAGTTTTCGTAGATACTGCCAAAACTGATTTCCAAGATGGTTGTACTCATACACTCTCTCTAGCAATGAGAGGTCATATTCTCCCTGTAGCATCGGTTGGTCCTTAAATGCTTTTCATTTTGTTGGTTTAGTGTGTCTTCCTTTGGTTTGTGTTACCATGACAAAACACCGTGAGGAAAATCAACTTGGGGAGGAAAGGGTTTATACATACTGATCATAGTCTTTCATGAAGGGAAGTCAGGACAGGAACCTGGAGGCAGGAATTGAAGCAGAGGCCACCAAGGGGTGCTGCTTACTGGCTTGTTCAGCTTGCTTTCCTATAGACCCAGGACTACCCGCCCAGGGGTAGCCCCACTCACAGTGGGTTGGGCCCCTCACATCAATCACTAATTAAGAAAATGCTCCACAGGTTCGCTTATCAACCAACTTTAGGGAGGAGGCATTTTCTTTATAGTGGCTTCCTCTTCTCAAATAATACTAGCTTGTGTCAAGTTCACAGAAACAAAAATAATCAGAACAATTGGCTCTTTTTATGTTTTGATTCAGGGTCTCACTTTATACCTTAAGGTGTCCTAGAACTCACTAGTTAGCCTAGGCTAGACTCCAACCCACAACAATCTTCCTCACTTGGCTTCCTAAACATTGGAGTCACAAGCATGAGCTACCACACTGGTTTGTGCATTTTAGAAATAAATATGTTTTGATTACATATTTATTTGTTTGTTTGTTTGGGGGTTGGGGAAGCTGGATGTATCAAAGCATGAGTATAGATACATGCAGTGGTTGATACTGTCTGTGCTGATTTGAATGAAAATGGCTCCCATAGGCTCTTATGTTTGAATGCTTAGTCACCATGGAGTAAAACTGTTGGAGAAGGATTAGACGTGGACTAGTTGGAGTGAGTGTAGCCTTGTTAGAGGAAGAGTGTTGCCAGGCCCAGAGTCTCTTTGCCAGCTGTCTGTAGATCAGGATGCAGAGCTCTCAGCTACTGATCCACCATTGTGGATGTGGATGTCTGCTTCCTACCATGATGCTGATAGACTAACCCTCTAAAACTGAAAGCAAGCCCCCAGTCAAATGCTTTCTTCTATAGGAGTCGTTTTGGTTATAGTGTCCCTTCACAGCAGTACAACAGTAGCTAAGACACTGTCCTTTGTGGAACCTGGGAATCAAACTCCAAGTTTGGAGACAAGTGCTTTTTACCTGTTGAGTCAGCTTAAGTGCATTTTTAAAAAATAACATCTAATCTTCACATTTATGATTATGTTCTGTATTTCTCTAGGAAAAAAATATTTCTGGTGGGACAATAACTTTTCCCCATAATTATTAAACTCCATAAAATGTGTTAATTATTACAATAAAGTTACATACATTCAAAATTTTAATGGAACTTCTAGGTTATGCATGCCAGTGGCTGAACCCTGGATATTAACAAACTCTAGCATTTCTACTTCCCCAAAAGACATCTTACTGAGCTGATTTTGTATTTTCCTAGTTAATAAGGAAACAAGCCAGGTCTGGTGGCTCCAGCCTATAATCCCACTTGCTTGGGAGGCTTAGGCCCCAGCCTAAGATGTTGAGTTCAATGCCTTCCTACTCTATAGAGAGAGTTCACAAACAGCCTGGGCAACTTAGGAGACTCTTTCTCAGAGTAAACAATTTAAAAAGCCTGAGCTTGTAACTCAGTGATAAAGCACTAGTCCAGGATCTATGAGGCCCAGTACCTCGTACTCATACCTAAATAAAATAATCAATCACTCAATAAGCAATTACTTATTTCTTATGGATTTATTGTCTCTTTGTATTCATTTTGTGATTGATATATTCACTTTCTTGGATGAAAGTATTTTAGTTCCCAAGATTACACATCTGGGCAGGTAAAAAGGTAGGATTTAAATCCAGACTACCTAATCATGAGCTCATATTTACTTTATGATATGATGTAATACACTCTATACTGCATACTATATATAGACCATGTGTACTAGACAGTACCACACCATGTGTCACAATACAGATAATGCTATGCACATCATTCTATACTATATACCACACTGTACATCTACATTAGAGTATACATCACAGTACACTCTACAAAATACTATGGATCACACTGTCCACGATACAGTATTGGGCATCTGTACTTTACACACATTGTTGACCAAACTGTCCTGAATACCATGATAATGCACTATACTACTTCCTCATACATAACACTCTAGGACACAAGACATCAGGCAACCTCTTTGCTGTCTACGATGAATTTGCATCTTCTGAAAATATACATTCTACAGGGTTTCACCTTTACTGAAGAGCTAACTACTTAGTGGAGTCATTAGCTTGCTAGTCATACCCGTTCGCTTTTCTTAATTTCTACCCAGTAATGAGAAACAACTTTTACATGGGAAAGAGCTGGTTGTTGTTCTTCACATTTCGAGCTTCCCCACAGGGACAAACATTTAAAGATGTTAAATAACTTAAGTTCGAAGGCTGGGGCACACTTCCTGCTCAGCAAGCCTGGGAACTCCTCTCTGTTTCTCCAGGGTCAGGAGTCAGAGAGGCCGGAACCCTGTTCTGCTTGTCTAAAGAAGAACCCGGAGGGATGGAAAATGGGCGGGTCATAAGACAGTGGGATGTGGAGGCAACAGTCCAGGCTTCCATTCCTGACTCTGGCTGGTGAGCTGGGAGCTGTGGGTCATTACTTTCCCCTAGGGATTTTTGCTTTTTCATTTTTAGAAAGTATGTGTTGGACTAGCTGGTTTTATATAGTCTCCTCTCGGGCAAAATGACATAATTTTGTGTATTTTATAATGCAGACTGTGGGAGTTATACTGTTTTCATTGGAGGGGGAAAAATCCCACAACTTACCGAAGTATTATATCCACTATAATGCAATGGCATCAGAAAAGAAACTGAAATGGATTTTTAAAAATCTGTCTCTCTGGGTGGTAGAATTTTGTTCTGCCTGTTTTTCTGTATATTTTTTTTTTCAATTTCTGTACAATGAATATGTATTATGTTGTAATCTTAAAAAAAAAAAAGTACTTTGTTTTTCTTAACACATTTGAACTGTGGAAGACCCAAAAATAGAATAAAACAACCCAAATTTTAGTGTAACCAGATGGAAGGCGTAATGTCCCACATATTATGGAACATTTTAAGATGTCAGGGGGTCAGGATCTCATCTGACAGATGAACTCATTAGCAACCCGGCCCTCTCAGCAGCATCCGGGGACAGTGTTTTCCACAGTGACTCATAAGGATGGTGCCAGCCGGGCCCACATCGCAGCCTTTTCCATTTCCAGCCCCAGAGTTGTGACGACCTGACACTGTGGTTCTCATGGAATTCTGAAACAAGCCTGGCCTCGTCATCATAATGACCGCTTACTCAGGGCAGCGATGGGACGGAAGGTATGACTAATGGCATTTGGGGAGAGTATGGGGACAAAACCAAAAATTACAGTGACTTTCTGGTTGGGGCACACTGCATAGCAAAGGAACTGTGTATCCACAAACCCAAGAGGTTATGCCTGGCTGAGGAACCAGAGGCAGAAATAAATAGCAGACTTAGGTCATTTCTCATTTTCCAGTGATGTCTTGCAATCCAGAATGGGATTTGGGTAAGGGGACACTTGATAGGTGGGCCCTTCAACATCAAAAGCAAACTGTTTTGGCCTCAGGACCCCAGAGAGACCCATACTGGCATGAAGAACATTCTCAGTTATCCTTCAAATAATGTTTTCTGGCCACTGCACCAATACTCTCCCCACCGCACCTCATAGTATCAGGCATCCTAGTTACGTTTACATCACCACCACCGAAATACCTGACAGAAACAAGGAAGAGAAGGTTTATTTTATTTGGGACTATGGCTTCCGAGCTTCAGTCTGTTGTTGGGGAGCCACTGAATTCAAGCGTGCAGCAAAGAATTGCTCACGACCGTATAGACCAGGAAGCAGAACCAAGGGCTGGGTATAAACTTCAGAGGCCTGCCCTTGGACCCGACCCACTTCCCCTGACTAGTGACCATCAGTGAGAGGTTCCTCAGCCTGCCAACATAGCACTAGCGGGGTGCGCCAACATAAGTGTTCAAAGCAGAAGCCTGGGGGCAGAGCACATTTCAGATTTAAGCTATATCACATTGAAATCAAATCCATGCCAGTTTACAAGCTTAGCCAACTGTGTAAAATGTACAATTTCTAGGTAATCCAGTTTCCATTAGAATTCATATCCTGGATTCACATGTTGCTAAGGGATCCACAGATAGTCTTTGAGCTTAGATGAGTTAGTAATGTCTTACTGAAATTTAGCCTTTCCTCCCATCAAGTGTGAAGGCAACAAATTACATATATAGTACAGGACCTCAACCCTGTCGTAAGTAGAAAGCATGGCCATATTCAAATCCTAGTGCCATCACTGCATATATCTCAGAGCAGTTCATCCATATCACTACTTGAAAAGTCACGGGATTATTAGACTTACTAACTAGATTTTGTTACTTACTTCGGTCACTAAGAAGTACATTGATCAAAATAGTAAAATTTAACTTAGGCAAATTCTGATAAATGTATCTGCTATGTTGATTTCTCTTTCTTTTTATCTGTGCATCTCACAACATCCTGAGGATGACTCCTGAGATGGCCAGGAGTCTGCAGTGTTACTTGTTTAAGAGTGGCATTAAACTGGATATGGTGGCACGTGCCATAATCCCCACCATTCAAGAGGTGACATCAGGAAGACCATAAGTTTGAGGCAAGCCTGGGCTACCTAGTCATTCAAAGCCAGCCTAAGCTATAAAATTTGACCCTTTCTCAAAAAACAAAACCAAGCAAAATCCAAAGTCTTAAGTCCCTTGACTGAATCTTAGAGCCACTGTCAAGAATCTTACAAGAAACAAGGCACAGAAGTTCCCAAGGTTCAAACTGTGAAACCTACACTTGTTGGTTTCCTAAGAACAACTATTAATCTCTCAAAGGAGCAGGAAATATGGCCCACGGTGATAAAAACACAATAAAAATAGACCCTTCAAATGACACAGTGGGGATAATTAGCAGTCATATATATATTATATCTGAGATTAAAAGCAAAACAAAACCATACTATATAGGATGAATACTCCTGAGGATGGAATGGACCAAGTGCTGCCTCAGGAATGTTCATGGAATTAAAAGATATAACAATAGCAACTCAAATACTGGGGTGGGGCAGAGAGTCAGTGAGCTATAAAACAATCTCATGTGGCCTATAGACGCATCTGTGTGCACATGAGTGTATGGCATATGTGCAGGTGACTTCAGAGGCCAGAATAGGACATGATATCCCTTGGAGTCAGAGTTTGGGGCAAATGTGAGGCGCCCACCATGAGAACTGGGACCTGAACCCTGGTCTTCTGTAAAAGCAATGAGGGATCTTAACACTCAGCTGTTTTCACAGTGCAGTGGACATTTTAACAATTTAAATCCTTCCCAATTTATGAAAGCTCCATATCTTTCCATTTGTTTATACTGTCTTCAATTTCTCTCATCAATTTTGTAATTTTTGATACGTAGTTTGAGAAGCATTGGCTTTAATTCTTCTTTGAATGTTTGCTAGAAGTCCTAACTAAAGCCATCAGATTCTGAGCTGTTTGAGTTTTGTTTTTGTTTGTTGTTGTTGTTATTGTTTGTTTGTAAGTTGTTGATTATTGATTGAGTATACTAACTCACACTGAACTCAGATTTTCTACTTATGCCTTGCTCAGTCTTGGTAGGTTTCATGTTTTACAGATTTATCCATTTTTTTTCTGGGTTACCCAATTTGTATAATTGTTCATAATGAAGAAGTATCATTTTTATTCATATATACATATATATGCATATATGTATATATGTGTATATATATATGTGTGTGTGTATATATATATGTATATGTATATACACACACAAGGCCTTATTCATACTAGCAAATGCTTTACTACAAACTATATATCAACTTCAAAACATAAGCCTTTACCCAGGAAAAAAAATCTTTCTGAAGTAAAGGCATTTTAGAACATGCAGATGCTGAATGACTCCTCCCTAGCATACCTGCTCTACAGAGCAATATCAAGAGACAAATTAAAACAGGAACAAAAAATAGATGAGAAGAAGAAAACAAATGACAATATGGTAAATTTAAACTTAGACATATTAAAATTCACTAAATGTAAGTATCCAAAATATAAAATAGTGACAATCACAGCAAATATAATTACAAGACCTGGCTACAGGCTCCGTATTAGAAACACTATCATGCTAAATATAAAAAGCAGACAGGATAAAAGCGCAAGTAGGAAGAGATACACAATGCCGACACTAATGAAAGGAGAACTAGGTGGTTATATTAACTTCAGAGTAGGCCTCAGGAATAAGACTATGCTGTGGAAAGGGAGTGTTGTTTCACACAGTGGTCAACTCCCCAGGAAGACACAGGAATGAGAAATGTGAACCACCTGATAGCAGAGTCTTCAAGAACCATTAAACAGTCTGGCTAGAAATGAAAAGACACAACACAAAACTATACTCAGAGATTCAAAACTCCTTTCTCAGTAATTGATGAGTGCACAGAAAAATCTAGTAAGATTATCAAACACTACAGCTGTATATAAATGCTGACTGTCCCCCCAAAAGCCAAGGGCTTGAGGTTTGGCCCCCAGGATGGTATTATCAAGGGTGCTGTGAACCTCAGAAAGGAGGAGCCTTATGAGACATCCTTAGGTCCTTGGGGAAATAGCCCAGAGGGAGATTATGGGACCCTGGCCAACTCCTTTTTCCCCTTTGCTTCTTGGTGTTGTGATGAGCAGTTTGATCCAGTCAACACTCCCTGTGGGTACTATCAGCACGCTTACCAAGCCCCAAGGCAACAAGTTCAACAAGACTGTCCAACAAGCCTTGGACAGGGGCCCCTAAAACTGAGGACCAAAACCAAACCAAACAAAACCCACCTTTGTCTTCCTATATCCTAATTACCTTTGACTGTAGTGATGGACAGCTGACTAACATAACTCCCAAACATTGAGCTGATTAGTGTTTATAGAAGCCAACTCTACCCAACAACAACAGAATACACACTCTTTTCAAGTGTGACTATCTACCAAAGCAGACATGATTCTAGCCATAACAAGTCTCAGGACGTTTAAAAGAATGAGAGCCATACAAAATAGAGTTGAGATTTTTTTTTTTTTTGAAACTAAGTTAGAAATCAATAATTAGAAGATACATGGATGTTGCTCCTTGTATCTCGAAACTAAGCAAAACATATTTTCTAGAACCCATAGGCTGAAGAATCAACTTTCCCAAAATGTTTATTCAACATAATTTTTCCCATATAATATATTCTGATCACAGCATCTGATCACATCATTCTTCCCTCATGTCCCCCCATAATCTTCCTACTTCCCCAGCTGTCCACCCCCACACCTTCTTTCTCTCTCTCTCTTTAGAAAACAAACAGGCAAATAAAACAACAATTAAACCAGAATAAAATAAAACAATCAGACAGAAAGTGGAAAAAAGCCGGGCAGTGGTGGCTCACGCCTCTAATCCCAGCACTTAGGAGGCAAAGGTAGGCAGATTTCTGAGTTCAAGGCCATCTTGGTCTACAGAGTGAGCTCCAGGACAGCCAGGGCTATACAGAGAAACCCTGTCTCAAAAAACAAAACAAAACAAAACAAAAACCCCAAACAAACAAACAAAAGTGGAAAAAAAGAAAAAGCATGCGAAACACATAGACATTCAGTGACATGCATGTTCAACTGCGCACACACACACACACACACACACACACACACCCCATAAAATCATATTGTGGAAAACTATAATATATAAGATAAAGACCTGTAAGGTTAAAGAAAAACCATGTTTGTATTGTGTTGGTTGTCTACTGCTGGACATGGGGCCTGTCCTTTAGTGTCATCTGTATACTCAGTAAGACTCGGTTAGAGAAAACTGACTTTTCCTCTTCAAGAGATTGTCAATTGGAGATATCTTCTGGGTTAGGAGTGAGGATTTGTGTCTAGATCCCCCTCAGCACTGGCACCCTCTCTGTCTTGGACCTGTGAAGGGTCTATGCATGCTGCCACAGTCTCTGTGAGGTCATGTGAGTGTCAGCCCTATTGTATCTGTAAGACACTGTTTCTTTGGTGTCTTCCATTAGCTCTTACAATCTTTCTTGAGGGGAGGAATTTGACAAAGTCTTTCCATTTTAGACTGAGTATTCTAAAGTTTCTCACTCTCTACACTTTGTCCAGTCATGAGTCTCTGTATTAATTCCCACATACTGCAGGAGGAAGTGTCTCTGGTGATGGCTTAGCAATACAGTGATCTAAAAGTGCATCTGAATGTCATTAGGAATCATTTTATTGCTCCTTTAATAGAAAAGTAGTATTTGGTTTTCCCCTAGGTCCATGACCTATCTAGTCTCATATTCTTAGCTACCACTTAAACAGTGTAAGGCATGGGTTCTATCTCATGGAATGGGCCTTAAGTGCAATCTGATAGTGGTTGGTTACTGCCATAACTTTTGTGCCACTAATACACCAGCATATCATGTACTCAGATCATCATGGTAGATCAAAAGGTTTGTAGCACATAGCATACAGAGTGTGCTTTCAATATCATAAATACTAGTCAGAGTAAAGTTAGAGTAAAGGCTTTAGTTAGGCATCAGCTTGACCTTTTCATGTCAATGAGATATATAGGTATTGCCTTCAATAGTAGGTTCTTACTATCAGTTTGTGGAAAGCAACCAATAGCTTTGGAAATCCCTTGAGTTATTTGAAGGCTTCCATGGGGCCCCTTTGGCCAACAACTTTGTTAGATGTAACCTATTCTTGGCACTGGAGGCTTCACTTGGTGGTGAGAGATGTCCAGTTGGAGCTTTGTCTCCCCCACTGTTCGATGACAGCATTTAGATTTCTCTTTTTATTATGTATATATTCTTTTTTTTTTGAGTTCTCTTTTATTTTTATTATTTTTTTTTAATTTTAGATATTTTCTTTATTTACATGCGAATTTCTCCATTCCCAGTTTCCCCTCCAAAAAACAAAAAAACAAACAAAAACAAACCCCTGTTGCCTGCCCCCTCCCCATGCCTGCCACCCCGCCCTCTCCCACTTTCTGGCCCTGGCATTCCCCTACACTGGGGCTCAGAACCTTCACAGGGCCAAGGTCCTCTCCTCCTATTGATGATCGATTTTGTATATATTCTAAGAAGCTTCTGCTATAGTTGGTTTTCATATGACCCAAAAGTCCAAGGGCTCAGATGGCTTCAGTGGTGTGGCCTGGTAACACTGAAGGAAGCCAAACATCACATTGTACAGACTTTTACAGAAAAAAATGAATACACCCCGACTCCTGAAGTCAGCATTACCCTCATTCCAACACAGACCATTAACCAGAAAAAATCTAGAAACTCAAACCCCTCATGAGCACATTTATAAAATGTTTAATGAAACTATAGCCAATCAGAGAAATTCCTACAAAAGTGAGTTGTTTCCACATTCTTTATTAATAAGAGCAATGGTGTCACCTCATGTTGTTTACTGACCCCTCTCAATAATGCCAGCCCATAAAGGGGACTACTTTATATCATGAAAACTTTTGAAGGTAGAGCTTGTTCATCCTGTTTCTAGATGAATAAAATGAAAACAAGAGATAGTCAAGTCCTTGAGATCACAATCCCACAAATTGGATTTGACTCCAATCTTTTTACTACTCCTCTCCTTGCGAAGGAACACAGGCTTTTCCTGATGGTGTGCCCCACTCTACCTGCAGTGTGGAAAGAGGCTCCTTTATACTTCCTATCAGATATTAGCTTCTGATAAAACCTCCTTCTCTAATGTTATCAAACTGGTCCCTCCAACATGCCGTGTACCAGAACCCAGTCGACCCTTAGCCACAGGATTTTCTAGCATATCTTGAACAAGAATCCAGTAGGTCCTTAGCCACAAGGGTCTCAAGATTCCCAGGAGATGACTGAAGGACCTTTACGGAGCCCTTAGAGTTGCCCCTCAGCATCTGTAGGAGAAGATAGTTCCACACCCTCTGTGTGAACCAGAAACCACAGCAGTTGCTGCTCAAATTCCACGTGTAGAATTTGCATATCATCTCTGAGCATCCTCCCATAAGCTCCAAATCATCTCTAATTCTTCTAATATTGAATACATGGGAAATGCTATGCACATTGCTGCTACATTTTTTCTTAGAAAGTAATGACGAGAAGAAGCTGTGTACATTTTCAGTACAGACATGGTTAAAAAAAAATTTTTTTTTTTGAATCATGGTTGGTTGGATCTGTTGATGCAGAACTTATCCATAGAAAGCCTGACTGTATATGCTTTGCTTTCCCTTATCCTAGCACATGTAAAATAATATTATAAAGGGATTAAAATTATTAATAAAAAGTAGACAATTGTAACAATACACAACTTCAACATATGTGAAAATAGTCCACAATGCACATGTGGAGGTCAAAGGAAAGCTTACAGGAGTCTGACCTCTCCTTCCACAGGCTGGGTTCTGGGGATTGAGTTCAGGTTCTCAGGCTTATCAGCAAATGCCTTTGCCTACTGATCCATCTCACCAGCCTTCTCTGGAAGTATCTTATTGTACTGTACTTCTGCCTTTCGTTGACCACTGGTGGTTCATTGAAAGCAAACCCCTAGGTCAGGGAGAGCTGCTGTAGAAGACCCTGAAGGCATGCCACCACCATCATTTTGCTCACTAGAGTTTCCTCTAACGCCACTCACTGCCTTGCAAGCCAACTGAGTGCATGCCACCCTTACTGCAGACCAAGAGAAGTCTTGAGTTTCGTTTCTGACAAATGTCCTTACTGTCAACCAGAGGAGCTCACACATCCACCTGCTCAACCAGCCTGTATGGAATGGACTAGGATCACATAAAGTCCAATGCAGAGTAAATAGCAAAGCCTCCAGAAAAGCCAAGAAAACCAAATTTTGCTGCTAGCATTAAGACCTAGAGAGGAATGTTGCTATAAAAGAGTCTCATCTGAAATCAGAAACAAGAGGGAGACAATGCGTCTATGACCAGTGGATTCATAAACACTGTTTTACTATAGAGGTATCTTCTTAGGGAAAAGCCCCAAAGAGAAAAAAAAATGCTTCTCAGATAAAATCCAGTGTTCTTATTTTATTTGATTTATGCTAGCTTGCTTTTCCAGATACCTTATATCCAATTTGGTTGAACAAGGAAAGCTTCATCTTCACATGAGGAGAAGGAGGAAGAGGAGGAGGAGGAGGAGGAGGAGGAGAAGGAGAAGGAGGAAGAAGACAGAGGGAAGGAGGGAGGGAGGGAGGGAGGAAGAAAGGAAGGAAGAAAGGGAGGAAGGAAGGAAATGATCTCCACCTTTAATGGTTCAATTTGCAGTCACTGACTTCATGGTGATGTGAAAGGGACATTATACAGTAATAGAAACCATCGTTTGAAGTTTGAATGTTTCCTTTTTCTGGCACAGAGATCTGGCATGGACACTCTCTGACAATGGCAGGCAGGAGCAGAGGGCAGCAGCTCTCAGGCAGCTGCCATGTTCACAGCAGTACTACGGTGCACTGCAATGTCTCCATGCTTCTTAGATAGGTATTTAACCCGTTATATGAGTCTGCCAATATTTTATAATAAAACAGGCTTTGTGTTAGGTGAGTTTGCCCATGTTTAGGCTAGTGTGAGTGTCCAGGGCATGCTTGGCAAGCTAGGCTCCCCTATGACCTCAGCACACTAGATTTAGTGAATACATTTCTACTTAGAATATTTTCAGCTTGCATTGGGTCCCTCGGGACTTAATCCTGCTGTACATCAAGGAAAGTCTGTACAATATATGAATCTGGCCACAGGCTTCGATAACATAAGTCATCACAATGTTATAGTGAGAACATAAAATGCCTGAAATCAATGGCTGGAGAAATGGCTCAGGGGCTGAGTACTGGCTGCTTTCCCACTCCCTGGTTTGATTCCCAGCACACACATGGCAGCTCACAATCATTTATAATTCCAGTCCCTAGGACCTGATTCCTTTCTCTGGATACCAGGCACCATACCAGGTTTGGTGACCAGAGATGCAAACAAAGCATCCCTACATATAAACTTAATAAAAGTAAGTTTTAAATGCATGAAATCAAATATT
This sequence comes from Mastomys coucha, assembly GCF_008632895.1. Lineage (NCBI taxonomy): Eukaryota > Metazoa > Chordata > Mammalia > Rodentia > Muridae > Mastomys > Mastomys coucha. Next base: position 57,580,791 of record NW_022196904.1, read on the forward strand.
TCTAATTTGCAAAATAGCAGTCCCTTGGTTGATTATAGAATGGGTATAACGATAGCAAAATAATTTTTACCTGGGTGAAAATCTGAGGAATCCTAAACTCCAAAGTTTAGGATTAAAATACACTGGATTCTCTGCTTCTTGTTTTCTATGCTATGCCAGAAAGGGGGGGTGTCTTTTGTTCTTATTGGTCACTTTGAAAGTATTGTCACATATTTTAATATAGCAACAGATATATTAGAGATAAAGAAGTTGAATGCCCCAATTTTTCATTCATGAAAATTTTATTAGTAATTATAGTACTTACACAAAACATAGAGTTCCACTTCTGGTCATGACAGTGAACAGGTACTGTATCTTTGCACATAGACTCTAGAAAATCAGACAAAATATATGGAATGACAGTACTAAGTTATCACCAGTAGGCCATGCAGACATGTGATTCTCAAGATAAACAAATGAAATCAGCACTAAAGATTGCCCCAGTTTGCTGCTTAGAGGCCGGGTTCAGGCTGCAGTGTGAGGAGGGCAGATCCCTAGAGAGCCAAGTGGTGTCACTGAGTTAGAGTAAGACTTTCCAGAGCTAGAGAGAGGAACTAGATAGATAGAAGGCCATGAATATGGGGGGAGGGTGCTCCTGAATATTTGGTTAAGATTTCCTCTGTACATGTATGAAAAGAAACCACTCAAGTCCAGAAGTAAAATCACTCTGTTAGAGACTGAATGTGTCTTTGAAAAATTCATGTTGAAGGCCTACCCAACTGCAGGGTATCTGCATTTGGAATAGGAAAGTAATTAAGGTTAAATGAGATGATAATGATGCAGCTCTCACCCTCTAGAATTACTGTCATTACAAGGAATAGGAGAGCCCTCCTAACACACTTCGTCCATATTATACGGAAAGGCCATGTGAGGACATAGCACAAAGACAGCACAAAGCCAGAAAGAGAGCCCTTGCCCTAGGACTTCTGGTTTCCGGAGCTCTGAGAAACACTTTTCTACTATTTAAGTCACCCAGTGAGTGACATTTTGTCATGCCAGCAGTAAACAGATTAATATAGCAGTACTCAAGACAGTTCCTGGAGATAGCACAGAATCGGGGCTAGTTCATGATCTCACCACCTACCATGTTTAAGGCACAGAGCACTGGGTAGTGATGGGGCTAACTTATCTTAAGCCTCTGTCATCTTTCCTCTGAGACCTAAGACTGAGCTTGAAAGGGTCAACTGTCCTAATTCTCAGCACTCAGAAAGTATCAGTTATGAACAGAATTAGGGAAATGTGTCCCATTATAAGAACAAAAACCTTAGCTGTTAAGCAGCCATATTGTGGAGATTTCATGAAATCCTAATGCTATGGCTATTTGAACAAGATCAGAACAATGACCATATCAGTTGCTGATCAAACGTGGATGGGAGAATCTGGAGACCCTACCCCTAGATAAAGAGCTACAGGTTTTTTATGTCCATGCTTCTGTGAAGGCAGAGGGACAGGCTGTGGGCACAGGTGAAGGTGGAGCTCCGCATGCCTGACTGACCTTTCTGCCCTCGCTGGCCCCTGCTATGTGCCTCCTTCTGTTTAACTGTCAGATGTCTTCACATAGTGTTCTCATCATGTAACAGATGAAGAAACTCCACAGATAAGCAACTCCCAAGAGTAGAAAGTGCAGGAGAGTGAGCACAGCACACCGCCTAGCATTTAAGAAGACAGGAAGATGAAAAAGGTGCACGTTTCTGCTTGATTTCCAAAGAATGCACAAGTTAAAGAAAATGAAGGGGTGCTTGGAAGCGTGTTCAAGGAAAGCTCTCTCCTCCTTTCTAGTAGCCCTGAGTTTTGATCTACATAAGTAGCTTCCATATTTAAAAGTATTTAAATTGAAGCAAAATGATGGAGGGAATTAAAGCAGAACACGGATCTACAAACACTATAGCCAACTGATAAGATGTTCATAAGGGGGAAATTATTATTTCAAGTAACTGAAGCGCACCAGAGGTGAAGTAGTAGTTTAAGTGAACATTAAAGTTGTAAAAACAAGCAGCAGAATTATGGTTCAGTATAAGCACAGTGGGAAAGCCCTGACCAAAGATCTTTTGTCCTACCTGACTCTTTTTTAAAAAATTATTTATCTATTCACTTTACAACCCAATATTAGCCCTTCTTCTCCACCCAGTACCCCCTCGAGCAACTCCCTCCTATTCCACCTCCCCCTTCTCTTTTGAGCAAGAGAAGCCCCCTCTTGGTGTCGCCCCACCACCACCTAACACTCCCCCCATACACACACATCAAGTCGCTGCAGGACTAGGCGCATCCTCTCCCACTGGGGTCAGACAAGAAGGTCCATTTAGGGGCACTGGATCCACACGCAGGCAAGCAACAGGTTCAGGGACAGCCCCAGCTCCAGTTGTTGGGGATCCACATGATCCAAGCTGTTCACCTGCTACTGATGTGCAGGGGTCTAGGTCCAGCCCGTGCTTGCTCTTTGGTTAGTGATTGAGCCTCTGGAAGTCCCCAAGGGTCTAGGTTAGTTGACTTTGTTGGTTTTCCCATGGAGTCCCTATGCTCTTCAGGTCCCTCAATCCTTTTCTCAACTCTTCTGTAAGACTCACAAGCTCCATCTAATATTTGGGTGTGAGTCTCTGCATCTTTTTCCATTGGCTGCTGGGTGAAGCCTCTCAGAGGACAGTTATGTTAGGCTCCTGTTTGCAAGCATAACAGAGTATCATTAATAGTGTCAGGGTTTGGTTCTTGCCCATGGGATGGGTCTCAATTTGTGACAGTCATTGGTTGGCCATTCCCTCAGTCTCTGCTCCATCTTTGTTCCTGCACATCTTGTAGGCAGGACACATTTTGGGTTGAAGGTTTTGTGTGTGGGTTGCTGTCCTTATCATTGGGAGTCTTGCCTGGCTATAGCAAGTGGCCCTACCTGACACTTTTTGGACAAAGATTTTCCTTTACAACTCTTGCTATTTTGTGTAGATCAAAAATTTATCAGTAGATAGCAACATGGGCTGTCATTTTGATGACCATTTCATAAATAAAGAATTTGTCATAGCATGGTGCCAGTGCAAATATTGAAAAGGTATTTAATTAATCTAATGAGCTGATTGGCACAGTGTGGAGGAGATCCCACACAGTGCTGACTCAGCACAAATTTGAGCTGCAGTCATTAGTTAATTTCTTGGACTCAAGATAGAGAATCTTCTTAAGAACCAATAAAAGATGCGGGTTTAATTTTCAATGTTGGGCATTTGGAGTAAAGGGGTTATAATTTCATGTTTTAAAAAAGCCCTTTGGCCAGGCAGTGGTGGTGCACACCTTTAATCCCAGCACTTGGGAGGCAGAGGCAGGCAGATTTCTGAGTTCGAGGCCAGCCTGTCTAGAGAGTGAGTTCCAGGACAGCCAGGGGGCTACACAGAGAAATCCTGTCTCGAAAAACCAAAGGGGAAAAAAAAAGCCCTTTGGGGGATATCAGTGGATACAAATAATAGGTAGTTGTTGGAAAACAATCTTAAGTGGAAAATAACTGCTTATAAACTAGATACTTGCTCAAGTTATTGTATATGTTTGGTGACTGAAAATAAAGTATGGTAAATCCTAATGTCTGTCCAGTGGTATTCAAGTAAATGGCAGAAAGCTTGATTATACCTGAGTCCAAAGGACCAGAAGACTTTTAACTTGGGCATTTTTTGTTGTTATCAGACATGAATGATTGCTTCTTTTTTGAGACAAGAATTCTCTGTGTAGCCCTGGCTGTCCTGGAACTCACTCTGTAGACCAGGCTGTCCTTGAACTCAGAAATCAACATGTCCCTGCTTCTTGAGTGCTGGGATTAAAGGTGTGTGCCACTACTGTCCAGCTACACTTAAACATTTTATTTTCCAAATGTTTAAATAAAGTTGATTAGCACTGAACAAAGGATTTTTTTTTCTATTTTTGATATTTTAAAAGACATTTGACTGAGCCAATCATAGTATCACATGACTTTAATCCCAGCATCTGGGAGACAGAGGCAGAAGGATTGCTGGTTGAGGTCAGCCTGGTCTACACAGTGAGTTCCAGGACCATAAGAACTACATAGTGAGAGCCTGCCTTGACAAAGAAAAGGCACTTGACTCTTTAGAGCAAAAATAAAAATAAGATATTGTGGATTTGATCTATATGTAAAAAATACAATGATAGTTACAACACAAAGTTAAAGAGAACCAAGTGGAAACTCACTGTTAAAGGGTCATGCATTGTGCCAATTCAGGCAGTGTTCTCAAACCCCAAAAGACCACCAAAGAGCCAATTCCATTGCAATCACACTCAGGACTTTATTCAGGTTCGAGCTTGGGCTCACTGCTGACTCTAATGCATCAGGACAAGAGGATGAATTCCCAAGCCCAGTTTCAAGCAAGCATTTATAGAGACAAGAAAACATGCAAGGGGGTATTCAACGTGGCACACATCTGATTGGTGGGCTAGTGTTGAATTTGCTGCTCTTTAGAATGATTGGCTGGTGCTGGGAGCCAAGCCATAAACTTTCATAAGTAAATATCTTCAGGTACAACTGCCACTTCTGGTTTCTTCCTGATTGGTGGTTGATAGGGAGTGACCTGGAAACTGGTGCTAGGTGCAGGCTTGGTTGTTAACTCAAGTTCAACCTTAGGTCAGGTTCTCTGAGATGTAACCTGAACCCAAGATGGAGTTGGTCTGGTCTCTCACATGTACTATATAGACTATAAAATACTATTTGAAATAAAATGAAGATAATTCAATATATAAACGTGTATGCTATGAATACATAAAAGTACATATTTCATATATCCTGTAGATATATTCACATATATTGTTAAACCCATGAATAGCCACAGAAAAAATAAAATTAAGAGATGCATTGATAAGATGACCATGGAGATATAACAGGATTAGAAATATGAGTCTATGGGCTAGATATATGGCTCAGTAGTCAAGAGCACCTACTGCTCTTCCAGAGGATCTAAGTTTGATTCCAGCACCCATATCAGGTAGCTTACAACCATGTGTAATTCCAACTTCAAGGGATCTGAGGCTTCTAGACACCAAGGGCACAAAGGTCATATACACATGCCTGCATGCACACACACACACACACACACACACACACACACACACACAAAACCCTGTACATACTTTAAAATAAAAAAAATTAAAATGATCCAAACTGAAAGGGGAAATGCAAACTTAGAATCTGTAATGGTTAATGTTGCTTGTATGCATATGAGATTGGCTGAAGACACTTCTGGGTACGTGACATTTCCAGCGAAGATTGGCTCATGGGTAAGTGACCCCTTAACAAATTTATAATAACATGATGGTATTATTGGGAGGGATAAAAGTAGGAGGTGGGTTCAGATTGAGGAAACAGGTCACTGAGAACCAGGGGCTCTCTCTCTCTCTCTCTCTCTCTCTCTCTCTCTCTCTCTCTCTCTCTCTCTCTCTTTCTGCTTCCTAGCTATCGTAATATGAACCACTCTATTCTCCCATGACTGGTATCATGAGCCAAAAGAAACATCTCCTTCCATTGGTATTTTCACAGAAATTTTGAAATAATTACATAAAAGAAACTTTAGTAAACTGCTAATAAAATTGTAGCAGGATAGAGTAAATTGAGTCATGTTGATAATGATGATAAATGCAGACGGCATAAATACTCTCTAAAAAGGCAGAATGCTAGATTAGATTTTACAATGGTGCCTACGAGAGGTCACTTTACAGGGTTGGAGAGATGGCTCAGTAGTTTAGAGTACTGGCTACTCTTCTAGAGAAACCAGTTTAGATTTCCAGTACGTACATGGTGGCTCACATTTGTACTCCAGCTCCAGAAGATTTGATGTCCTCTTTTGGCTTCCCCAGGCAGCAGGCTTACAAATGGTACATAGATGTGCATGCAGGCAATACATCTGTGGTGGTTTGAGTGAGATGTCCCAATAAGTCTGGGGATACTTTGAATACCTAATCCCCAGCTGGTGGCTGTTTGGGGAAGACTAGGAGGCCTGGCCTGCCTCGAGAAAGTATGTCATTGGGGCCAAGGTTTTGAGGCTTCAAAAGACAAGTGCCATTTCAAGTTAATACTCTCTGCTTCCTACATGTGGTTCAAAATGTATGCTGCCAGGTGCTGTTCCGTCACAGTGTCTGCTGCCCACTGCCACAGTTTTCCACTGTGACGGTAGTGGAGTCTTAGACTCTGAAACCATAAGCCTGAATAAAACCTTCTGTAAGTTGCCTTGGTCATGGTGTTATCTAAGAAAAGTAACTAAGACACACTCATATACATCAAATAATTTAAAAAATTGTAAAGCCACTTTAAATAAAAAGTTACAAATGTGTTTTTTTAAAGGGCAGGGGGATAAACACACACACACACACACACACACACACACACACACACACACACACACAAACCATAGCCATTCAGAAAAGTGCTAACATGGAAGACCTAAAATGGCATTCTTAGACAAGTTTTTGTGTGGGGCTGGCTTTTGGGCTCCTGTTTGGATTTTGAGAATGACACTCCTTTCTCAAAACAAACAGTAATGCCCCCCCCCCAAGCCTAAAACAACTTTTACAATCAATGAAGCTTACATTGAATTGCTTACTGTCTACAGGTCTAGAATTTTGTATACTAGGCAGACAGTGTCTACATAATCAACTGCTGCCCCCTCCCCCAGCAACAATAAAGACTTTGGACATTGGATCCTTAACTTCCCTAACAAGATAGGTAGGTGCCTTGTTGGTGGCTAGAGAAATGAGTATCTGTACATTTTATTTTGCTCTGTATCTTTTCATTATGGACTTGAGCCAGCTGGGTGATGGTGGCACACACCTTTAATCCCAGCACTCAGGAGGCAAAGGCAGGTAGATCTCCCAGAATTCAAGGTCAGTCCGGTCTACATAACGAGTTCCAGGACAGCCAGGGCTATATGCAGAGAAAACCTGTCTTGGTAAACACACGCACACACCTATGTGCATGCATGAGACCAATCAAGCCATGGAGAGCAAGCCAACAGACAGCACCCTCCATATCCTCTGCCTCAGTTTCTGCTTCAAGAGTCCTGCTCTGACTTCCCTCAGTGATAGACTACAAGCTTCAGAGTAAAATTAACCATTTCCTTCCCTTGTTTTGTTTGTTTGTTTGTTTGTTTGAGACAGGGTTTCTCTGTGTAGCCCTGGCTGTCCTGGAACTCACTCTGTAACCCAGGCTGGCCTTGAACTCAGAAATCCACCTGCCTCTGCCTCCCAAGTGTTGGGATTAAAGGCTTGAGCCACCACTGCCCGGCTGCTTTTTGATGTTTTATTATAACATTAAGACGGAGTTAAAGTAATCAGGACATGACAATTCCAGATGTGTGTGCAGCCATCAGTACATCAAAACAAATGAGGCAAAAACTGAAAAGAGCTATAAGGGAAAGCACATGACATTTTTGTAGATTGAAATTTCAACATTCATTTGTCTGTAATTGGCTACAAGGATATACATAAAAAACAATCAAATACAATATTAGAAATCAATAGGTCAATACTTGAGACATCTTTAAACATTTAGAAATTAAACGAAACACTTTAAAAGTCAAGAGGAAACAACAGAAATTAGAAAATATTCAGAACTGAAAGTAATATGTTACATTTTATATATAGTACATGTAGGCTCAGCCTGGCGGCAGGCAGAATTACAGCCCTGTAATTCCAGCTACACAGGAAGCTGAGGCAGGAGGACTACAAGTTTAAGTCCTGCCAAAGCTATAGAGTTGGTTCAAATCTACCTAAGGTAACAGCAAGAGTCTGTCTCAAAAAAAACAAAACAAACAAAAACAAAAAACAAAAAAAAACTAACCAAGCAAACAAAAAAACACAAGCAAATACAAAAACAACAACAAAAAGGTGTTTTTTAACAGACTAGAGTTTGAGTTCCAGGACAGAGTATTGGCCCAGTGTGCAAGGCTCTGGGCTCAGTTGCTAGTATACACCCTAAGGAAATAAATAGTTACTAAGCTTGTGTTAGCAAGAAAATTAATCACATTAAATCTTTACATTAGGAGAAGGGTAAGCTGATGAATTATAAAGCACTGAATTCCAACCAGTGCTAGGGAGACACCTAGCTTCTCACACGTACATCCCATTAAGAAATCAGACCAGTGGGGTTGGGAGGGGTCCTCTGCTCTCCCGGTTCTTCACCCATGTTCATCATTTCCAACTCACAAAATTACAAATGTACTGCTCTTATAAAAATTTTTTTAAAGTTATAACAAAAAGTTCTTGGCCAGATGGCACTGCATAGCAAAAATCTGTCTATTTGAGATGGAAAATGAATAGAAAAAATATTCCTAAGCTTATTTCTGCTCTAAAGTCCATGACTCCCCATTCTTGGTAGTTAGATACAACTCAGAGCCAGTGAAGGCCAGCAGCATGTATTCAGTGTGTATTCCTGGGGACAGCAGTGGCCTCCTGCATCACATCCTTGCCCAACACCAACACTGTGGCCTCTCTCTAATTCATGTCTTTACCTTAGACTGATAGCGAGTGTGCTTTTAAAAATTACATTTATTGGTTTATTTTAAGGCAGGGTTGTGTGCTACAGCCCTGTGTGAAGAACTATAGGAGTAGGTTCCCTGGTTCCACCGCACTGATACCAGGGATTAGACTCAAGTCACCAGGCTCTATAGCAAGCACCTTACACCCAGAGCCATGGAGACACTCCACTAGGTGACCATTGCCCTGAACTTGCAAGAACTATAAACCATTGTCTTCTTTTAGAAGGCTGGGTGTTTAAAGATATTTGAGTAATTGCCTGATTTTCTGAAGCCATAGAAAACCAGAAAAGATGTTGTAAACTCACACAAACACAAAGAACTATCTAGCTCACCTATCTGAAGTTATCACTACAGGTTTTTAAAATGAAAGGTGAAGGTGACAGCCACATAACCCCGTCTTCCCTTTCTTTTCTAATTTCATCCAGATGACTTCTTCCTGAATTCAGCCAAATCAAAATCCTACTAACTCAGGTCAGTCTTTCTGGGCCTCCCAGACTGGATCTGGCCCCGTTGTAGTTCTTAGATCCTGGTTCTTTCTAGTATTGCAGGAGACAGCTGTATATTTAGATCTTCAAGCTCTGCCTACCACCCTATCCCCACCCCTGGAACCTCTCTTTATCAGATCACTCATCCTACTTACTAATGCTCTTATCCATCAGGAATTCAGTCTGTATTTGTTGAATAGGTGGTTTAACTTTTCATTCAGAACACTGCAGTGACTACAGTTTCCACCAATTAAGATTGAGTTGAGGGCCAGTGAGATGATCACTCAGCCCAGTAAAGCCACTTGCCACTGATCCTCATCAGCATCTAGAACCCACACAGTAGAAACAAAACTGTATGTTGTCCTCTGACCTCTGCCTGGACATGATGGTACACATGCCCTTCTCCCCCTGCAATAAATATAATAAATTTAAATATAATTTTTTAAAAAAAGATTCAGTTGAACATGACACAACAACATAACTTAGCTAAGACAATCCTTAACTGCCTGAAAGTAAAATAAATAAATAAATAAATAATAAAATAACTCAACCATCTGCTAATAATGCCAAAATCATTGGATTGACTTTGCCAGCATTTGAAGATTCCAGCCACCTGTGGTGTGATGAAAGCTATGAGCTACATGTAACAATGCACCCCCACAGAATTAGGTGGGAACCCTGGGTAAAAGTTTATGTGGGGCAGAATATATAGGAAGTAGTAGAAACTTAGTTTGGTTTATTCAAGTCTTTGAGCCTGCGATGTGTCATTTTAAGATTTCATATTGAAAGATGCTGGACAACAAAAACAACAGGAGGTGTCAATTACTTTTTCTTAATATCTGAATATGAAAATTAATATTCCCAACATATCCTAATAGATTGAAATCCAAAAGTATGAGGAATCCAGATTTATTGACCGTCATCCAATGATCTCTCTAATTTGGTAATTGGAGAAATAGGTCCAATATTGTACAATCCATATACACTTTCAGCTTGTTTGTATGTGACAGTGTCTTGCTGTGTACAACATAATGGTCTTGTGATCTTGCTTCTCCTATCTCAGCCTCTCTATTAGTAGTATTATTTATTTCATGTTTTTACACTATGCTATGGTTTTCAAAACAGCTTACATATTTTAAAAGTATTTATATACTCAAAAGAAATGTAGACAATTAAATTGGGAGGGATTTTGTAAGAGAACAACAAAGAGTAAGACTGAATACATTGCTTGATGTTTATAATTCTTGTATCAAGTTACTACAGTAAGAGCCAAGATTTTAAGCTCTACTAAATACAAAACAAACAAACAAACAAAAAGACTTTATATATTTATGTTCATTTAAGAAAATATTAATAGTGATGTATTATTTTGAAATATACAGTTAATATGTTTGGAGTTATTTAAAATTTATATTGAGAAAAATGTTTGTATTTTCAGTATTGTCATAGGCAGCATCTACATAAGACTGTTAAATTGATTATTGTTTTATATCAAACAACTTTTATAATACTCATTTTTATTGTTATAATATTTTATAAATTTTAAAGAATATGACAAAAAAGATATTGTAGGTATCGAAGGGGGGTCTCTGGGAGGAGTTGGGATACAAAAGGAAAACGATAATGTGATTTAATTCTATTTACTTAAAATATGTTTTTAAATGTTAACAAATTCAGATAAATTGAAATCATGTAACTTTTCTCATTATAATGCAATAAAACTTAAAATAAATAAATAAATAAAGCGATGTGCATTTCTCATTAGACACCTCATGTGAACTCTTGGAATAATTGGGAAACTCTTCTCTCATGCTCAGGGCCTATCTGAACATCCATGAGTGTGGTGTCTAGTGCTATGGAGTGTCCTGGAGAAGGATGATGCTCTCCCTTCTAAGTCCCACAGTCTAGAAGGTACCAGAGGGAGGAGATAGAGCATGGTGGGAAAAGCCACAGACCCATAAGGAGAACAAGGGATAGAGTGGGATTGGAAGGAAGTTGACTGTGGTGTGTGCTGGGGAAGACCCCTAAGGTCGACCTTATAGGAATACTCAAGGTGCTGTTAGAAAGATTTCCAATATGGGCAGATTTGCTTTCTTTTTATTTGAACAAGGAACTCATTTAGATACATGTGAAAATTCCAAGTTGAAGGAGTTAATATGTCCATTTCCCCCATGGAGTTGGGGACTGTGATCTTTGTGGGTTTTTTTTTTTTTAGGGGGGGAAGGGCGGGACATGAGACCAAGAGAGAGCAAGCATCTCAGTTTTTAAGGAAATAGCTCAGACTAGAATCCAGTTTAGTCTCCACTTTCTAGGTCAGGGTACACTGGAAACACCAGAAACCACTCTGTTTTGATCAGAAAGGGATTTGATACAAGGATGTATGCTTTTTAAAAGCACTGGAAGGTTCCAGGCACAGACGGCAGGATGGGCGGAGAGGAACTACGAATACAGCTGTGTGGGGCTGCCACTGCAGAATGGGGGGAGGAGGGACACCCACAAACTGTGCGAGACACACTGCCTACGCACAGCACTCAAGTGAGCCAAGAACCAGAGTAGAAATTTGAGCTCCCACGCCAATGGGTGGTTTTTAAAACAAATGTTTTTATACTTTATTGATTGATAGATTGACTGACTGACTGATTGATTTAGTGTGCCTCTGTGCTCATTCGGAAGGCAGGGGACAACTTACAGAAGTCACTTTTTTCCTTTCCTTCTACTGTATAGGGTTTCCAGGACCACACTCAAGTTTTCAGGCTTGATACCAAGCACTTTAACCACAAACCATCTTGCTGGCTCCCAAAGAGTAGTTTTTGGCTCCCAAGCAAAAATGACAAAAAGGGTCAGGGAGCCTCCTCTATCCTGACATTGCAGAAAAAGGTTGGAACTGTACTGTCTAGGGCGGACTCCAGCATAGCCTCTGTATCATTTGTCATCAGAAGAAACAGAAGTGGTTGGCATCTGAATGAGTTTAAAATGGAGTGACTGGCATCCAAAAGTTGAGCTGCAAGGGATCCTGGAAATGTTAACTTAAAAAAAAAAAAGGCACTTACAGAGAGAAGGAGAGAGGGGTGGGTGGGTCATGTGTTACATTAAACTCCATTTGGAGGTTGGAAGACCACCTGTGAGAGTTGATGTTCTACTACATGAATCCCAGGAACTGAACTCAGGTCATCAGGCTTGGCAACAGACTCCTTTACCCACTGAGCCATCTTGACAGCCAGAAAAGTTGATAACCTTCTAGTCTCGTGTAGACAAATTGCAGCTAAAAGACAAAATGGTGGAGTCGACTCACAGTACTCTCCTCACTCAGCTTTCAAACAGGCTTCCCCTCCTCCCCTCCACTCCAGACCCCCATCTCCCTTTTCTTCCTTCCCCTCTAACTCCTTTTGCTATTGTGTTGGGTGTTTTGTTTGTTTGCTTGCTTTTTGAGATAGAATGTCATCATGCAGCTCTGGTTGGCCTTGTACTCAAGATTCTCCTGCCTCTGCTTCCCAAGTGCTGAGGGAAGTGTCACCACACCCAGCTCCATAAAACCTTTTCTTAATGTTGAAAGCACTGTAAAACTGAGAGTAGATTAAGTTTGTACTTAAAACATAGCCTCTCTGACTCTTACCCTTAAAGGCTATATGCATCCTGAAAGAGATTGCTCCCATCCAGGCCTAACACTCAGAGGATTTTGGAGCCGGAGGGAACTCACTTCGCCCTCATACAAATACTAGGGAAAGAAAAGCTCAGAGAAGTCCTGGGAGTTCACTTTCAGCATTGAACATTCAGAACCAAATAATCCTCAATTTGTATAAATACTTGCTATTCTAGGAGGAAGCTCCTAAAATTATATTTTCATAGGCATTGAAAGAGTTTACCCACCACAGAGGTAGATGTGAAACTGAGCAGCCTTGTCATGCCTGGGGCAAGCTGCAAGTGCCCCTCCGATTTGCCCCCTAATTTGCCAAACCATGGGATGACAAACCTACAATTGGAGCTGTATTTTTAAATCATCTGAGTTTTATGTGGCACTTTTCCCCTCTGCACACAGTCTGGCCAAATGCTGTTATTTTCACAGAGGAAATACTCAGAGTGGGCTCAAAATTACTAGGCACATTTAAAGTCAGGAAGAGGCAGTGGGTTTTCTGGGGCCACCACCAAGCTGGACTCCACTCAGTTGTCTCAGCCACATGATGCCACAAAGTCTAGCACCTGGGACAGCCATGGCCTGACCTTGGAATGGGGAGACAGTGGCTTCTAGTCTTTCTATGCAAATCTGTGTGAGACCTTAGAAGCCATTAGAAAATTGCCTGCTTTGGCTTCAGAATTAGGAAAGAGTCTGGCCCTGGATTCCATGTCATAGAAAATGTCAGCTATGTTCTTGTTGTTTCTGTGGTAAAATGTTCTTACTCTACCCCCCAATGAAGCTCATGACATTTCATCTGTTCTAGAAATGACAGAAGACAGGTCCCTCTGGGATTCACGCGCCTCTGCTGGGATTTTCACACCGTTCGCCATGTTAACATGAAGCAACAGCTGGGTTGAAGAGAGCTGATAAAAATAGCAATGTAACTCTGCAAGCAGGCTGCACGAGGAAGGGGGGAGTCAAGCCTACAGTATGGGGTGGCAGAGATTTCTTTGCTTTTCTGACTCCAGATTTGCTCATCCTAGAACCCCAATTTTTCAGAAAGGGCCAAGCAAATTGATTTTCCATCTCTATATATGTTAAGTAGGAGACTGAGAGGACAGCCAGGCTTTTTTCAGTCTTCTTCAGTGCTCTGGTTTGTAGGCAACTGGTCGACCCACTTGTTAGCCAGTAGATCAGACGCCTGGGTCCTGCAGCCCCTGAATGAGTGAGCTGAGCCAACTTTAGGGATTTGACTGTTTAAGGTTGCTGTATGTCGATGCAGGAACTTCCCACAGTTTCCCTGTCTTTCCATTCATTAAAGTGAAGCTTGCAACTGAACATTCTGACATAACGTAGCTGAGATTTTTGGCAGCAACATTAACCATACTCAAGAGTTTCCTCAGACGATGTTAAATTTTCATATCCTCGGAAATACTTCCCACCTTTCTTTAATAACCTGAGCAAACACACCCCTCCCAGGACTTCATTGTTCCACCACCTCCCCTCACTGCACATAAGCTCCTTTTAGAAGTATGTTGGATGTGTGTATTTATAGAATCCAGATGTATATAGGTGGGTTAGAATTTCACATCTTACAAAAACCAGTCATCTGAATGGACCTTACAGAAAAGTTGGTGAATTTTTTTATGTGTGTGTGTGTGTGTGTGTGTGTGTGTGTGTGTGTATGTGTGTGTTTGCTACATAAGACCATATTATTTTCTCCTCTTAAACTTTTGGTCATTTTACTACAAAATTATATATTTTCAAAAGACATATATTCATGAGCTATCATTCCTGGGGTCTGAAAATAAATTTTTTTTTTACATATTTTAAGTCAATAAAGAAAATAAGAGTTTAAATGGAATGGTGGCAAGATGGAGGTTCCTCTCATCCTCCATAGTGAAAAACAGAGTCTTACTATCTGCCTTTATTCTGGTAAAAATTTAAAGTGAAATATTAGTTGGTTAGTTTTTTTTCTTAATTGCTCTAAGACTCATTTTTATTAATATGCAAAGCAGAAAGTGCCAATGTCAGTGGACAGTCAGAAGGAATTCATGCTTGTTAAGCGCCCACACAATGGGAAGCTTGTATGCTTCTTGGATGGCCAGTGGTCCGGTAAGTTCTTCCTTTCAAATGTGGTGGTTGTAGTCTGAATGACAGTGACTGGCAGCAGTTACTGTTCCCTCAAACTTTCACAAACATTTCATAACATAACACAATGTGGCTAACTGGAACCTTAACCCAGTTTGTGACATTTCAGAACCTAAGAAGCCCTACTCAAATTTGGTTGTTGAGAGAAAAATATGGTCTTATGTAGCACACACACACACACACACATAAAAAAAAAAAATTCAGTTTGGTACTCCTCACCAACTATGCTGGTAAAATACACAAAGGTAGGTAGACTGAGGTCGGTGTAGGAATGGCATTGTATTTCAAATCAACACTTTACAGCCCCTGTGTTCTGGATAGGGGAAGAAATGCGTAAAGTATTTTAAAACTCAGCTCAGCTGATGCAGCTAAATGGAACTCAAATTCCTGCTTCCCTGGCTCAGTGGTTGACACAATAGCCAACTGCATGAGCTTGCATTTGTCACCTGAATCTTTTGGACTCATCACGTCTCAAGTCTCTGGGCAAATTAAAATTAAATGTGATGATTTCTATTGACTTCTTCCTTAAACACGTGCGGGCACTAAAGAGAGAGGGGCCGGGGGAGGGGAAAGCTCCCAGATGGGGTTTTGGAATCTGATTTCTTCAGCCAGTGATTTTTATAAATGTACCAGGCCCGACTTGCTTGGAGATCCAGATGCTAAAATTGTGTTGCAGCAGTTTGGCCAGCTTCTGAGGAAGCGGGGCTGCTTCCTGTGTGCATTTGTCAAGGTGTCTGTGGCTTTCGTCCTTCCACCCACCGAGGCACACCTGGCCAGAGTGGGTGCCTCAAACAGTTGGGTCAAGTCCAGTCAGGTCAACAGACAGATCACAGAGCCCAGAGAGTAAGGACATGTGGGCACCTTGGTTTCCTAGATTAAAAAAAAAAAAAAAGTGAGAAGTGTCAACTAGCAGCCAAGGTACTCACGACTCAGGAGGCTGGTGGGCAAATAATTGTGTTTAAAACAAACCAAAAAGTGTGAGGATACAAAGACCGGGAGAGAAACGGCAGAGGGAGGAAACCATAGCTGTGCAGAAACAACCGAGTCCAATTACCCAGGACAGCAATACCACCCTTGGTTTAGCCAGGTTGTTCCTGTTCCTGGCTGAGGGTTTGCAGGAAAGCTTAACTAAACAAATCGTAGCTAAAATAAGAGAAACCATAGCTTCATTCAGCCAAGCCACGAGGAAGACAGGTTGGCTCCATCCACTGGGACAATGGAGTCCACAGAAGCTGAGAGCAACGCCTTTCCTGGCCCGTCCTTCCTCCTCCTTCGCTCTCACCTGGACCTCTCTTTGAGCATGGGTTTCATTGTCTCAGACCACTCCATGCTCCATGTGGTAGCACTATAGTTTCTAGATCAGAGTAGGGCCCTCTTCCCCTCCTTAACTACCCCAGGCACCAACATTTCCAAAGGTCCATGCAGGAGGAGATAAGGTGGGCCAATCACTTTGTAAAGGCAGGAAAAGTTTTGATGAATCCACTTTTGACCATTTACTTATGTAGGGTGAGCATTGATAATATACATTTTACACAGGATCCAGCGCAGTTTGGGGTACCTAGTATGTGAAAGAAACGGAGGTTTGGCTTCCTGTCCATACACCATCACCATATTCAGACAGTTGCTTCATCTGTCAAGGCTCGACTGGGAGCAGCCAGGCTGTCTTTGTAGGTATCAGAATCTCAAAGGGTAGGGACTGGTTCATGAAGCATATTAAATGTATATAATTTGGCTTTGAATCATAGTATTTAATTCCATTAGAAATTGCAAGTAATATTAAGTAAGGATGCAAAATGTTTGCTTTTTTTTTTTTTTTTAATGTGCATGAATTAAAGATGTTGAGACACAGCATTTAAGGGAAAATTTCTCCAACTCCCTTGCCAGTAGGAGAATCCTTTCCAATTTGGACAGAGTTTGGCTTGCTCTCTTCAGGTGCCTCTGGGACACATGGAAGAAACTGATCAGAGTGTCCAGGCACATTCAGAGAGAGACAGGAAGGGAAGGGAGGGCAGGGGGGGAGGAAGGAAGAGAGAGAGACGGAGGTAAGAGTTCCTGTACCAAGGTTCTGTCATGTATCAGGTGCACTGTGTGCACGGTCTTTAAGTGACCTCATTTCATCTTTTCTGGAATTTCAAAGAAGGGCAACCACGTGGGTTATTTGTCACAGGTGTACCAGTCTTAAGATGAGTGTTTCGGCAACTTGCTTAGTTTCCCAGTCTGCCACGTGGCTAACAGTGACTCTCATCTGCATCAGTGAGGCAAGGGTTGAGGAGATGG
This sequence comes from Mastomys coucha, assembly GCF_008632895.1. Classification (NCBI taxonomy): domain Eukaryota; kingdom Metazoa; phylum Chordata; class Mammalia; order Rodentia; family Muridae; genus Mastomys; species Mastomys coucha. The sequence goes on from NW_022196904.1 coordinate 57,597,863, forward strand.
TACCTGCAAGCTGAGCATGAGGAAGACACTGCTCTTCATTCTGAAACCATTTTAGGATACAGGAGCTTTCTTTCAACCCAGCATCTGCTAGGGTTTGGTCCTGATGAAGCTTTAAAAACAACCAGCCTGTTTCCACTTCCTGCCTAAGGCTGCAGAAAGAGGTGGAGGTGTGAGCCAAGGGCTGAGTGGCCACACGCAAATCACAATGGCCAGGGCCACTTCACCCTCCCCGTGAAATGGAGGTGAGACAGGAACCTGTCCCTTGCTGAGGGACACGGGAGCAGGCAAACAACTACACTAGGTTTCTGACATAGTGCCTAACAGGCACTCAGGATGTGCGGGATTCGTGTAGCTAGTGTTACAAAGGGAGCCGAAACAGCTGCCAACTTATTTTTATTTATTTATTTATTTATTTATTTTTACCCTGAGCTTGGAGGCCTTGCTTTGCTCAGCTTACTGGATGGCAGCCAAGCTAAATTAACACTCTTATCTTCTGGCCCCTGCAGCTGGCAGCCTCTCTGCAGGTCCTTCCAACATTCTCTTTAGGCTCAGCTGTGAGTTGCTAGGAAGCCATCCTGGGCCATCCAAGCCTGCTTCTGCCCTGCGCTCCTTCATCTACACACAGGCAAGACTTCCTGGGCTCTGCCAGATGAGGTCATGCTTTTACACAGGAAAAGGAAGGTCACTAGGGTGGCCTAGCCCCTGACATAGTGGAAACCCGGCACAGATCATCAAAACGTTACCGGGTTTTGCCAGTGTGAACTCAGCTAGGTGCTTTGAAGTTGTTAGACAATCCAAGTCATGCCAGGGGATTCTGCCCCAGGGTTTTCTTAGACAATTTTCTGAAAGTCTAAAGAGCCCGCCAACCTCCTAAGAATGAGATCAAAATGCCAATTCTACCTGAGGAGCTCTGGAATGAGGCAGAAACCCAAAAGCTCTACTAAGGTTGTAGGTGATTGCTCCTGAGCTGGCTGCCTATCTCTTAACCACGGAGCTGGGCTCTGAAACACCGTCTCTCATGCATTAGTCATGGCTCTTGTCACATGTCATTTTATTGTTGTTGTTGTTGTTAAACTGTTTTGTTCTGTCTTATTTTATTGAGACAGGCTCTCATGTAGCTCATGTGGGCTTTGAATGCACTATACGGCCCAGGCTAGCATCTCACTCAAGACTCTCATATCTTCAGCTTTCCAAATGCTGAGATTACGATTACAAGTATATAACAGCATGCCCCACTTTGTTTATGGGTGTACACAGACTCATGAACACACACACACACACACGTGCACACACACCTGCATGCAGGTGCTAGCACGTGTGTGGAGAGGCCATAGGTTGATATTGATGTCTTCTTCTATCAGGCCCCTCCTTGTTTTTTGAGTCAGTCTCATGCTGGACTTGGTGCTCCCTGATTGGCTGGATAGACTGACCAGTAAGCTGTGGAGATCTACCTGTCTCCAACCACAGTCCCTAACACCCTGATCCTGTCTGCCCAGTGCTGGGATTATAGGTGTTCACAGCCACACCTGGCTTTTTTTACATGGGTCCTGAAGATCGAAACTCAGGTCCCCATGCCTGTCTGGCAAGCACTTTGTCCAGAGAGCCAGCTCTCTAGTTCCTTGTTTAGCTTTTACTTACCTTAAAGTTCACTTTCCAAAAAAAAAAGTATAATTTTCTTCAAAATGACCTATCTTTAACTCAAATGTGTGTATAGTGCCATGAAATCACAACGGTAATGGATGCTTTCTGTTTTATTACACCTTAAGCATTTAAACTGGAAAACATAGATTGCGATCATTTCTGTCTAGCATTCCTGTGGCATCATCCTGGGCTGAGATACATCTCCTGCAAGGGGTTTGGGGAAACTTCAGAACCATCCCAACCTTGTTTTTGAGCTCTGTAACTTCAGCAGCTGCTTTAGCCATACGTGCGCCTGACATTGTGGAAAAGGATTGGATGGATGGGTTTAGGACAACGAGTTAATTTCAGTAAGGAGCACCTTCTCTCCCCCAGCAGGCTGCTTGGGAACTGGATATCCCACCCCAGACCACAACACCAAAGTACTCTCCTTCAAAGCTATATCCAAATGACTTTTGGGGGGTGGTCACCATTTTGTGAAAAACCTTTCAGTGACTAGAGACTAGAAAGAAAGAGAGAGAGAGAAAAAAAAAACCTAAATTCCCTGCCGACTCCAAGGTGCTTGTTTACAAAGTCAAACATCCCTGGTGAATCATTTCATTTATAATTAAATCTAATAATAAGCCATTGTGGCTAAATTAATTTTGAGCTAATTACATGGGAACTCCATGTCCCGTATAGCTCCTGAAGAGGCGGGTGTCAGGTAGTGTGTTGAATTCCAAGGCCAAAGCCTCCAGGGACAATTCCAGAAGGCACACGAATAAAATGCTATGTTAAGAGACCGATAATCAACACCCCTGTAGGCCAGAGACACTTGCATGATGGTTTGGGGGTACTCTAAAGACTGAGTGGGGGTGGCTTTCTCTGCATTATACCAACCTCTGGCGGGCAAGGTTCTGCTTGAGCCTTGCTGGTGCTGATAATACCCAAGAGGAAGCAACATACTTGTCACCTGTGTTTCTGAATGGCCCCTTGGTACTATGAACAACTGATGGGCCTGGGAACCTTCATGAGTAGGATCCCATTTCATCCCCTAGCCCAAGAAACATCACAAGAAAGCTCGGAGCTGGGATTTCTACCTCTGCTCAGCGAGTGGCTGTGTTGGCCCTTCTCCCTCCCCTGAAATGCTGACCATGAAGAACTGCTGCCCCATCCAGATGGTCCAGCGGGCGTCTCTGGTTCCTCTGAGTGTGTCTTTCCTTGAGCTTCAGATCCAGTTTTAGTTCTCCCTTTGGCTGATACTGACCCTTCACATTTGATTATGAGTGGTTCCGGGGATGACCTTGAGCTCTCTCTCTCCACTCTGAGGCAGTGAGAATGAAAGGTAGCCAAGGGAACTACTAACGTGGAAACCTCAAGAAGGGGAATCTGAAGACGTGGACCAAACCTGCTGGGACAACTTTATCCTTGGAAGACAGGCCACCTTTCTCTTTTGTTTGCCCTTAGCTGTTTGTCCTTTGTCTGGTTGCTACATTCCTGCCTTTGATGCAGTTGTGTAGTGAAGCATCCTCCATGGTCATCTACAAGTTTCTCCCGTGTCATGTTTATTCAGCTTGATGTAGGATGATTGTGTCCAATAGAAGACCCACGGCTACTGTGCCATGAAGGGACAAACAGAAACATCCCTTAATCTGGAATTGAGGCTCTAAAAGGCCTTACCCCTCCCCCAAACCAGCACCTACCTGGGGGTGTTTTCAACTGCCCCAGGCTAGAATACTTTCTTGGTTATGTGGCTGGTTTGGATTATTAAAATGACCTTTGAAAGAATTCACTGAGCAGGTCCTCTTCAGGGTTCAGAAGTGATATATTTGAATCTGAGTTTTCTCTTCCTGAATTTAATTTTTCAGAACAAAGAGATTATGTCAATGATACTGCCTCTGTGTTTCCTGTTGGCTTGTGACACTATGGCCTCCTGAATATCTTGGCCTTTCCAAGTGGCATGGGTTGTGTCTGAGGCAATAACAGGTCACTGAGTGTGGAGAATTTGGAATCCTGTGGAATGAATGCTTTAAGGTGATTTGCCTGTGTCAGGGCTTGGGGAACATGACATTTGTGTTCCAGGGCAGGGTGTCATTTCCAATTGAAGACGTTGAGCATTTACCTAGCCTTCACTTTGGTCCTGTTTGTGTGTTAAGTACAACAGACATATCTTGGAATGGCCCCTCTCGACCACCCAGACTGATGTGGCTGTTTTGTTTCTAATCAAAGGAAGTCTGTGGCATCAGCAAACAGGGTAACAGGAGACACAGAGGAGCTTAAGATTTAGAAAAGGACAGGAAAAGCCACCCAGCCAGTCTGACCGGAGCAACTCCAGGGCAGGAAACGGAAGCACAGTATGTGGAAATACGTCCTTCTCTTCCTGTCTTGTGTCTGCTTTGACATCTGGTGGCTGGCTCTCCCTGACCCCCACCCCACACAGTAATAATTGCTTCCCTGGGGGTGATGGTCTTTTCAAAGGTCTCTATGTGGACTAATAGGGGGCAGCATTCATCATATATGCGGGGCTTTTCCCTTCACCACCCTTTGCTTTCCCTACCTTTCTTTCCTCAGGCAAGGGATTGCAGGTAGACGGTCACACCCAAACATTGGGTTCTTTCTTTATTCCTTCTCTTGTGAGCCGAGTGTGGCGGTGGCGGGGTTGGGGGTGGGGGTTGGAGCAGCCCATCACTAAGTAGCCCTGTTGTCAGACAGTGGCACCCACTGGTCACAGTGGCCCTTCCTTCTGTTTCTTCATCTCTCCCAGCAGTACTAGGGGCAGGGCTCCTTTCTCTGACTCACTCCAGGCCTCTCAACAAGCTCTTTCCTTGCGCTTCCCTTGACCTGGGTCATGCCTCCATGCTTCCTCCTTGTTAGTGAATCTCTGTGGCTTCATAGTGTCTCACTGGGTTTGGATCTTTGGGTGGAGCATCTTGGAGACCACCAGAGAACCTTCTTAGCAACCTAATCCTGAGTGTCTTATGGGAAAGAGAACCCTTGGGATTAGTTTTCATTTCTCAGCATCTCAACCTTGCTCTTGGCTTGGAGAATTCCCACTGCTACTGATGCCACCACAGTGGTGCTGGTGCTGGTGCTGGTGCTGGGGCTGGTGCTGGGGCTGGGGCTGGGGC
>NW_022196904.1:57602828-57624183 GCF_008632895.1 Mastomys coucha
GGTTTGGTACTGGTGATGGGGCTGGGGCTGGTGCTGGTGCTGGGGCTGGTGATAGGGCTGGTGATGGGACTGTGCATGGAAATCTTAGTGTTGAGTAAAAGCAACCATTCAAAGGCGGTGTGTCCAGCAACACTTCCTCCTCCCTGAATGCCTTGCAACTGGGCTGAGACTTTACAACTGACCCAAGAAGAAAGGGATGGGTAGTAGTCACAAGGATAGTGGCAGCTGCTGAGCACAGCTCTTGAGACAGAAGAAGTAAGAGTGTTGAGGGTAAGTGCTGAGGTTAGGCCAGCTCTGTTCTGTGGTTTGATTGATTCAATGCTTCTCAAAGACCAGCTTTGAGCCTGTGCTGTAGACTTCCGTGTGGTTCTCTTAGGTACCTCGTATCCTTTTGAAAGAGTCCTTCTTCCATAATTTAGCCCAAATTGGTGTCGGTTGCTTACTTTTCAGAACCTTACAAAGCCTGTCTCCTGCCTCAAAGCTCACCACAGCCCCTTCTCGTCATTCTATTTTCTTTGTGGATCTCCAAGCATCTTCTACACTAGGGAGAGAAATCCATCTGAGTTTCTGAAGGGGTTATGTAAACTATGTAGCACTGATAATAGTCATTAGTAAACCAAGGTTTTGACTTCTTAAACAAATAAGTGAAGGGAAAGGTACAGGGCATAAGTGTCTCTTGGAGATGCTCATTCACACCCTAGTGCCACAGTGGACATAGCCGAGAACCTAACAGATGGCCCTCATTGGTCTTTTAAAGCCCCAACCAACTGAGGGTGGCACAGCCAATGTTTCTATAGCACCCAGGGGGCATAGATGTGCTGGGAGCCTTGGTATGGGAATGAGAGGTTATAGAGGCAGCTGCTTCAACCTGGCAACCTAGGGACCACAGACAAAGGTGTAGGACAGTGGGCATCATGTCCTAGAGCCAATGAGCATTGAGGATCTTTGCCACAGTTAAACCATTCATCTCATCCCAGAATGTATCTTACCCAAAAGTGATGTCTGGAAAGAAGGGGAGAAGAAAATGACTGGGGGAAATTGGTAAGCGATTCTACTCTTATCCAGTAGATAGAAAAAGATTTAGTAGTGGCCTAATGTGAGTAAAGAGTTGGATCTAGTTCAACGAGGGCGAAAAATGTTTTTAAGTGAGTTACTCACTTGCATGAATCAGCAAAACTTTTGCCCTCCTTACTTCCGGGGATCACCCTAGATGTAATATGTGGTAGGTCAGGAGGGGTGAAAGTCAGAGGTGTTAGGTCAGGAGGGGTGAAGGTTAGAGGTTAAAAACCATTCATCTTTCAATTCAGCATCCCAGGTGTGAGGCTGGGGTAGTTAATGATAGAGCACTTGTGTAGCATGCAGAAGACTCTAGATTCAACACACACACACACACACACACACACACACACACACACACACACACATACACACGCACACACACACACAATTTGAGGCTATCTGAACTGTAGTTAAATCTCTAAACTTACTGTCAAGGAATATCTCTACAAGTTGGCCTTGAAAAGTGATGCCTGCCTGTGGGACTCATAGAAAAATCGAGATTCTTATTCTGGGATTATTTCCTGGAAAGAAAAATGTGGCAGTGAATTATAGCGAGGCAAGATGAAGCCAGAGGAATTAATACACTTCCACTTGCTTTTGCCACTTCAGACACCATCTTTGGAAGCTCAGATTCAAAGGTTGTTGAAGTGTTCCCAAAAGATTAGCATTCCAGGACTAGCAGGGCTGGACCTGAAGCCCACCCCAACCCCAGCCCACCCATGTTATCATGCAAGACCCCTTTCCTCTGCCCTTTGGCTTTATGCTATCCCAGGAGCATCTCCATAGGGCAAGTATGAATAGATTGGCCTCATGTTGCCTCTTGATTTCATGACAGCTCTGGACTCCACAATAGCCACAATAATGTATGTCCCATATGCATTTGTGGCTGCCTGTACTCTGACTTTGAACACAGATACACCTCAAATTCCATTAAGATTTTAGCCCGGAGGTGGTGGCACACACCTTTAATCCCAGCACTTGGGAGGCAGAGGCAGGTGGATTTCTGAGTTCGAGGCCAGCCTGGTCTACAGCGTGAGTTCCAGGACAGCCAGGGCTACACAAAGAAATCCTGTCTCGAAAAACCAAAAAAAAAAAAAAAGATTTCAAAGAAACAAGGACTGAAGAGATGGCTCAGTCCAGAGACTAGCATTCCAGTGTTCGAATGCATTGGTTCTTGCAGAGAACCAGAATTCAGTTCCCAGCATCCACGTAGTGGCTCACAACCATCCATTCCAGGGGATCTTGTACCTTCTGATATACATTCAAATATTCACACAAAATACTCATATACAGATAAAATAAATATCTAAAAAAACAAACAAACAAAACCAGCCACACATATAAAATTTTTTTAAACATTTCAAAGGAAAGAAGAATATAATTTTTCGGAGGGGAGTAGGTTCTTAATTTTGGGTTACACTTTGGGTTTTAGTAATGTGCCTTCTTCCTCCTTACATGAGGCTTTGTCCCAGTTGCCACTGTCTGTAGGAAGTAGCTACAAGCCCAAGGAGAGCAGGACTGAAAGTAAGCCTTTGAGTACAAGATTCTGGCCCTAAAAAAAAAAGTAGATTTCCCTCAAATGAGAAAATCTTGGAGGCTGGACATGGAGCTCTTGCTTCACACCACAGAACAGGAAAGGATGCACAGCCCAACATAGTAAATCTCATAGGAGAGGACCAATCCTCCTCATGCTGGGGTGAGGAATGGGACAGAGAGAAGAGACGGTTTCGATGGAGGAGATTGTGAGAGAAAGACACTACACTAAAGATGCAGGGGAGAGTGTGGACATTTCTCATCCCAAGGAAGAACCCGTAAGTGTGTCTCCCCTCTCTGTTTACAAGTCCAGGCAGATCCTGGGGACATAACATGCAGGCACAGTGCCTTCAAGAAATAGTGGTACGGCACACCTAGACAGAGAGTTAAGTCCGACACACAGTGAGCCTATTCCGCTGGGTAAGATTTACAACTTCCTATGTGGGGCTGGCAGTATGGAGAACTAAGATGGCTGAGAGGGGCTGGTAGGAACCAAGATTACCCTACCCTGGTGGTTCAGAGAAGAGCATAGGACCACACAGGGTGACCTCTAGGTGCTTCCCACATGCTTAGTGGAAACTCCAGGAACTGAGGAGGTCCAAAGTATCAGTTTGCTCAGTATGGACAGAAACCACTTCCTGGCCACGTTGTCGGGGCAGGAAGATGGCTTTGAGAGGATAAAGTCCTGAAAGGAACATTAATGCTTTGATCAAACACAATTAAATCCTCCTTGATTCCCCAAGCAGTGATCCTAAGGAGAGCAAGGTTTTAAAGGAGATAGAATTTACTTAAGAGCAGTAAGGTTCATTTGCTTTTGTTGTTTTGTTTTTTGTTCGTTTTGTGTTTTGTTTTGTTTTGTTTCTTTTATTGTTATTTCAGTAAAAATAGAGCTTTGTGAGTTTGATTAAGTACAATTTAGAATTTCAGCCATTTGGGTCACTGTGCATTTTAAAACTAGCACACCACCTATTTCATGATATGAAATAGCATGGGAGAGGTGACCAGGTACCAGCTTAAGGGTCAGTGGTGGCAAGATTAGTGACTCACTTTACTTTCAAAAGTCTTCGTGGGCTGGGGGTGGGGCACATTTTCTTCAGCATGTAGTCACTGAGAAAGTGTCTATGTTCTTGTGCTTCACCAGTGCTTCTCTTAAGTAACTCAGCTAATTCACTGCTTCACCACCCTCCTCCTACAAGAAGGTATGAGGAGACTAGCTGGAGGGTGGTAGGGATCATTAGGAGGGGACTAAGAGAAGGAAATGATGGCCAATAAGGTCAAAATACATTGAATAGAGAATATGAGTATGTCACAATGAAAACTGTTGCATATAATTAAGAAAACTTTCTTTCCTGTTCCAGCCTGAATGAAACAGGCTCGTGGACCAGTGACACCCAGAAATTAAGAGTTTTTTGGAACCTGGGAGGTCGTGGACGGCTGTTCCATGGCTGTCATCATGCCACAAAATGAATATTGCATTGCAAACGATAAGGATATCGTTTGGACTACTATGAGGAAAAAAAGAAAGAAAGAAGGTTGGGAGGCCCATGCGTGTTCAAAGAGGGCAGAAAAAAAAAAAAAAAAAAAAAAAGATTGGCCTGAAAGCTAAGCTCTACCATAAACAGCACCATGTCAAGAAAATACAGATGAAAAAGACTATTAAGATGAGTGAAAGGAGAAACACCAAGTAGAAGGATGATGAGACGACTCCAGTTCCCACCAATCTGCTAGACAGAGAGGGGCAGATGAGAGCAAAAGTACTATCCAACATAATTAAGCAGAAACGGAAAGAAAGGTGGGAAAATGGGAGGTCCCTCTACCCTAAGTTCATGCTCAAGGAGAAACAGAAGTATTGAAAGTTATTCAAACAGGGAAAAGGGAAAAGAAGGCATGGAAGAGGATGGTCACTAAAGTCTGCTTTGTTGGTGATGGCTTTACAAGAAAACCACCTAAATATGAAAGGCTCATTAGGCCAATGGGTCTACCTTTCAAAAAAGCCCATGTGACACACCCTGAGCTGAAAGCTACTTTTGCCTGCCTATACTCAGTGTGAAAAAGAACCTGTCATCCCCATTATATACAACCCTGCGTGTGATCACCAAAGGTATAGTTATTGAAGTGAATGTGAGCGAGTTGGGTCTCCTGACACAGGGGGCAAAGTGATTTGGGGAAGTCTGCCCAAGTTACCAACAATCCTGAAAACATTGGTGCATGAATGCGGTCTTGCTGGTTTGACAGAGACATCGTCATACAAGTCATTCCACTCAATACCAAAGACTACACACTGTCAGGAAAACACCATCATTGTGATCTTTCTAACTACCAAGCAGCCTTACCCCATGTGCAGTCATCAAGAAGTAGTTATTAAATTGTAAAGGAAAATAAAACGCTGCCCAGTTTAAAAAGAAAAAAGAAAAAAGAAAAAGAAAACTTAAAAAAAAAAAAACCTCCCTCTGGTGGGTCCACAACATGTAAAAATTCTTACAAGTCAATAACAGCAAAAATAAGAACAGTCTTGATTTTTGTTTTTAATGGACAAGAGAACTCAATAGGCATTTCACAAAGAAGATGCACGGGCTGGATAATAAGCTCATGAAAAGTGCTTATGATGTCTGTCCTCATTAGAGAATTGTAAACTGAAAGGATGATAAAACTTGGTTCACATGTAATACCATGATCGCTGGACAACCCGTGGTGATGGCTGAGAACCATGATCTCCTTACAGCTGGTGGAGATGGCTGGGAACCGTGATCACCAGGCAGCATGTGGAGGTGGCTGAGAAACCAAAGGGAATATGTCACATGGCTTCACTGTAAAGAGCTGTTGAACAGCTTCATTCAAGCACATGTCAACCACCTGACCCATCATTCTACTCTTAGTTACCAATTCTCAAGAAATGGAAGTTTACATCTACATATGTGTCTGTGTGTGTGTGTGTGTGTGTGTGTGTGTGTATACAAGAGTGTTCCTAGCATACATAAAAAATACATAAAGAATTAAAAATTTAAACATCTAGAGATAAATTGCTGAAAAAAATTACTTGCCACACAAGCCTGACGATATGGGTTCACATCCCTGATTTCCATGCTGAGGGCTGAGAACTGAGTCTCAGCAGTTGTCCTCAGCCTGCCAAATACAGGACCATGGTGATCCCAGGTGTGCAGATTTGCATGTGGGTAGACTCACACACTAATAATAGATAAAACCTAAAAATAAAAAAGAATGTTACAGGGATCGTACTAAGAATCAGACACTGTCTTGCTTAGATTCTCACCCCCCCCCCCTTTGTCAACTTGACACAAGCTAGAGTCATTTAAGAAGAGGAACCTCAAGTGAGAAAATTCCCCTGCTAGCCTGGCCTGTCAGGCATTTTCATGATTGATGATTGATGGGCCAGCTCACCGTGGGTGTCGAGAGTGGTGGTCCTGGGTTCTATAAGAAAGCAGGTTGAGTAAGCCACAGAAAAAGCCAGAAGCTTTCCTCCATGGCCTCTGTATCAGTTTCCTCAGTGACGGAGTGTGACCTGTCAGTTGTAAGCTGAGAGAAACTCTTTCTTTCCACGTTGCTTTTGGTCATGGTGCCATTATCACAGCAATAGAAACCCTGACTAGTGCACACCTGAAGGCTTGAAAATAAAGCAAGCACTAAAAGCAGAATGCTACTCAGCACTGCCAAGGCTCATCATTCTATCCAACACATAGATGGGTCTCTAAAACAACACTGAGTGAAGAATCCAGATTAAAAGACAAACACTCCCCAACACACACACACACACACACACACACACACACACACACACACACACACTGTATGCTGCCACTTCTGAAAGCTTAGGACAAGCAAGAGGGAGCTTACTGATACAAGTTCAAAAGTAGTTGATGCAGGGGGGAATGTTCCAGGATGAATATATCCTGAACCTTGTTTCCAGGGTTAGTTAGACCAACGCATGCAATTGGCCAACTCCATCAAACTGAACATGGCAGAGCTATGCGTTTTCTTGTAAATAAATAATGCTGGACAGCCAAGCTTAGGCAGTGAAGGAGTTGGAAAACAGAAAGTCAGTGATAATGTAATAGTACAAGGGGGCCATGTTTCAGCCCCAGCAAGCAGCAGAACTCGGCCATGTGTGACTCTGGCTTTAGAGTCCAGAATAGAAGAGATTACTGAGACAATTGATGCTGGTTATCTGGAGCTAAAAAAATTAGTGGTGCTTAAGATGACACCAACATCACTGAGGTGAAATATTCTGGGAAGTGTTTCCTGAGAGCACAAAGAAGCTGTGTTGCAGATATAGCCTGCTACAGACGTACTTGGTAATGTGTAAGAGTCACCCAGGCGGTACTGGTTTTGAAGGTATGAAGGGGTCATGAAGAGCGGTTGAGGCTTGGCACTGTGAGAGGCCATGGAAGGCCGTTGGTGAAGGTGCAGCTTCAGTTACAGTTGATGGCCCAGGACTGAAGGGGTCATGGAAAGGAGTAAGACTTGGTACCTTGAAGAGAGCCTATGAGACACTATTTGTGAAGATTAGTTACAGCAGAAGACCCCAGTGTATTGTAGATGCCAGCCAGTACCATGGGGTGATCACCAAGAACAGCAGCAGCAGTGGATCAACCTGAGCTTAAAGTGCTACAGAGGGCTGGAGCACTGGAGAAGTGATGAGGAGGAGGAGCCCAGAAGATCATATGTGAATCCCAGACATTGGAACAAAAAGCTGTAACATTAGAGTAGCCTTGGAGGCACCAAGATGTTCAAGATGCCAGAGCGTTGAGATATCTGCAGAGGAAAGCTGCTAATGGGGAGTGGAACCAGCCCAGGAGAAAGTACTTTGCTGCAGTCAACAAAGATGAGAAAGGAGTTGGAGATTTCAAGACAGCTTTGACATCAGACATGGAGTTGCAGAGTTTGGAGTTTGCCCAGCTGGTTTCCTGTCTTGCTTTGGGGATTACAGTTAAGTGATTGGATGAATCTCAGAAGAGACTTTGAACTTTGCACTTTTAACATTGTTGTGACTGCTATAGACTATGAGGACTTTTGAAATTGGACTAAATATTTTTTTTATTATGCTACATTTAGGTATAACCCATACGGACTCATGTTTGGACTAGCCTATGGGGGCCAGGGAGTAGAATGTGATGGTTTGTAAATGTTCTGCCCAGGGAGTGACACTATTAGAGGGTTGGCCCTGTTGGAGTAGGTATGACCTTCCTCTTAGCTTTGTTTTGCAATCTCTCTTGCTGTTGATTTCTAGTTTTATTCCACTATAATCTTAGAAGATACAAGAAATGAGTTTTCATTGGTAAGACCTGATTTGTGTTCTAGAGTTTGGTTTATATCAGGAAAGTTTCTGCAGTGGCATGGTTGTCAACTTGGCTATATCTGGAATGAACTACAGTCCAGAATTGGAAGGCTCACCTGTGATCCTAATCTGGAGACTGGGAGATACAAGTTTCCAACCTGAATCTTGACATGAAGATCTTGAGGCATAGTGGCTATGAATCCCAGAAGATTAAGACAGGGAGATCTTTGAGTTCAAGGTCATCTGGTACAAAGCAAGTCCCAGATCCAGGCATGGTGGCACATACCTTTAATCTGGGCCACACCTTCTGCTGGAGACCTATATAAGAACATTGGAAGAAGCAAGATTATTTTCTTCTTTGCCTGCTTGCCCTGTGGGACTGAGCAACCGCTAGATCCTTGGACTTCCACTCACAGCTGCTGCTGACCATTGTTGGGAGTTGGACTACAGACTGTAGAAAGACATTTACGTTACAGAAGATAGTTTATATGTTAAAGGTGCCCTGTTAAAAGACAATACTGGACATTTTTGAGGTTGACAGACTTCAGCCAAAATGCCAGAGGGAGATATTGAGTCCTTTTCTAACCCTTTGGCTCCAGGTGGCCGTGATGGGGATGATCTTCATTCCTTCCACCAACCAAATCTTACCAATGAAGACTTCAGGAAACTTCTTATGACCCCCAAGAGCTGTACCTCCTTCTGTACCACCTTCTGAGTCAAGTCACCATGAGATGCCAAGAGAGTGCAATGAGGATGAAGACCCAGCTGCACAAAGGAGGAAAAAGCAAAGTTATTATGCCAAGCTTCGCCAGCAAGAGATTGAGAGAGTGCGAGAACTCGAAGAAAAATACCGGGACGGTGCCAAGGAATGGAGAGATGGTGAAAACAAAGGTTATAGGGAAACTGAGCTGATAAGTACCACAGCCAACTCCAGGGCTGTGGGCCCACTGCTGAGGTGGACAAATCAGCAGCAGAGAAGACAATTGATCCAGGAGTCTAAATTCTTGGGTGTTGATATAGAACACACCCATTTGGTGAAAGGTTTGGATTTTGCGTTGCTTCAAAAGATGTGTACTGAGATTGCCAGAAAAGGGAAGGAGGAAGAGAAATTCATGGAAAAGTCCCCAAAGGAAACTAAGAAAGGTGAGAATCCTGAGAACAAAATTGAATTTAAAACATGCCTTGGCCAAAATGTGTATCAGGTACTTTTCAAGAGTAAATCACATGAGCGAAATGAGCTGTTCTTACCAGGACGTATGGCCTATGTAGTAGACCTGGCTGATGAGTACCCAGACACAGATATCCCCACCACTCTGCAGCAAGGCTGATTGCCCCACCGTGGAGGCCCTGACTACACTGACTACAAATGGCATCGTTATTAGCAAACTCACACAGATTTTCTCACACCTGAGGCAGGGGACCCAAAACAAGAAGCTAAAGAAGGATAAAGGAAAACTGGGAAAAAAAGAAACGTGAACTTTTTTTTTTTTTTTAGTTTTTCAAGACAGGGTTTCTCTGTATAGCCCTGGCTGGCTGTCCTGGAACTCATTCTGTAGACCAGGCTGGCCTTGAACTCAGAAATCCACCTGCCTCTGCCTCCCAAGTGCTGGGATTAAAGGCATGCGCCACCACCACCTGGTCTGACATGAACATTTTTGAAGACACTGGGGATTATGTTCCTTCCACAACCAAGACACCTCGGGACAAGGAGCATGAGAGATACCGGGAATGGGAACATGATCGGGAATGGGAGCAAGAGGAGGAAAAGAAAAGGCACGGCCCCTTCGAGAAGCCAAAAGTGGATGATGAGCCCATGGATGTTGACAGAGGCCCTGGATCTGCAAAGGAGTTGATCAAGTCCATCAATGAAAAATTTGCTGGGTCTGCTGGTTGGGAAGGCACTGAATTGTTGAAGAAGCCAGAAGATACAAAGCATCTGGGTGACTTCTTTGGCATGTCCAACAGTTATGCAGAATGGTATCCAGCTATGATGGATGACATGGCTATAGATAGTGATGAAGAGGTAGATTATAGCAAAATGAACCAGGGTAACAAGAAGGGTCCTTTAGGTCGCTGGGACTTTGATACTCAGGAGTTATAGAGAGATTATATGAACAACAGGGAGGCTTTGCCCAAGGCTACATTCCAGTATGGTATCAAGATGTCTGAAGGATGGAAAACCAGACGATTCAAAGAAACCAATGAGAAGGCAGAGCTTGATCGTCAGTGGAAGAAAGTAAGTGCAATCATCTAGAAGAGGAAGAAGATGGAAGCAGATGAAGTGAAAAGACCAAGATACTAATCTCTAGTTCCAACCGTCACCACATGGCTGTTCTTAGTTGCTTGTTTCTACAATTCCTCAGAAGGTCGCAAACTGTTTTTTGTTTGTGAATGTATATAAATGTTTATTGTATAACTCTTTATAGATCTGTGTCCCAAATGCTAAGATTAATGGCAGTGCAACACCATATCCAGCATGTTCCATTAAAGGTAGTTAAATCTGAAAAAAAAAAAAAAAAAGGACTATATCACCCTATGTTAATTCTCTGGGGACTATATCACCCTATGTTATATGATTAAAAGGAGTGGTGGAAATGGCTGCTGTCACTAGCTCTCCTCCTCTTCTCCCTCTCCTCCAATCATTTTGGGGGGGGCAGTACTTAAGTTATTCTGTTTACTGTATATCCCATAACTTCATGTACTTGAGACTTTCTAAAAGATATAGATAAAACTGAACTGATGCTTTTGTTTGGCCTTGGCTCAACCCCCCCAAAAAATAAATAAATAAACAAATAATACATTATGCTAATCTTTATTTTAAAAAGTAAATATCACCAGGTGGTAGTGGTGATATTAATCCCAGCACTCAGGAGGCAGAGGCATACAGATCTCTAAGTTCAAAGCTAGCCTGGGCTATAGAGTGAGTTCCAGGATAGCCAAAGCTACACAAAGAAACCCTGTCACAAAAAGAAAAAAAAAAAAAATATGAAATAAAAGCTTAGAGATTTGGCTCAATTTCTTATTGGTTAATTTCTTTCTTTTTTTTTTTTTTTTTTTTTTTTCTGAGGCTGGGTTTCTCTGTCAGGCCCTGGCTGTCCTGGAACTCACTCTGTGGACCAGGCTGGCCTCGAACTCAGAAATCTGCCTGCCTCTGCCTCCCAAGTGCTGGGATTAAAGGCGTGTGCCACTTACTGGGTCAATTTCTTATAACATGCAGCCTTCAGGAAGGCCCACCCCTCTGTTCTATCCCTTTGCCACCTCTTGCAGACCCTCTTCTTCCCTCCCTTGATCTGTAACTGCTCAAGAGTCATCTCCGGTTCTAAACCTCAGCACTCTCTCCATCATAGTTTGTGTGTGCGTCTTTTTCAGCAAAATACGGATGTTTTGAAACCACTTTCCTTCTAAAGGCCTCCTCCTTTCTTGTTAACTCCGTGCTTGGCCATTTCATAAATAATGCAGTTCCCTCTCTTGTTTCAGTTACAAATGCAGCTCTCTCTCTCTCTCTCTCTCTCTCTCTCTCTCTCTCTCTCTCTCTCTCTCTCTCTCTCATCAGCCCATTTTCTTCCTCCCAGTGACTTCTCCACTTTTCAGTTCTATCTAACAGCTACCCTTGCCCTTGTTGCTTGGATGAAGGACTCACCGGGCCCCAGAAAGAGCCTCTGCTTGGGTGGGGCTTAGCATAGTTTTGAAGGGATGCTCACTCTCTCCTAAGTTTCTTCTGCCAAAGCCAGGTGGCTGCTGGGCTTCCTGCTCCAGCCTGACAGTCTGTGTGGGGAGCCCCTTTGTGTCTGTAGTCCCCTAGGAGATACTCTTTCCACAGGATTTGTGCGCATGCCATGTGGTCAGGACAATGCATCCAGCAGCCGTTTCCACATTGCAATGGTTTTGAGCCCTTGCCTGCTGTACTGGAACCATTCTGAAAGTCATACTTTCCAAATACTTCCTAACACCGCCGCGCTGCAACAGACAAATAGCTGCCCACAGTCAGCAAAGCTGGAAGTCTATGAAGTCAAGCCTCTGGCTCTGTAGATGGCCTCAGTGAGGTTGGGGCCTTCTGGTCCTCCTCTAGATTGCTCTTCTGGACCTCATTTGGGTTGCAGAGATAGCATCCTCATCCCATATACGCAGCACTGTGCCCAGTGGGCACCAAAGACTGTCCTGGAGTCCAGTCTGGGTCCTTGAAGTTCCTGAAAGCTTCCTATCTGGGCTGGTTCTAAAAGATATAGATAAAATTGAACTGATGCTTTTGTTTGGCCTTGGCTCAACCCAAAAAATAAATAAACAAATAATAAATTATGCTAATCTTTATTTTTAAAAGTAAATATCACCAGGTGGTAGTGGTGCATGCCCTTAATCCCAGCACTCAGGAGGCAGAGGCAAACAGATCTCTAAGCTCAAGGCTAGCCTGGGCTATAGAGTGAGTTCCAGGATAGCCAAAGCTACACAAAGAAACCCTGTCACAAAAAGAAAAAAAGTAAATATGAAATAAAAGCTATGAACCTATGAACAGCATCAGTAAGGCCTACTCCCAAGAGAAGCTAGCCTTAAAAAGGCCAGTGGGGTGAAGCCCTGACACCTGAGGTCAGAGGTCAGGCTGATGGCTAGTAGACAGACTTTCCAGAATCAGCCCTATTAAGTCGACACTTTCTGTGTCGAGTTCACAGTGTTCCTGACCACGTGGGCTAATAGTAAAAGAGTGAGTAGGGTAAAGGTTAAGAAGTGAAATCACAGAGGGGGAGGGGCTCGTGAGCTCCACCCCTAGCTGAGGATTTATTGATAGTTGGTGGCTATTGAAAGAGGAAGAATTAGTTTCTTTGAGTGCATTTCCTTGGTAGGGAAGAATAGGAAGTGAATATGATAAAAAACAAACAAACATACATTTGTATGCATATATGAAATTCTCAAAGAATTAATAAAAGTATTATATTAAAAAAAAAAAAAAAGAAGTGATGTCAGGAGTTGCCAGGGTGTCCTTATAGGACCAGCAGCAGCTTCGTGGTAGACAAAGGACCCCTGGGGAAAAGGGAGATTATTTTCCACAGGAAAATGTAGACCAGCAATGGGATGAGGCATACTAGCAATGGTGGTATCTCCCAGACCCAGCCATGGGTCCAGGGTAGTTTCCTTGCTCTGGGAAAACTAGTTCTTCATGGTCTGAGGGCAGGAAAGCCTGGTGGCAACATCTGTGGCCCAGCGTGCTAAAGACGATGCTGTGGTAGGGAATCATCCCTAGACTGATGGCATCCTAACCCATCCCTCCTCTGACCCCCTTTCTAGCCCAATCCCTAACCCAGTCTCTGGATTTAAAGCTTGGAATATGGCCTAACCCTCCCTAGGCTCACCCATGTTGCTAGGTTGCCTTGGCCAGCCTGTATCATCTTAGGAACTTCTGGCCCTGGACTTCCCCTCCTTCCTGGGCCCAGTATCGTTGGGTGTCAGGAAGAATCATGTAGTGATACCAAATGGAGGGTGGAGACAAAGTGGGATGATGAGAGTAGGCGGGGTTTCAAAGAGAGACCCGGAAGTAATGCCCTTCCTCCTTAAAGAGGGTGAAGAGATGCCCATGGTTGCTGACACAGACTGAGTGAGAGCCGAGTTTCTGAAAGATGTACCCAGGCCATTGCTGGCTATGTGGTCAAAGACTAAAATCTCAAGACCTATCTCCCAGTACGGTGTCTTCCAGCTCTGCTCCTGACATCTGTCAGTCTTCGCAGCTAAACCTTGCTCCCAAGCTCTCTGATGCTCCGCCCACATTCATTTCTGGCCCTGCTCTCCTTTGCTTCTATCCAGCCCCCTCACTCCCACTCCCTCCCGTCTCCAGCTAAAATCCCTCCAGATTCCCCACAGTGGGACTATCCTCCATTTGAATATGTTAGGAACCCCTCCTCCCCATGGGAATCTCTTTTGATTGGCTACTTTGAAAGTAGAAACAATAGATACAACCATCCTCTCCCTTGTCTTTGGGGGGGGGGGGAGTGGTCGGGGAGGAGGTGCACGCGGGGGCAGGGTATAGCTTAGAGAGCCCTCCATGAAATGCCTCTATCAGAGGGGCCCACTAATATTCTTAATTATTTAGTTAATTCTACCCACTTTACGTCCTAAGCTTACTAATTCCAGAATTAAGTTCGGTGTTAAACCTTTAGTTCCGGCATTTTAAAGGTATTGCTGTGGCTTCCATTCTAGTCTTGAGTTGAATACTGGATGCTGCCTCCTACCCTTTAATTCATATGTTGAGATCCTAATGTCGTTGGCAATGTCATTTAATCTGGTCTTTGGGGTGTGTCTTAGTTACTGTTCTCTTACTGTGTTTATTACCATGATCACAATGGCATAGGGAAGAAAGGGGATACCTGGCTTACACATAACAGTGTAACAGTAAGAGTCCGTTACTGCAGAAAAGCCAGGCAGGAGTTCAAGGGAGACTGAAGGCAGCAACGGATGGGATGGGGAGATCAGAGTGGAACACTGCTTACTAGCTTGCTCTCCATAGTAGGCTCAGCTACTGTACTGGCTGGTTTTGTGTGTCAACTTGACACAGGCTGGAGTTATCACAAAAGGGAGCTTCAGTTGGGGAAGTGCCTCCATGAGGTCCAGCTGTGGGGCATTTTCTCAATTAGTGATCAAGGGGGTAGGGCCCCTTGTGGGTGGTGCCATCCCTGGGCTGGAGGTCTTGGGCTCTATAAAAGAGCAGGCTGAGCAAGCCAGGAGAAGTAAGCCAGTAAGAAACATCTCTCCATGGCCTCTGCATCAGCTCCTGCTTCCTGACCTGCTTGAGTTCCAGTCCTGACTTCCTCTGGTGATGAACAGCCATGTGGAAGTAAGCTCAATAAACCCTTTCCTCCCAACTTGGTTCTTGGTCATGATGTTGTGCAGGAATAGAAACCCTGACTAAGACAGCTACCGTTCTTAAGCCTCCCAAGACCACCCTCCTACCTACAGTTGCCACTCCCCATTCCTGGTGAGCTGAGTCAATCACTATCAAGAAAATGCCCTACAGGCTAATCAGATGAAGGCATTTTCTTAACTTCTTCCCAGAGGTTTCTTCTTCCCAGATGACTTTAGCTGATGTAGTCAAGCTGACAAAATCCTAACCAGGACAGGAGGCCATGAGAGTCCTCATGCCAAAACGGGCCCCATGGGTTGTCTTACTCCCTTTCTATCATGTGGTTATGCAGTGGGACACTAGTGGCCTGTAACCCAGAAGAGGATCCTCCCCAGAACCTGACCATGCTGTCACCTTGACCTTGTCCAGACCTGGAGAAAACACTTGTCCGTGATAAAGGGGCAGCTGGGGTCCTACCTGTTTGTTACTCAGTTTTTATCTGCTTTAGAATTTGAGGAGAGAATGCTTTATTGGACCTGCTGGGAGACCACCTACATGGTGGGCTCACAACCATCTATAATGGGATCTTCTCCCGTCTTGCAGGTACACGTGCGGATAGAGCATTCATGTATATTAAATAAATGATCTAAAAGAATATATTTTTAAAGATTAAGAAGAAGTAGAAGGTGGCTACATGCAATTCAGTCCTGCAGCAAGGACAGAAAAGACAGATACATCAGGAAAATCTTATTGGCAAACACCCTGGAGGGGTGCAGATTCGGGGAGAGGGAACTGGATAAACTAAAATATGAGATAAAGAAGATCCCTCTCTGGGCTAAGAAGGCAGACTTTGCTTGGCTTCCAGAAAAGTGCTTGGCAAAGTCCCACTGAAGACTAGAAATAGGCAAGGGAAAGTCTGTGTAAACCTGCTCCCTACCCCAACCCGGATCCATCCCTCGTGGATTGAGGCACTCAGGACCTAGCCTAATATCCAGTAGGGAGAAAAAAGTGAACTTATTTCTGCACTCTATAGGCTTGAACATTATGCCAAATGTTCAGCACACATGAAAAAATGTTGAGACATGTTGAGAGGCAGGGAGATGGGCCTGCCTTCTGTACATAGCCACCTATATAGCCCAAGACAGTCTCTGTGCTTAAAGACTCTTAGCTCAACAATAGCTTCAATGTTCTCTTTGAAACATATGCAAAGGTTCCAAGATTAGGGTCTTATTATCTTCAAGGAATCAGACCCCCCCACACACACTATGTATAATTTCTCATGGGACATTAGCAAGACCCATGCATGGATGGGTCTGGGTTTGCCACTCCAGCATTACAGTTACAAGTGTGTACCACCATACCTGGCTTTTTAAAATGTGGCTTCTGGGGATCAGAAAGGGGTAAGATAAAGGAGTTCAGGTTTGGATGTATAGACTATGTACCCCTGTAACCTAACCAGAGGGGCAAGACTAGGGAATCCCAGAATGCAAGGTGCTTGCCTTGTAGCCCACTGTTGAAAGAATGCCAGTGTGTCACATCCTGTGGAGCACCTAGCCCCTTTTCCAGATGGGCACTGCTATGCTTTTTTTAAAAATGTTTTTTAAAGATTTGAGTTCACAAGTGGTAAAACTTGTAACTTCAGTGTGACCCTGTCCTCCTAGTTTGACAGAGGTCAAAACGGGATTAGGATTCTTCAGCAAATGAAGTTTAGTTAGAAATTGAGGAAGGTTACATTGCTGCCTATCTGGCTCTTAGAAATTTTATACCCACTACTAATACCTAGGCCCAAGAAATGTCTTCTTGTTCCCTGTGGGAATCAATGCCAGAAGCTTTCCTTGGCTCCTGGAGTTGTTTGGTTCAGATCTGGGTGGGGCCCAGAAGCAGTAGTAGCAACTCTGTGGAGGAAACTCCTTCGGCTTTCTTCCCTGGGCACAGTGCCACACGCACATGTAGTCACTGCCGACAGGCCCGCCCAGGGCCTTGGAAAAGCCACTCACCTCCAGACTGCTCAGACCACATCCCAATGCCTGCTCCCCCTGCCTCCTCTCCACTTACCCACTTTTTCCTGCTCCTGGAAAAGTATTTGGGCATTACGCACCCCTCCTGCCTCCGATGGCAGAGAACAGAGGATGAGGGTAGGTCTGTGGTTACCTAGGTGACCTCAGAGCACATCAATCACGCTGCCAGGCCCTGGGGGTTTGGGCTGGGCGTTTGCTGCCGACCTGAGGAAACCAGCCCCTGCAGCACCTGGGAACCGTGCCAGGAGAGCTCAAAGCATCTATAGGCTGCACAGCTGTGTTCCCAACATTTCTCTGACCTTGACCAGCTGAGCCTCCTTGAAGGCAGGGCCAGATATGGCTGGCGTAAGTCCTCATATCTTGTCTCTTCTTGCTGTCCTTCCTCTCAGAGTGTCTCTCCACTTTCCATTGGCCTTCAGCAGTGTGGTGAAGGTTGGAGGCTCATGTGGTCCAGGCCAGGACTACTGGAGAGTAGGAAGCAGCACAATTCAGCAGACAGAAATTAAGTCAGAGGTGGGGTCTTCTTCCCTCACATATCCCAGAAATCTCAGGCACCAGCATGCTCCTGAACCCCATGACACTCCTGTCTGTCAGCCCCCTCTTTTTCTTTTCTCCTGCCCTCTTGGATCCCAGCCTTCCCATATTCTCGTGGCTCAGAGATGGCCTTGGAGCAGTTCTGGGAGGAGTGACAAAGTCTTCAACTCTGGTGTCTCTGAGCCACATCCTCATTCTTGGAAAAATCTAAGAAATGGCAGGAAGTGCTGGAGAGGAAACTGACAACCTGGTAACCAAGTTTTGACAAGGGACATCTTTGCTTCTATAAAGGAGAGATGAGGAATCCCCATGATTCCAATATAGGTGGGCTCGGGTCCCTAAGGCAGGGATATTTGCTCCTTTCCACCAAAATTCCTTCCTTTCTATGACTCTCTGGTCCATCCAGGGCCCTGTCCATGGTTTGACCCTCTGCCATCAACCATGTCTCTGCCCTGGTATAGCCCCACCAACAAGTTCAGCTGTTGTCTCAGGGCCAATGTGGATATGCTGGGTCCCAGAAATGGAATTCCTAGGAGAGGCAGGAATCACACAGGGGCAGCTGGCTGCTCCTGGATGGGGGTTGGGGCCTCAGACAGGCTGCTTTACAGGTCAAGAGAGAGTTCAACCTGAGTATAGTCAGTCCATGTCTCTAAGAAGGCGAGGAAGCTGGAAGGGGACTGGAGAGTGAGGAGGAAATGGATGGTGTTTGTGAGCCTGAAAGTGGGGGGAGGAGGGGCTTTTACTTGTTTATTTTTACTTTTTTTTCCTGTTGTGCTTTGAAGGTACAATGATCTTCAGAGTCTTATTTGTTTGAACACTCCATCCCCACAGGGCACAAGCCTTGAGATAAGGCATAGCTGAAGGAAGTGGATCCTCTTTCTCTCTCTCTGTTTCCTGATTGCAGAGGTTATGTGACCAGCCACCTCACAGGCCTGCTGGTCTTCCTACCTTGAGGTGTTAATAGATTATATCTCCTCTTAAAAGTATTAGCAAAATGGAATCTTCTTTTGGGTCCTCCTTGTCAGGAATTTGGTTACAGCAACAAGCAACTCATACATCTGTTTTTAAGAATTTGCCCCTTTAAAGTATGGCATTAGAAGCCCATGGGTGCGCCTCAGTTACTATGGTGCTTGTCTAGCACACATGAAGGCCTGGGTTTGATTCCGAACACTGCATACGTCAGTGCGGTATGCATATCTATGATCTTGGCCCTTGGGAGGAGGACAAAAGAGTCCAAAGTCCAAGAGCATGCTTGGCTACAGAGTGAATCCAAAGCCAGCCTAGAATACCTGAGAATATGGGGCTGGGGGAGAGAGAGACAGACACAGAGAGAAAGAGAGAGACCGAGATAACGAGAGGCAGGGAAAAAGAGACAAAGACAGGAAGAGAGAGAAACAGATGGAGACAAGAAGAGAGACAGAGACAGAGCAAGAGAGACAGAGAGGCAGGGAGAGAGACAGAATCAGAGACAGGAAGGGAGAGACAGAGAGAGCCAGGAAGACAGAGAGATAGAAACTGAGAGAGACAGGAAAAGAGAGAGGGAGAGAGAAAGAGACAGAAACAGAAAGAGTAAGAAAAAGGAAGAGAGGAGGGAGAGAGAAATAGATAGAGACAGGGAGAGAAAGGGAAAGGAAGAGAGGAGGGAGAGAGAAATAGAGACAGGGAAAGAGAGGCAGAGATAGGAAGAGAGCTTCTCATTAGAGAAGTCTTGGTCCCTCTAACCTTAAGCATGTACACCAGGCAAGCCCTTCTACTCTCACTAGCTTCACCTTTTAAATTCTCGAAACAGTACGGTCACACAAGAGTTTTCTTTCCTTCCCTGAGATCAGCTCTGTGTCTTCACCCGCCATGCATGAAGTGGAGCTGCTCATAGGAGTCCACTGTCTGCTTTTAAGTTCTAGGATGAGGTGTAGCAACGCTCACCCAGCAAGGACTAGGTGTCTGGTCCTGCCTAGATCCTGGGAGACACTCCTGTCCCTTCTGTCCCCCCTCCCTCACCCCACCCCCGTCTTTTACCAGTGAGGCAGGACTTACAGCATCATTCTAGAGTGTCTTGAAGGTTTATGGGAACAGGCATTGCTAGCTCTACTCACCTTAATGAGTCCTGTACGAGGAGGCACTGTTCTAATTAATTTAATCTTTGCATCAGCTCAGGAAGTAAGTTCAATTATATCCCCTGTGTATGGAGAAGAGAAAGAGACACAGAGCATTTTCAAAACCACATGACACACCTGAGGTAGAGGTAGGATCCTAACTCAGGCAGACTTCAGGGAGCCCCTGCTGTGTTCAGCTGCCTCAGGCAGAAAGGCAGGTATGAGAACCAACTCCAGATGCCTGCAAGGGCTACATAGGACACAATCATGACCTCAATGCATCGGACACTCCAATATTTCAAGAGAAGCTGGGCATCTGGATATTTATTTAACATTCCCAATTTTAAAATGTCAAAACCTTTTAAACCTTTCTGTTAGGAAAATACCAAACAAACAAAATATCATTATCACCAGGCCATATCTAGTTCATGGGTGGTCTGTCCAATACATGCTATTGAAGGCCAAAGATTAGGTTAATATCAGCTCCATCCCATTGGTTGTGGCTACCCGGAGAACAATGTTGAGAAGTATTCAGAGTCTGGCTTCAGTGAGAAAGATTGTGACAATCCATTGACAATGCCTGCTATAGTTATACAGCCTGGGAGAATGACGTCATCTATGCCATGAGTTTGCTCTAATGGGGTTAGATGCTGTCCCAGGAACTAGTGGTCGATCCTATTCACCTAGACGCTGTGCTCTAACTCTCTCCTCCAATGCGGAGCACCTTCAGATTCAATACTTTTTCAGAGGTCAATGGGTTCCAGGTGCTAATCCCCCCACCTTAATCTTTTCCACTTCATCTAAGCAGGAATCACAAGTCCTGCAATCTTCAGTATGACCACAAGAACCCCACCACGCCCAGGCATTGTGTGGCTCACCAAGGCTTTAATGGTGCCCGGTGAAGGGCCATCAGACAGTGCACACTATTTTCACTCAGCAAAAGCCTCCTCCCCCAGACGCCCATGGCTTACCCTGCTTTCATTTGCACCTCTGATGAGAGCTTTGAGTCTCCACTGAAGGCTGGCTTTTCTCCATTGGGAAATTCTGGGGCAACCGTCTCATGTGATTTGCTCACACCCTTCAGTGTCTCTCCTTGTTCTTACTTGCTTAAAAAATGTGTTTTCACTAATGAAGCCAGTCTCTCCTTGAGCAGTTCTCACACAGGCTACTAACAGAAAACTGAGCTGGGAGACATGAGGATTTCTGGGAAGCCACATAGAGGCAACTCTTCAGATGGGTGATACTTTGGACATCACGGTGGTCTCACTCACAGGCTGATAGCTTGCCACTTGCCTTTGTGGTAGCCACATTTGCTGAGTTCTGCTAGTACTTAATCTGACCTTCCCTGTTTTGTGAAAGAACACACCCTCTCTGTGCTTCTTCATTTGATCATTGGCTGGTTTGTTCCAGAGCCTGGGATGCAGGGATGGAAGGATGGAAGGATGCAGGGATGCAGGGATGCAAGGATGCAGGCCAGAACAGAACACTGTCTACTCTCTTGGGCGATTACCCTTCCTTCCTTTTGAATATGTGGCGAGGCTATTCACAAACGCTCTGATTCTAGTGGTCTTGCCAGCCATGGCTTCACTCCTCAAACTCTCTGCAGTTTGCATTGGCTCCGTGCAGTTGGCTGTGTTGATGCATGCCCTGGAGAGAAACCACTGTCACCAGGCCTAGGCATTGCCATTGATTCTGGGCAACGCACAGCATCTGCCTAGGTCCTGTGTCCATTGTAGGGATGCTGTGAGGTGAAAAACCCCAGCACAGAGTAGGTGTTCTCTGTTTTTCTGCATAAACATACCCAGAAAGAAATGTTCAAGATTCTCCATCCACCCCTTCCAAACTTCCCCTGTTGCCCCGAGGCTTCCTAAAGTCTCCTTTCCCTGTAAAGTAAAAGATGCAGATTACAAACATAGACCAACGACTCCACCAATGACTTTGGATTTTCAAAATTGGTTTTAAAATATAGAAGAAAAACAGTAATCTCAGGAATCTAGGCTTT
>NW_022196904.1:57624193-57655980 GCF_008632895.1 Mastomys coucha
TTTCTGTACAAGAATGGGGCTTTTTGAGAAAGAAAGAGGGGGAAAAAAGATTTACTGGATTTCGGAGAGAAACTAAATAAACTGGGGCATAAGGTTTTTTTCCCAAAGAGCAAACTGGGAAAAGGATAGAGTACCAAGCAGACAGGCCCAGCTGCAGAGGCTGAGGGAAAAGGGATGGCAGGCAGAGGCCTGCTATTCTCCGTCCAGCCGAAGTGGGTCAGGTTCTAGGGAAAAGAAAGAACCCTCCAGATGAGCCTGGGGAAACCTAAAGAAAGGGGAAATGTTCAACGGGTTCTTGATAGGGAAGCAGTTGAAAGGAGACATGGATGCAAATTATGCAGAACAAGGAAGCCTAGATGGAGTCTCCCAGAATCCCACAGACCCTGGGAGGAGAGCCCACAGCGCCAGTTCCCGCGAGAGGAACACGGCATGCGTATAACATGGAAGGCAATGCGCCAAGGTAGTATGCTTCATCACATGACAAAGAGACGCATCACCAGTGGCCAGATGGGCTGCGCAAACTGCCAGCCACATGAGGGCATGCTCATTCTCATAGATAACAGACAACGGCAGGTTTTATGGTTTAGCTTTGTGGTTTCAACAAACGCCAGTAGGAATGAGTGTTGATAGCTAAATCTCAACACTATATATCTCAGTGGAAACGGGCACGGAATGACTGGTATAGTCAGGATAGGATAGGCTCTGCTGTAGTAAAAAGTAAACCCCAAGGCTCAGTATGTCAGCGTGTGAAAGTGTTACAGTCCACAGTGTGTCTGGGAGTTCTCATCTCCTCCCAAGCAATGATGCAAGGATCTCATCAGCTCAGGGACTACGAGACAGTTCCTCATTCTATGGTTGCAAGCCACCCGGTTCCCGATGCTTTGTTTAGCAACCCTAGAAAACAAATACAATTATTATTTAACAAACGACTGCCTAGAGACCGCCATGCTGTGAGGCAGCCCAGGCCACATGGGGAGGTCATACATATGCACCACCCATCTAGCTGTGGTGCCAGTTGAATACCCAGCACCAACCACTAGACATCTAACCAAGCTGTCTCCAAACAGCCCCAAACCCAGCTGTCCAGTCACTAACTACCCCATCACAAATGTCCACCAGTGAGGTCCAGGCACCATGCTGCAAGTAGATCCCACACAATCTGTGACCATTTTATACAGATGTCTCACCCCATGGAGTTGTGGCTTCCAGAAGCAAAGAAAGTTGATCTCGATGATGATGATGACGATGACGATGTCGTCTAAAACTAAGTTTCGAGTCCAGGTTCTTTGTGTCCAGAACAGACTTCTCTAATCCCTAATGCAGGCTTAGCAATCCTCCTGTCCTAGAGGATATCAGGTAAGATCTTTGCTGAGTATTGTCCTTACGGAAGTAGACTGGCCTAGACAGGTTAGCCTCTAGTTAATTCTTGAGGTCCACTTTGTATCTGGGGAAACCATCTCCCTTAAAGACCTTCTCTGAGCTTGGAGAATGGGCCAGGATCCTGAAGGCAATCCCTGAGTCTGACATCTTCTGGGTCTGACCTCTTACTGAGGGCTGGACACTGTAGGCTTTGCTTGAATTGGTTCCTATGGTTATTTTGCTATTGGGTTTAAATACCATTCAAGGTGCTGGGAGGTTGTCTGGTGTCTGGAGGTCAGCTGGTGTCTGGTTGCCTAGGTTTAAATTCTGGCTGTATACCTTGCTGGCCACGTGACCATGGAGAATTGCATAACCTCCCAAGACTGTTTATTTATCTTCAAAATGAGAAAATGAGAAGTCTCAGAGGTTTTCAGGAGAAACATCAAGATAGGGGACAATCTAGCACATAGTCAGTCCACGGGTACATGTCACCTGCCTCCAGAGGTGGTTCATTTTCTTCAGTGCAGGTGGCTTGTCTACCTGGAACCTTCTTTGCAAGGCGGAGAAATCCTTAAAACAAACCTGAGAGTGTTGGGCTATTTCAAACCTGTTTTGTTTTAAGGATTCCAGACACACTTAAAGTAACATTTTTATTCTGGTTTTATTGTTCTGAAGAGCCTCAAAAAGTAACTTTGAAGCTCCAGAGGTAACAATTAGGGCCTCTGGTGGGAGCCATCACAGTAGTGAAGTCTTAGCAATGAACTGAGCTGCCCCGCTTCAGGTTTACAGCCACTCTCTTCCACCAGGTCTAGTCAGGAAGGATAGAGAGTGCCCTGCTTGCCACCCGAAAGCTTCCAGAAAGAGAAGGCAGATACAATGACTCAAAGGGAGCCATCTCCTCCCCACCCACGCTCCTCAGCCTGAAGGCTGCTCCCTGTCAAGACCCTTCTACCTAGTAACACACTGAAGCACAGCTCAGAGCCCGAGATGCTCACAGCCTCTTTCCCCAGCTCTGGCTAGGAAATCTGACTGCAGCCTGCCTTTCTGGATCTGAGCTAATTCCCTTGCCAGCAACAGCCAGCCCTGCAGCAGCACTTTGTCAGAAAGCAAACTTCCAGCTTGTGGCTGGCAGGGTACATGTTGGCTGCAGGGTCTCCAGCCTGCCCCTTAGTCCTGCAGGGCAAGACTTGTCCAAATATTTGGCTTGATCCTGCTCTCTGATTCATCCTGTGCAGAAACCTCTGTAATTTCATCTACTGTGTGACTCAGACAAGAGCTAAACGCAAGTGCTATGCGCCAGCAGCCGAAGCCTGCACGGAGGGCAGTCCGGCATCCAGTGCCTGCAGTGCCCAGCCTGGTCTCCTGGGCTGGGCGAGAGGTGCAGGCTCTCTTTCCAGCCTAGCTGGCCGGAGATTAAATCTCTTTAGTCTGAGATGATTAATGGAGCCCCAAACACGCCTCAGCATAGGGTGTAAAATGCACTTTGTTCCCTTTCCAAGTCCTCCCCCCTTTTTAAAATGCTAAATCCATTTGCATCTCATAAATTATATTGGCTCCAAAATGAAGTGCTCCTGACAGCCCAGGCAGGGTGTGGGCCTTGCCCTTGTTGTCTCCTCACTAGAAGACCCTAGGAGAGATCCCGTTTATCTTCTAAGGGAGGAGGGAGGGAGGAACAGCCGAGCGTGACCTAGATTCCAAATCTAAAGACAGGTACAGCCGGCTCACCTGTACATCTTCAATGAGTTGCCAGGCATGGTTTCAGAAGCACCCCACAGGAGGAGGCTCCCTCGTGGCTCAGGGAACATGGCCATCTTCTTTCTCACCAAGTTAAGAAAGAACACGCATTGGCCTAGTGGGGTCACTTGATCTTCCTGATGCCTCTTGGTGATACTACCTGGGTGGGAGGTAGGGGGTGATTGACAGCAAAGGTAAATCATTTCTTGTGGGGGTGAGGGCAGGGAGGGGTGTCTGAGCAGTGAGTAGGGTGTAGAGGTGTCGGTTCAAACACCACGGTGCCCAGAAACCAGAGACAATGGGTTCTCGCCCTTCCTTCCCAGCTCTGTGGCATGGAGCAAAGTTACTCGATCTCTCTGAAGTTGTTTTCTCATGCTTTCTTTCAACAAACACTTCCTGAGCATTCCCTCAGTGTCAGGCCTAGAGTTCACCCTTGACCCTTGAATTCTAGATAGTACACAGAATAATACATAGCTGTGTGTGTTCACAGAATGCCAGGCAGAGGTGAAGTCTAAGATGATAGAGTGTCATACAGGCCAGAGATCATCAGTAAGCTGGGTTGAGATGGAAGGGTGAATGCTACAGACTCAGAGATGGAGGAGCAGCAGGGTGGGAGGGATGTGCAGAGACAGGGGAAACCCATGTGCAGAACACAGGGTGAGCTTCTGCTCTCATTATCTGACCACTGGCCATGGGTTGTGGGCTAAGGATGCTAAAGGGAAGAAGATGAACCTGGAAGGGAAGTGGCTTAGAAGCCAGGGTGAATGACAGAGTCATATTCAGCTGTCACCTCCCTGGCTCTCTCTGCACGCCCCACCCCCATCCCGGGCCTCCAAAACACAGGTGGCTTCACCATCCCAAAAGGTCAGCTGGCTGGGGTTTCACAAGCTGGCATTCCAGTCTGGGGCCCTCCACACAGGGAACATACTGCCTGTGGTCTAGCCTTCCAGGTCCCAACCAGGACCAGCTGCCCCAGGAACTCTGACCCATGCAGGGGCATCAGCTGCTGCCAGGGAGGGGTGGAGCTGGAGAGGGTGGGGAGAGGCAAGCTTGCCTCTGGCAGCTGTCCTTGGTAAGGGGTGTGAGCACTCCAGGGAAGGGAAGGAACACATGAGTGCGCGCGCACTCACACACACACACACACACACACACACACACGCACATGTAAATGTTTTTGTAATCATCTGCATGTATGACTTTTCAATACAGGGTTGAGGGTTTAACTGAGGCCATTCATCCCCCATACCAAACACTTGCTTTACCACTGAGTCCTACCCACAGCCTCTTTTCCACTTTCTAAGACCAGGTTTCACTCAGCTGCCCAAGCTGGCCTTGAATTTGCCATCCTCCAGCCTCAACTTTCCAGCTCCCTAGGCTTGTTTTTAAGACTCAGAGATTAGAGAAGGGGGTGGGGTAGAGCTTAAACCTCTCCCCAGAGGGAACCTTGCAGACAGGGTACAAAGCCTGCACTCAGCACTTCTCACCCCTGTTCCTTCCCCTTTTACTTCCCGACATGACTTGGGCCTGGGCCTGCCTCTTCCAGGGAGTGCACTATGCTTTCCTCTTTTGGGTCGGAGTCTCACAGGGCCAGGTGCAGTGGTCTCAAACAGGGATTCACTCTGAGTTTCTTCATTTGTTCTCCTAAGGAAAATGAGAAAGCACTGCAAACCAAGCTGGGCCCAGCTTGGACAGCCTGTCACCAGTGTGCAGGCTCAGCTGAGAAATACAATCCTTCCCAGGCTTTCTGTGGGCACAGGCGGTGTGCTGAAGGCTGTCAAGTGACAGCGAGGAAGCCAGCCTCATCCTCAGCCTCTGTGCCAGCCAGCCCAGCAGTGAACAATTCCTGTAAGCAGAAATCAGCCCTCCCTGTTCAGTCACAAAAGCAGGGCTGCCTTTCAGACGGGGCCAGTGGAGGAGTGTTTCGGAAATAAAGGAAGTAACCTTTACATCTTAGGGGAAGTTTAAAGATACCCAGAGAATGAAATCTCAGATTCTGCTGTCCTGAAAGCCTGAGGCTGGCCACGATTCTCTGCCTTTGTTCCCCTCCTTTGTCTTGGTTACATGTGCCTGGCCATACTCTACCTGTGGTTTTATTGTCTCCCTCATGGAAGCTGGCAGGGCATAAATCAGTAAGTGAAAATTTAAAATGTAGCTCTTTGGTCTAGTGTCTAAGGAGACAAAGAAGAAAAGGGGCGCTTAATGAATGCCCCTGGAAACTTGGGGTTTACGCGGGGCTTCTAATAAAAGGCAAAGTCTACTTTGAGACCACTCATGCCAAGCCCAGGGTGGTCCTCTGGGCTCTGGTCACAGCATGCTTTGCAACGTCAATGCCTACAGCCACCAGGGACCATTTGTCCTGTGGCCATTTATGGGGCAGAAAGGGGCAAAAGTCATGGTTAGCAGTTAACAATGTCCACGTCTCTCCTTCAGAAAACAGGGAGGTAAATCCAAACAACCAGCTGCTTCTTCTGGCTTCCCTAGGGTATTCCTGTGGTTTGAGCCTGGGGTCTGGTCTTTTGGGGGTCTCCTCTGTGAGGCAGTGTCCATTCCTGCTACTGGGCACATAAGGCCAGAAGTGGCTGGCCTATGGGTGGTGGCTACAGAGGAAACAGGGTTGCCTGACTCTTGGAGAGGCTCCAAGGCAGGATTGTAAAATCCTGGCCAAAAGATAGAAAAGGAATGCTTTCTATACCGGAGTCCTGTTGTAGAAGGAAACCAGTGCTTCGCCAAGCCAGCCCCTGCACTTATTTGGAAGGTCAGTCACAAAGAAAACCTTCAGCTGAAGTCAAGGTCAATGTACCGTCCTGAGCCATTAGCCATACATAGATTAGTGGGTTAATACAGAGCTGTCTCGACAGATGAATTACACCCAGAAGCTGAGTAGGAGTCCTTGGGCTTGACATTGAAAGGTCCAGTTATCATAGGGAGAGTGATGCCTGCTTAATTTTGATAGGGCTTAATTATTGTGATAAATGTCCTTGGAGTTTAACTCCTTCCTTGCCTATGGACTGTACACTTGTGTCTCCCAAAGATTCACATGTGTAATGGTATGGAAAGTGTGTGAGGGTCCCTTTGGGAGGTGTTCAAGTGAGGAAAGGAGGGTGGAACCCACGGTTCAATCAGAAGAGAAAGCTTAGAATTTTTCTCTCTTCACAATATGAAGATGCAAGAGAAAGTAACTGTCTTCAAACTAGAAAGCTGGTCCCTACCAGGCACGAGATCTGCTGTTGGCTGATCTTGGACTTTTCCAGCAGTAAGAGAAAGAAATGTCTGCTGTTTAATATGCCCAAGTATATAGTGTCTTGTTATAACACCTTAAACTAATGCAGAAGCAACAGAAGATATATAAGAGAAGCTGGGGACAGGCATGGGTGCTCGCTGCCAATCCTGATGACCGGAGTTCAGTCCCCAGGAACCACATGGTATCAGGAGAAAACTGATTCCCAAGGGTTATCCTCTGACCTCTACATGTGTATACTTGACTATCAGTACACAGTAAACAAATAGATAAATATGATCTTAAAATATTTTTAAGGGAAGCCATCATATGGGAACTGGCTCGTATGAGTATACAAGGCCAGAACGTGCCACAGTCTGCCATTTGCTAGGTGGAAACACAGTAATGCTGGGGTAGGATTTACTTCAAGTCTAAAGGCCTGAGAACCAGGGGAGCTAATGGCATAAATCTCCCTCAGAGGCAAAGACTGAGCACTAAGGGTACAGGAAAGTATAGGGAGATGGGAGCAAGCCCTTCTGCAGAAGGACTACAGCTCAGGGATGAACAGAAATCAGAATTCACCTCACCATACGTTGTTCTCAAAGGCTGACACCATTAGATGACACTGTTGTGTTGGTGAGGATAGATCTTCTGACTTAGAGGCGAATCTCAGTCCCACCTAGAATGTTTTACCAATTTCATGGGCATTCCTTACACTGACAGACAAAATTAATCCTTGCAGACGTGGAGTATCAGAATAAGAACAAGAACCTCACCTGGAAATGAGAGGGCTGGTCCCTTCCCTTCCCAGCCACCCCAGGGAGACTGTTCAGAAAGAGTAGAAATCTATCTCTCTGTACCTCAAAAAGATACATCTTTATCATCTGTGCTTGTCATGGAGCCTACTTCAAAAAGACTCTGAAACTGATCGGAAGAAATTAGGTGTTGTTTTGGAACAAACATTTAATTTAACACAGAAACCTCAAAGGATAGGGGAGCCAGCCATACAAAATGCCAGAAAATGCAGAAAGCTCTTATATCTTCTGAAAAGGCCATTAAAGTTTGTGTGTGTGTGTGTTCACATGTGTGTATGTTCACATGTGTGCATTTTCATGTGTAGAGGTGCATATGTATGTACAAGTGTGTGTTTGATGTGTACATGTGTATATTTGGAGGTCATAGGAAAACCTTAGGTGTCATTTCTCAAGTATGGTCTACCTAGTTTTGTGAGACAGGGTTTCTTATTGGCCTGGCATTTACCACATAGGCTGGACTTGATGGCAGTGGGCTCCACAGATCCACCTGTCTCTACCTCTCCATTGCTGGGGTGAGAAAAGTACCCAGTAGCATGCCTCTCTTTTTATGCAGGTACTGAGGATGGAACTCAGGTCCCTGTGATTGTATGGTAAGCACTTAGCTGACTGAGCCATATTCCCAGCTTATGGTCTTGCCTCCTGTCATAATTAGTTTTTGCCCTCTTGACACAAATACAGACATTTGTTGTGTGCTGGCTAGTCTGCTGTCGATTTGACAGAAGCTGATGCCATTTTGGAAGAGGGAGCCTCGGGTGAGAAAAAAGAGACTGGCACGTGGGCAAGCCTGTATGTAGTGCATCTTCTTTATTGATAATGGAGAACATAGTTTACTGTGGACAATGCCACACCTAGGCTGGTGGTTCTAGGTGCTATAAGAAAGCAGGCTTATGAGCCATAAAGATCAAGTCTGTAAGGAGCCCCCCTCCATGGTATCTGCATCGGTTGGTTCCTGCCTCCGGGTTCCTGTCTTGAGTTTCTACCTGACTACCTTTGAGGATGGACTGGCATGTGGAAGTATGAGCAAAAGAAACCCTTTCTTTCCCACTTGCTTTTGATCACAATGTTCATCACAGCAATAGTAACCTAACTAGGACAGAACTCGGTACCAGGAATCGGGTACTGCTGTGACAGACATGACCATGTTTTTAGGATGATTGTGGAAGGACTTTGGAACTTTGAATGAGAAAAGCCACTGAGTATTGAGGACCCAGTCTGTAGGAGCTGAGAGGATACAAATGTTGAAAACAGTGTAGATGATGGAGGCCTGACTTGTGCTGTTTCAGAGGGAAGCAAATATTCCACTGGGCCATTTGTAGGAAGAATCTGTAGTGTCTGTCTGGTCAGCTGGAGCAGAAAAAAAAAAAATCAGCCCTGATTGACAAGAGACCAGGACTGCTAAAGTAAAATCTTTGTTTTGCTGGAACAATGGATTCTGGTCAGCTAAAGCTGAAGAATCACCTGTGATTAAAAAGAGACCAGCATTGTTGAGGGGAAGACTTCTGGGGAGTGTTTCCTCAAAGCTAGCATATG
This sequence comes from Mastomys coucha, assembly GCF_008632895.1. NCBI lineage: Eukaryota > Metazoa > Chordata > Mammalia > Rodentia > Muridae > Mastomys > Mastomys coucha. The sequence goes on from NW_022196904.1 coordinate 57,632,849, forward strand.
AAAGCTGTATTTCTGAGGTTGTTAAGGTTGTACCTCTCACTGGCAGTTGAACTTGGTGGTGTGAGAGTCAGTGAAGTGGTACTGGTTTTGAAAGCATGAAAGGGGTCATGAACAGCAGTGGAGGCATGGCACTGTGTGCTAGGAGTCCCCAAAGAGAGCCCAGGGGAAGCTATTGATGAACGTGCAATCCAGTTGCAGCAAGAAGGTCCCAGCATTTTGGAAATGCCAGTACCATGGGATGACCACCAAGCGTAGCAACAGGGATGGAGTGAACTAGCCAGAGACTGAAAAACAAGCTGTGTGTGCTGCAGAGGGCAGAGCCAGAGAAGAGACTCAAGCCTGACGATTGTGAGTGAATCCCAGATATTGGACACTGAGTTATTTCCATTATTGGAGTTTGAATTTGCTGTGTTCAGATTACGGTTCTTCCCTCTTGAGGTAAGAAAATATTTTTTATTTTATAGCCGCTCACAGTTGGCAGATTTTAAACTTAAAAAAATAATTAAAAATCTGGAGTTTTACAGAGACTTCAGGTTTTTAAAAATCGAGTATTTTTAAATAGACCACTTTCAAAGTGTTTGAGTTTGTAAAGCTCTGAGACTTTTTAAGTTTAATTTAAATTTAAGCAAAATATTGTATGCTGTAATGTCTTTATTAATATGTGATCTGGGGGATGAAAAAGAAAGGAAAGGTTGTGGCTTAAGAATGATGTGTTTGTGTGTCAAGTTGATAAGGAGTTGGTTGTGCTGGCTAGTTTTATGGCAACTTGACACAAGCTACAATCATCTGAGAGGAGGGAACCTCAATTGAGAAAATGTCTCCATAAGATCAGGTTGTAGGCAAGCCTGTAGAGTATATCCTTAATTAGTGGTTGATGGAGGAGGGCCCAGCCCATTATGGGTGGTACCATCCCTGGGCTGCTAGTGGTAGATTCTATAGGAAAGCAGGCTGAGCAAGCAATGGGAGCAAGCCAGTAAGCAGCACCCCTCCATGGCCTCTGCATCAGCTCCTGCCTCCAAGTTTCTGCCCTGCTTGAGTTCCCAACTTCTTTTGATATTTGAACAATGTTGTGGAAGGGTAAATCGATCAAATGAACCCCTTTCCTCCTCAAGGTACTTTTGGTCATGGTGTTCACCACAGCAGTGGTAATCCTAACTAGGACACCAAAGGAAATTAGTCCCTAGAATCAGAGAGGAGAACAAGGTTATGGAGTGACCACAAATCAACAGGTGCCCATACCTAGTTCTCCTTGCTCTGGCTAAAAACGTTTCTCAGATGTTCTTCAAATATAGTTTACAAAATATTCCTCTGGTTCTCAGCTTGCCTTTCCATTCTCTAAGCTGTTCCTTTGCTATTACAGGAATGGCCAGCCCTTCAGCCTACTCCACCTCTTCAACATTCTCTCACCCAGCACATATTGCTTTCTGCTCTCATTCAAGACTCATCTGTGGATTCCTGTGGATCCCAGTGGGTCCCGGTGGAGCATCATCAGGGCCTGGCTTCATGCGGAATGTGGGCTAAGCAAGCTGGCTACAAGGAGCCCTCTGCTTCTAGGCCATGATCCTTTCTCTTAAGAAGCCACCTCTTTCTGTGCTATCCTGCACTTCTCATTAATCCCTTTTCAAGTCACATGGGGCCTCTTTCTCAAGGATTTCCTAGATTCCCAGCAAACTCAAGGACTCCCTGAGCTGTGGTTTCAGGATCACACCATATCCTAGTGACTTCACTATGGTTGGTTTCCAGACTGGATGGTCAGACCCTGAGAGGCAGGTATGCTGGGCACAGCCTCAGACAATAGATGTCCCTTCCCATCTTGGTCTCCCAGCCCCACTGTAGACATCACCAGGAGCACGGGAAAATCCCAGCCAGGCCTATTTCCGGCTCTCTACATCCTCACAGGTCCTCTTTGCCCAAGCCTTTTCCTCTCAAGAGAGTTTCTTATCTACAGCCCCCACCCACCCAAGCCCAAGCTGGAGGAGGCCCACTGGCCTATTTCCTGCCTCTGCCGTTCTGGATCTGAGTCAGAAGGCCAGTGTTTGGAACCAGGCTCTGAACTCCTTCCCAGCTCTGTGAATCCAGCCATTGTTTCCTTCGCTGCCAAGCCTTGGCTTCACCTCTTAAATGAAGTGGTTTTGTTGTTGTTGCTTGTTTGTTTTGTTAAAACTAAAAGTATCCCTTCCAACCAATCCCCTACCCCTGAGGAGTCTTTGTTAGGTCTTTCCAGTGGACCTGGTGTGGGCAGAGTTGTTTCTGTCTGAATTTGCAAGCACATGTAAGATTGACCTACTGCTATAGCAAGAACCCCATACCCGCGCTCTCCTATGCTTTGTGGGTCCCCCCAGCTGATTCCTTTGCCTTTTCCTGTGGGATGCTCCCAACCATTGCTTGACTTGGTAAAGTAACAAACAACCTGTAGGTCAGTTAGCTCCAACAACAGACATTTACATTGCTCAGTGAGATGGCTCACCAGGTAAAGACATTTGGGCATCAAGTCTGATGACCTGGATTCCAGCCCCACAACTCACACAGTAGAAGGTGAGATTTGACTCCTGTAAGTTGTCCACTGAGCTTCACATGCATGCAGCGGCAAGCATCCCTGTCCCCCAACACACACACTAAATAAATGTAATAAAAATGTATTGGGCCAAGGAGATGGCTTAGTGGGTCAAAGTGCTTGACAGGCAAACTTAATGACTAGAGGTTGATTCCCAGAACCCATGTAAAAATCCTGGTGCAGTAATATACAGCTGGAATTCCAGTGCTCCTATGGTTGGATGGGAGGCAGAGATAGGAACATTGACCAGAAACTCCAGGGCTGCTCAACGTGGAGTACCTGGAATACACAGTGCATGCATGTGCAGAAACCAGAGAGACCCTACTTCAAAACAAAATAGAAGGAGAGGGTCAACTCCATGAAACTTGTCTTCTGACCTCCACATGCATGCCACAGTGTGCCTGTGTGTGTCTGTGTTTATTCAGTGATCATTATAGGTCTGCCAACAGCTATAAGAAAAAGCAGAGAAATACCATGTACCCATTCCCTAGTTTCCCCAATGATAAAATCCTCCAAAACTATACACAGTTTTGCAATAAGACCATCGGCATAGAAACAGTCAAAAGATGCCCATAAGATCCCATTAGTGATTTAAAAATATAACTAGTTCTCTCCCAATCTCAGCTCCCACTTCCTGAACTCCATTCCTCACCCCAGAAAATACCAAAGATGCCTGCTATTTCTATAATTATGTCACTTTATGAATGACATGCAAATGGGGCAGCACAGCACATAACATTTGGGGCTGGTTTTATCTCAGCACAGTTCCATGAAGATTAAGCCAGGCTGTATTTATCCAGGTTGTATATATCAATGGTTGGTTCCTTTTCATTGCTGGCTAATATTCCTTGAAATGGAAATACCACAGTCTGTTTAACCATTCACCATTGGAGAACACCTGGTTTGCTTACAGTGTAAGTATACAATTTCTAAAACTCCTGTAAATATTTGTGGGCAAGTTTTATAGGAATATACACTTCCTTTCTCTAAAATAAACACCCAGAATGCAATGCTGGGCCATGTGACAGTTGCATGTTATGCTAGTTTATTTCACACACATTAACATTTTAAATTAAAATTTTTTTAAGGGCTGGAGAGATGGTTCAGTGGTTAAGAATACTGAGTGCTCTTCCAGAAGTCCTGAGTTCAATTCCCACAACTACTTGGTGGCTCACAACCATCTGTAATGGGATTCGATGCCCTTATCTGGTGTGTCTGAAGACAGCAACAGTGTACTCATATACATACAACAAATAAATAAATCTTTAAAAATATTTTTAAAGATACAAAAGAGCATAAAAATGTGCATATTAGTGGGTAACTTATAAAATCTCAAAACCTATTTAAATTATATAATGGTCAGATCTGGTCAAATGTATCTATTTCATCAAATAGTTATCATTTTTAATGATAAAACACCCTCAGTCCCTTTTTCTGGCTTTCTGAAACAGCACACAATTGGCATGTGCAGCTACCTGCTGCGTGGTCGCACAGCAGAACTCCCCGCTACTATGTAAGGGTAACTTAGCTTTCAGTGATCTGCCCTTCCGCTCTCCTCTCTCCCCAGTTTGGGTGACCCCCATTGTCCTCTCAATTCCTATGTGGTCAACGTTTTATATTCCACATTGGAGTATGCAGATGTCTTTCTGAGCCTGGATTACTTCACTTAACAATATCTCTAGTTCTATACTACAGCAATCCAGCTCCTCTGCTGTCATTTAGCACCATCCTTATTTTTTGCCATGCAGAGAACCAAGTGTAGGTCCTGCCTTTCATTTGAACCATCCTGATAGATAATGCATTGGAATCTCACTCTTGGCTTCACCTTTTGTGTCTGTAATGCCCAGTGTTCTCATCCTGTTGCTTTTAAGTCCCCTACCCCTGTGTTCTGAGATGTTGTTATATATTCTAGACACGAGCTGACCATGAGGTAAGTGTTTCAGAAGCATTTTCTCCCAGCCTCATGCCTTTTCATCCCTAGCAAAATCTTCCATAAAGTTTTAAACTTTAATAAAGTTCCATTTATCAGTTTTTCTTTTGATGGAGTATGCGATTGGTATTTTGTCTGAGAACTCTTGCCTCAACCCTAAGTTCCAAAAAGTTCTCTCTCTCTCCCTCTCTCTCTCTTTTTCCTGAAAGCTTTACAGTTTCATATTGAAGTTCACAGTCCGTTTTGGATCCGGTGTGAATTAGATGAGGAATTAGGTCGAAGGTCACCCTTCTGCCCCCAGGCGTCCAATTGCTCTAGCACCATCTGGTGCGGAGGCCCATCTCTCCACTGCATTGCCTTGCACCTTTCCCAGCTATCAGTCGGGCATTTTTGTGTGGGTCTATTTCTGGGTTCTCTGTTCTATTCTATTGATCTATGTATGTAACCCTCTGCCAGCATCAGTCTGTGCTGCTGCAACTAGATAATAAGGCTTAAAACTGGGCAGGCTCTTCTTTCTATATATTAAATACAAAGTTTAGCTATTCAAATTCATTTGCTTTGCCATATAAATTTAGAAGGAATTTATCAACATCTATAAAAAGCTGTTGGCAGCATTTTGATAGGAACGATGCTGAATCTGTCTGTCAGACGGGAAAATTAAAATACTATGATCAGCTTTATCTCTTCAGTTTCTTAGATCTTTGATTTCCTTCATGAGAGCTTTGCAGTTTTCAGGACACAGTTCTCACGTGCCTCATTAAATTAGCATAAAATCCTCTTTTCGATATTTGTAAAGTTCGGTCCATGTTTACTTGGTGGGGATCACTAAGAAGCAGCTGACTTCTGTAGAGTTATCCTAGATCCTGCAACCTTCCTGAACTCACGAGATCTAGACCAGTGGTTCTCAACTTTCCTAATGCTGCAACGACCCAGTTCCCTATGTTGTGGTGACCCACTTCCCCCAACCATAAAATTACTTTCATTGCTACTACATAATTGTAATTTTGCTACTGTTATGAATCATAATGTAAATATCTGTTTTCCTATAGTCTTAGGTAACCCCTGTGAAAGGTTGAGAACCATTGCTCTAGAGGGATCTTATGTTTGCTTTAGTTTGGTAAATGTCTTGAGATTTTTCTACATATAAAAGGACAGCATTTGCAGATAGGAACTCCCCCTTTCTAAACTGTGGGCTTTTCTTATCTTACCGTGGTGTTCAGAATACTCAGGACTCTACTCGATGAGTGTGTGATGACGGGACATCTTGGCTCTGTTCCTAATCTTAGATGGACAGCATTCTGCCTTTGTAATTAAACATGAAGTTTGCACTGTGCTTCTTATGGGTGAGCTTGGCCAAGGTGAAGAATTTCCCTCCCATTTCTAATTTGTTGAGTCTTCTTAGGCATGAACAGGTGTCAGAATTTGTCAAGGGTCAAGACTGTTAAGTTCATTTTGTGTCTGGGATGTAGTCCATCTTGATCTATATTTCCTATGTTTCCTGGGATCTTATAAGACATGTACATCCAATTGCCAAAGATGAAATGCTTTATAAATATCAATGAGATACTTATAATAGCATTTTTGGGTTTGTGCATGTTATTGTTACATTTCTCTCCTTCTGTTGTGTCTATTGTTGCACTCAGTCCCATCTAGACCTATGAACTTACTTATTCTTCTATTCTGTTCTACTCTGTTTTTTCCCTCTTTTCAATTTCTAGCAGTGCTATCCTCTGGAGCATACACATTTGACTGTTATATCTTGATGGGCTTAGCTTCTTGTTATGAAATGATTCTGCCCTTGATGATTTCATGTGCTCTGACACACGAACAGGTTCTTCAGGTTGTCAGGCTCAGCAGCAACTTCTACCCACTGAGCCTTCTTGCTTTCCTCTCAAAAAGAAACTTTCAGTTTTAGGGCAAACTTAAAACTATGAAAAGGTTGCGAAGAGGGTTTCCATGTACTTCATGTCCAATTTTATTTATTATTAACATCTTACATCATGGTGTATCTGTCATGGATGTCCTTAGTGCATAGTACTGACACATTACTATTAATGAAAATACAAGTTTAATTCAGATTTCCTCAGTCTTTAACTTATTTTCTTTCCTTCTTTCCTTCCTTCCTCATTTCCTTCCTTCCTTCCTCATTTCCTTCCTTCCTTCCTCATTTCCTTCCTTCCTTATTTCCTTCCTTCCTTCCTCATTTCCTTCCTTCCTTCCTCATTTCCTTCCTTCTTTATTTCCTTCCTTCCTTCCTTAATTCCTTCCTTCCTTCCTCATTTCCTTCCTTCCTTCCTCATTTCCTTCCTTCCTCATTTCCTTCCTTCCTTCCTCATTTCCTTCCTTCCTTCCTTATTTCCCTCCTTCCTTCCTTCTTTCCTTTCCTTATTTCCTTCCTTCCCTCCTTATTTCCTTCCTTCCTTATTTCCTTCTTTCCTTCCTTATTTCCTTCCTTCCTTCTTTATTTCCTTCCTTCCTTCCTTATTTCCTTCTTTCTTCCCTTCTTTCTTTGGTAATGGGGATTGTACTGGCTAGTTTTGTGTGTCAACTTGACACAGGCTGGAGTTATCACAGAGAAGGGAGTTTCAGTTGAGGAAGTGCCTCTATGAGGTCCAGCTGTGGGGCATTTTCTCAATTAGTGATCAAGGGGGTAGGGCTCCTTGTGGGTGGTGCCATCCCTGGGCTGGAGGTCTTGGGCTCTATAAAAGAGCAGGCTGAGCAAGCCAGGAGAAGCAAGCCAGTAAGAAACATCTCTCCGTGGCCTCTGCATCAGCTCCTGCTTCCTGACCTGCCTGAGTTCCAGTCCTGGCTTCCTCTGGTGATCAACAGCAATGTGGAAGTAAGCTAAATAAACCCTTTCCTCCCCAACTTGGTTCTTGGTCATGATGTTTGTGCAGGAATAGAAACCCTGACTAAGACAGGGATCAAAATGATGCTTCACAAATGTCACACATACCATGCTTCCAGCCCCACTACCTACCATCTTTCCTTGGTTCAACACTCTTTCAGCTTACTCTATTACATTTGGTCATCATATCTCCTTAGAGAAATTGGAGACATTACACTTTCTCAGACCTTCCTTGTTTTTTAGTGGTGGCAAGATGTTTTGCAGCTCTCCCTTCGGCTGAAGGGTGTCTGGTGTTCTTCTCATCATTAGGCTGGGATTACACGACTTTAGAGAAGAAGATCACATCCTGTAAGACACCATTTTCATCTCTCACATACACAGTGCACACACCAGTGCATATACCACGACTTAGCACTCTTGGTACTAATGTTGATCCCCTGGCTGGCACAGGCTTTCTGTAGTAGTTCCTTGCTACACCACACCCCATCCCCCTTCTACTTCAACCCCCCTCACTTACACACTGTAGTATTGAAGGGTAATAAGGCGGCATAGACCACACTTCAGGAGTCATTATTATAATCCCTCTTCAGAGGAAAGAGTGTTTACACATTTTTTTTCACATGTGGATTCATCCACTGTCTCCATCTACCTGTCTGTCCAATCACTTACTTGTGGGCCAACAGACAGCTCTCAGCTCTAGTCTATTGCTCTAATTGCTCTGCCTCTGGCCTTAGAAGCTCTCCCCAGTAGCTAGGGCATCCCTTTGCCACACTCTCAACTCCAGGTTTGGTGTGGGCTTGATTTTGAGTACTTTCTAACTCCCTGGCATTGGCACAACCCAGGATCATCTTTAATTCCCTTCTCAAGCTGTAGAACATGCTGTCTCTACCAGGGACTCCAGTTTTCTTTGCTAGGAAGTAGTATTAGAAACCAACACTGAGTGTGATCCAGGGGTATCATTGCTTCTGAGCCTCACACAAAGGAGTGAGGAAACCTGTGTGGGCATATTAACCTGCAGTCATTGCACATCTTTAAATAGGACCATAGGTCAAGCAGGAGTCCCGCCCCACCCCTCAGACCTAATCCATGCCCTGGTGGTTCATTCCTTTGCTTCTTTGCTTGTCTCTTTTAACAGTGACTCTGGTGGCACTCATGACCATAATTGTTTGATTCGTGTGTGTGTGTGTGTGTGTGTGTGTGTGTATGTGTGTGTGTGTGCTTATATATTCATTTTAGAATTATTAAGCCACTGCCTTGTGGAAATTAGCTTATCAGCTGGCATACAGGGCTTATAGACAGTCTTTTCTCCTTTAGACTTACAGCTTCTATTTCCATATTTGCTTAGATCAGCATCTTAGTCCCCTGTCTGTTCACAGACATCTGCATTTATAAAACAGTCAGATTATCTTGTCATAGAGAATGTTCATAACATTCTGAAGGCAATGCCTTCCAAACTGGGGTATCCATGAAGTGCTGGGGGACTTCAAGGGGAAATACAATAAGATGCATATATAGCTTTGCATTCAGCTGGGCATGCTCCCCTGTCTAACTCATCTGCCGCTGGTGAGATTGCATTTGACAAAATAGTTCTATAGCTTAAAAGGGAACAGAAAGCCTCTGGAAACCATGATCACACCTGAGTTTCCTTCCATCTGTGAATTTCTGTGATGATATTAATCAGAAAACTATCCTGGCCATGTTTTTGAGGTGGTTAGATTAGGGGCTATGAATTCAAGCATAAAAAAAGTATGCTTTTTTTATGAGTACTCATGAGTACTCATGAAAAAAAAGCTCATGAGTACTTTTGAAAACAAAGAATTTGCCATCAAATTGTTTTAAGCTCCAAACTTCCTTAGTGCATTTAAAACAACATTTGATTTGCAATAAAGCTAATTAACAGAACACACATGGGTTCTTTAGACGTACATGGGTTATGTGAAACCGAGAACATTCGTATTAAAATATTCCTAACTTCCTTAGTTCTGTTTGGATGAGTCCTAGAGAGAACAACATGAATTTGAGAGGAAGAATGGTTCAGGAGATTGCAAAAAGTGTTCTGAACTTTACAATAAAGGTTCTTGGCTAACGGGAGTGTCCTGCCCCCAAGCATCTCCTCCTAGCTCCCATCTGCCTCTTCCTCTCTGCAGGTCCATCTCGATTCCAGGGGCAGCTACTGCATGTTCAGCTTGGTGATACCTTTGCTTTGATAATAAGGGCATATCAGAACAGTGTCTGCCCGTGGGACCAATTTCCTTTTCCATCACCTGTGGCCTCTCAACATAAAATTATAGGTAGAGACAAGTAATTGCGGCTGGTGGCAGGTCCCAAGGCTCAGCTGCCACCAAGGGACCTGGTCTGTGTGCCTCACTTCTTTTTTCCTCTCTTCCACCTCTATCCAGGGCGGAGAACATATGAGGCTTGATCTTCAAGAAAGTGGGTCCACCCAGTTAGAACACAGCTCCCTGACTGACATCTTCAGGAAACTTCTAGGACTAGCCCAGTCACCAGGCATCAGTAGACCTTCCCCCAAAACAGCAGTTGGAGAAAGATGTTGCCAGCCCTGTATCTCCAGTCTATCAATGGCCCCTGTGGGAATCTCCACACTGGAGGGAGGGGTTGGAGGATAATGCTCTCTCCCCAGGGGAAAAGCCTCACTGACGATGGTTCTTGCCTGCTTAGGGGGAGAAGGCAGGAGAGAGAAACATGACTTGTCAGTTTACCACAGTGCTCATCTGGTTCTGGCTAGAGTTACTGGCGGCAGTGCCTAGTCACCCAGTCAGACTCAGGTGTGCCACACCAATAACAAGGCAGCAAATGGGAGGTCCAGTAGTTGGGGATATAGGCAGTGAGAGAATCCTCCCAGGCAAGGAGAGGACATGGCTATGACCTATCAGTTGAGTGAGGAAAGGGTGGAGCCAATAAGGTGTTGGGAGGAGGGAGGCTCAGGGTGGAAGTCAGGAGTGCGAGTGAGGGAGGGGTTGCTTGGCTTTATGAGCCCTGATCTCAGCGTCAAGGCTCCTGGAGCTGGAGCTGTGGGAGGCACCAGTTGACTTGCACATTCTTCTCCAGCAGCTTCACACCCCGTAGAGGTGGCACCCATCTTGTAAGTCAGATGGTCCCACAACCCCCAACGTGCTCTGCCCACCTTCCCTCTCCCCGGGGGCTGCCTGTGGACCTCTGTCCCCTACCACCTGGCCTCCTGGGTTGCTGGGCTCTCTTTGTAGTGGGGCCCCACTGATAAGAGCCCACTCACAGCTGCCCACCCACACCAGCCAAGTGTCATGGAAGGAATGTGGTGGCAGCTGGTCTTGGATCACAAGACAGAAACACCCAGGACACGTAGTCAGGTCAGGAAGCGCCTTCCGGAAAGGAGAAGCCTGAGCAGGCTGGAAGGGAGGAGGCTCTCAGAGGAAACCAGCACAGTGACTCAGCCTGCATGCAGTTCTGTGGGATGCAGTGTGCGCTGCCTGAGAAAACAAATTCCTCCAGCAGGTTTATCTCCCCGGGGAGGAGACAGAATGAGAAACGTGCAGTGGCAGCAAGGGAGGCCCTGGGCCCCTCCCAAACCAAAGACCCAGTCCAGGGTTGTCTGGGTCAGCCAGGCTAAGTAGGATGGAAGATGAACTCTGGTGGGTACCACCCGTGCAACACAAGCCAGATCTCGCCATCCAATCGTTAGGGGGCACAAGGAAGAGACAGCTCCTTCGGAAAACACCAAGGGGAGTTGCTGAACAGTTAAAGCAAATGTAGGGCTTTTGGAAGCACTCTACGAAAATCTCCATGGTGACCTGCTGAGCTTTCAGCAGGAAGCCTTTTGGCAACACAGAGTGGGAGGAAGAGGGCATAGTTCAGGCTCATGGGATGGTGGCTCCTGATTGCGTGCTGTGCTGTGTGCAACTTGCCCGGCCATTCCCTGGGGCCCAGAACACCGGATCCCAATTCTCCATCTATATGGCAGCAATCAGACTCAAAGAAGGAGGTTAGGTTCCCATCCATAGCCCGGCCGTGTGGGAGAACCCATCCCCAGGGAGCTTCATGTTAACACTTAGGTAAATAGGACCAGGTAGGACCTGCTCTGGAATGCCTCTGGCACACCTTAACAATGGCTCCTGGGATCTACTCGGGGCTTTTCCTCTGCCTCTTCTTTCTTCACTCTTGCAGCACCAGCATTGCCTAGGAGCTTCTTAGAAATGCAGATAGTCGGGTCTTAAAACAGAACCTAAGGAAGAGGGTCTGACTGTTTCACAGCCTGAGACGCCTGCCGGTCTGAAAGCAGACAGGCAGGGCTCTGTTAGCCCCAGAATCACCTACGGAATCTGAAAGTGTGCTGATGCCTAAATGTTCGGGGAGATAAATGTTTAATTGATTTAAACACTAAGCAATGAGAACACACTCCATGGTACCCCATTAATATGTGTAAGTTTTAGATTTGTATGTATTAATTAAAAATTTTAAATATGCAGGTGACTGAGTCTAACTAACCCTCAGTAATCTGGGGTTCGCTGGCTGAGGTTCAGGGTGGGCATCGGGATTTTCAACCGTCTCAGCGTAGAGGTAAAATTTCTGGAGGGCTTGACTTATGGTTGCCAATTAGAACCTGAAGTAATGTGATGAACCGCATAATGTGATGGCTGCCTATGACACCCCCACAGTCTGACCTTTATTTGGCTACGAAGAGTTTCTTGGGCTTTGGTGTACACTAGAACCAAGCTGGCTGTTGGGGGATATGGTAGTCTGTGCAGATTCCTGGAGCCTTCTGTAGGTAATCAAGTCAGCTGTGGGGAAGGACCAGGGACTGTTTCTGTGTATACCTGACTCTAGTTTTATCTCTGCCATGTCCCTCTGCAAGCTGTGTCATGGGGGTCAGGGAAAATGGGGCAGGTATAACACATTTCCAGACTATCTTCCCATTGGCCTACAGTTGCCTTATGCAGAAGAAGGCTTAGGAGAGGTGGTTTGTGTTGTAGCTGAGAGATCAGGATGTGGGTGGGTGTACCTCACAGCTCCTAGCAGCTGGGGACAACAGGAATATGTCAGAGCCTAACTGTAGGGCTCTGCCAGATAGAGAGCAGATTCCAGCAGAAGCTGAGCATATCCAAAAGGCTTTCTTCTGATGGACCCTACATCGGACATCTTCAGTTTCCATTCTGCTTCTGAGCATAGCCAGCTGCAGGCATTTAACCTGATAGAAGATTCGCTTCTTGCAGAACAAGGTCAGATGCAGAGGAGGCAGGTGGAGCTGTGGGAGGGAGTTCTGGGGACCTGGTCAACCTGGGGCTCCCCATTCTGCTGTCCCTAGCATCCATTCTGTCCTTAGTCACCAGATCCCTACCCCTGTCAGACTCAGCTTCTGCATTCAGGCAGGAAGTGGTGAGGAGACAGGGCGGTGACCATGTCTGGAACACCACACTTCCCCAGGCGCCCCGGCACCCGGCCACGTGCAGCTCATTGGTCAAATGGATTCTCTCCAAGTCCCAGCTTCCCCAAAGCCCAGCTGCTTGGAACACAACCCAGGTGGTGAGCCAGGCTCTGGGGCAAGAGTAGAGTGGGCTTCCTGCTGGCCACAGTGGACTATGACAACTCCAGGCTGGCTCTCCTCCAACACTCCATGGCCAGGTCACAGTGACCCTGCCCACAGGCTGTCAGAGGGCAGAATTGGCCTTCCCACTCCAGAGTGTCCTGGATCCAAAAAGTGGAGAATGTATCCAAAGAGACTGTGCCCTCAAGAGGAGAGTCCCTGACGGCTCACTTTGAACATCTTTGATGAGCCCTGTGGATGTATCCCTGTGCTTGTAAGCCTCCTTTTCCATACTTTTCTGTGAACTGCCCAATGAATCAAATTTGCATGGGGTTGTATGCTAAAAGTCTAGTCAAAGTACCAAAGCTGAAGCCTGCCTGTCTGGTTCCTCAGCTCTTATCTGTCTGGCTTCCCACACCCATCACATCTACAGTCTCACCTCTTCCAGAGGGTGTCCGTGTCTCCCTCCAGCAGTAACTGGCTCAGAGACTGACTACAGCTCTGATTCAGCTCTTGTGGCCCAAATGCTCCCAAGCTCTGTGCTTGAGAATCATGCAGGGCCTCCGTCATACCTGGGGCTGCAGTGTGTCTGACCTTGGGCAGGCAGCCTTATGACCTTTCTTGGTCAGCGCTCCTAAACCTGTAATGAAGAGATAATGCTGCTGTCTCTACTCAGGCAGAGGCTGAGAAGGGGGTGGGGGGGCTTACAAAGAGCCCAGCACTTGGCAGACCTAAGCGGCCCTAAAAATGCTTCATAATCAAAACGCCTTTCCCCTCTTTGGAAAACAGAAACGGAGGGAGAGTGTAAAGAATGGAGCGAGGAGAATGGGGTCACAGTTCTGAGGGGAGGAGGGGAAGGACAGCGTTCCTGAGGGCACAGGCCCTCTTTTTGGGCCTGTGATTTACTTCATATGTGGCCCAAGGAGCCCACCACTCACTCAGCAGGGTATGTGACCACAAGCATTGTGCTATTTCATTTTTAAGCAGGGAACAAAGGTCAGAATGTCCCTGCCTCTGTGCATTGGCCATCGGCTTCTCAGGGGTGCTGAGTGGGAGGAGACTGGGGGTGTGACCCCCTTTCCCTTCATTTAGGCTTAAAGAAATGAGACTCTGAGCAGGAAGTCTGGCTCACCCTGATAATCTGAACTCCTGAAGGAGGGGGCCTCTTCCTCGGGCAACCTGAATGCTCTCCCTGGGATCTTGACTTCAGTCTTTGAAGAGGTACCTATCTCCCTCACCAAAGCCCTTCTGGCCCCACCCTTCCCCTGCTGTCTTGTCCGTTTTACAAACATCAGACCACAGGCTCTCAGGAACCAGGCTCCAAGTATGCAGCTTGTCCCAGGAACTCAGAGCCTTTATTTGAAAGGGTGGTATCACTCCTCGTCATTGGTGGGGAGCGGCAGAGTGAGCAAGCAGAGCCTGTGACAAGTGCTCAGCTCACACAGCGCTCACCCAAGGAGGGGTCTGGAACTTTGATCTTCTAGAAAAGGCTTAAGAGGTGGGGGTCTGCTCATTGTCCTGCAGCCTCTGGGGGCTTTGTTCTCACTGTGGCTTGTCCTTCCTGTGAGTGGCTGACCTCACTGGGGAGAGAGAACAACCTGAACAAAGCCGAAGGACTGGGCTTCGTACAGGGAGTGGTTTCCCCTCACTGACCAGGCGAGGACAGCAAATCACGGCAGAGGGGCATGGAGAAGTTGCACAAGTCAGCTTGGGGTCTGGGCCAGAGCTTAGTTTTGTAATTAGTTGTAAGGAGCTGAGCATGGGCATTTTGGAGATGGAAGCAGGAGGGTTGCCTAGGAGTTCTGGGCCTATCTGGACTATAGAATAAGACCATGTTTTAAGAAAAAAAAATAGAGCTGGGTAGGCATGTAGCACAATTGTAATCCCGCCAGTAAGAGGTAGAGGCAGAGGGATCGGGTATCCAAGGACAAGGCCTTCCTTAGCTACATAGAGAATTTGAGGCCAGCCTGACATACACGAAACCCTATCTCATAAAAGAAACAAAATTGTTCTTTTAAAAATAAAAAATGGCAGGACTTGGAACGTAGCTCAGTGCTTGCCTAGCATGCACAGAGCTCAGGGGTCCATCACAGCTCTGCATAAACCAGATCCGTGAGTGACCACACACATCTGTAATCCTGGCACTCAGGGCAATCAGATCAGAAGTTCAAGGTCATCCTCTGCTGTTCGGTGATCTTGAGGCCAACTTGAGCCACGTGAGATGCTGTAGCCTTTATATCTAATGAATACAGACTAGGTCCCCGTTGCCCAACTCAGCGAGACTTCTGTCTCCCTCACTCCTCCCTGTGAAATTCTGTTGCTGCAGCAGAAGTATGCTTGCTTTAAGCATGAAGCCTTTAGGCTGCCTCTGGTGTTTAATGTTTAAAAGTGGGTACCAGGAACACGCTCGTGACAGTGTTTTCGGGGTGAGTACTTTGTGTGGACACTGCTTGGTAGAACAGGGTTTTCTTGGCATTTTTATTTAGTTGCTTCCAGACAACTATGTAAAATTGACCTCTGAAATGGTCCTCTCAGCTCAAACCCGCTTCCAGAAAGTGAAACTGCTTCTTTTTCCCCACCCTCCTGTCTCTTCCTCTTTCCCCCTTCTCACTTGTGAAAGAAGCCAGAGCATTCCCCTCCCCCCCTGCTCTCCTCAACTGTGAATGGCCTTGAGTACCCTTTTGCATCTAGGTGGCCACTTGTATTTGTCCAGCAAACCATCTATTCACAGCTCCCCTGCCAAAAATTCTCCTTGATTTTGAGATGCTTGCTATGTACTAAAGACAGTGGTCTTACCTAGTGTCTCCTTTGTTTTCCCTTTTCCAGTTGCGGGTGGCAGTGACAGTCACTGTCATCTGGGGCCACGAGAGGGTTTCTTTGCATAATGTTAAAAACTAATGTTTTTAAAAGATTTTTTAAAATGATCTATTTATATTTTGCTTTATATGCATTGGTGGTTTTTGGCAAGTGTGTTGGATACCCTGGATCTGGAGTTATAGACAGTTGTGAGCCACCATGTGGGTGCTAGGATTTGAACTCAGGTCCTCTGGAAGAGCAGCCGGTGCTCTTAACCGCTGAGCCATCTCTCCAGCCCCAGATAATACTGCTTTATGTCATGGTTTCTGGATGTATATTTTGGAAAGCTTTCTGTATCTTAATGTTTTTAACTCCCCCTCTGTCCCCTCCCCCATTTTTTTAGGTTTATGGTCAGGAACATGAGTTTCAGGGATAGCTGGTTCAAAGACCAATGCTCCCCCGCCACCCATTTCCTGTGCCTCACTTGTAAAATAGGGCTTAATAAAACCAGGTTGGATTCTTGCTTCTCTAGGGGATTTCTGCTTCCATCCTTAACATGAGAAAAGTTAAAAACCAAGGCGCGTGGACCAGGTGGGTGTGCTGTTTCTTGTTCTACTGCCTCTAGGATACAGGCTTTTTCTGGGCTTCACAGGATCGCCTCCTTCAGTGGCCCAGCATCAGGAGCTTCCCAGAAAAGGGCTCTAGGCTGTCTCAGAGTTTGGCAAGCCCCAGGGCGCCCAGGAGCTCCCAAAATCCTATCAGGAGCTGCACTGTGTTCCTTCTCAAGATTCACATGTTGAGGTCCTTACTCCTTGGAATGTAACCATATTTGGAAATAATTAAAGAGATAATTAAATTAAAATGAAGTCCTTAGAGGGCTGCTAAACCAATTTGACTGGTGTCCTTATAAGAGGAAATTTGGATACACACACACACACACACACACACACACACACAGAGAGAGAGACAGAGACAGAGACAGAGATAGAAACACAAAGAAAGACAGAGACAGAGAGACAGAGACCGTGTTAGGGCCCAAGAAGAAGAAATGGCTATCTGAGTCTAGAAGAGACACCCTAGAAGAAATGTTAGCCTCTTAAACTTGGACCTTGGCTGTCAGAACTGTTAGAAATCGAGCTTTTGTTGCTCCAGCCACCCAGTCTTGGGTGTTTTGAGGGGAGCTAGAAGAGACTAACATAGAGGCTGTGCCTGTCCTGTAATGAGCAGTCAGCTGTAGTATTGCATGTCTCTGATTCTCTAGGCTCCAGATTATTGTGGAAGAGGTATGGATCATATGGCCATGCCCCAGGTACAGACAGCTGTCCCCAGCCCTTTTGGTTCCATGGTCACAGGATAATTTGAAAGATAACATGTGAGCCTTTGGGCTTGGACCAACATCAGAGTCAAAGAGCAGGTGTCCAAGCTGCTGCTTTGTGGGATATAGACAGAGCCCTCCACAAGGGTTTCCCCCAAAGGCCCAGAGACAGCTGTAGCAGAAACAGGTGTGAGGCTGCGGGAAGCGGGGTGGGCAGCAGCAGGGTGGCTGAAGGCCAACATGGGAAAAGAGAGCGGGCACTTGGGTCTCAGTCACACAGGTCTCCTGGCCGACCTGGAGGTGGTGAGGCCTCCTCAGTGTGGTGGGCCTGGCTTTGTGTGGAGAATAGTCATGACCTCTGGTGCATGGTGCATGGTTTGGTAGTGCATCTCAACACTGCCAAAACACTCCTGGTTTTTTCCTTTCTATATCCCTGAAAGTTGGCTATCTAGACCCCAGACTGGTAGGGACGTGAAGCAGAGGGGTACTCTGGCACAGATGGGTAAATACAGGAACATTACTTCCAGTTTAAAGGCTTACCAGGTGTAGGAGACAGCCCTGCCTGGACAGACAGACAGTCTATGCCTCCTTCCATTCTTCCCCTGGCCTTGAAAAAAGCTCTCCTTGGAGGGAAGAGCTGAGCAGAAGTCTCAGAGGCCTTGTGAAATATGAGAACATTTACTCTAAGACAACAGCAACTGTGTGTAGTGTCCTCAGGACTTCCCTGTTTGGCATTGTGTTGGAGAGACAGCTCCTCTCCCATCATCTGGACCTGAGGTCCACACAGGCCTATCCTGGACCTAGCTGTGTCCTGCAGATAGAGTCAGATGAGTCAGAGAGTGACAGATCACCTGGCTGACTGCCCTGGCCCGGCACAGTATGGTGGTGTGGCTGGCAGAACTACTTGTAAAGGTGCCCACAGGGTAACTGCCCTTCCCCAAATGCAGATGTCATGCCGTCAGACCGAAGGTCAGGAGAAAGCTCTTTCTTCAGGGGTGAAGAAGCCTGAAGCTAGAGAAGGCAAGATGTCCTCCAGGAACAAACAGGATGGAGTTCTGAACTGGTGGGAATGTCAGAGAGAGAAGCAGTCAGCTCAGCTGAAGAGGCAACTCCATCACCCAGGATTGGAAAGAGTCAGTGGCAGAGTCTCTTATTCTGAGGAAAGGAGCATCCTTCCTGTGGGAAGGGCTCTCCTGCAGCCTATCATGCTGCTGGCTCCTTTGCTGGCCCTTGCTCACTAGGGCTGTTGGGGAAGAAATGCCTACAGCCCAGCGAGCTAGGGACAGCTCTAAACCTTGGTTCTGTGCCTTGTCCTGGCTTATGGCCAGTGTCCTAGGATTTGCTGAATTCTGTTCTTTCAGTCTACTTCCTCTGTCTCAGATTTTTATTATTATTTTCTCTTTTAGACCTTGATAGAGGCCACAGACCACCTCCCTAAAAAAATGTACACAAGAATAAACTGTCAAGCCGGGAAGTTGGTTCAGTGGGTAAAGGGCTTACAAGCATGAGAACCTGAATTCAAATCGCTAGCATGTAAAAAGCCAGGTTATGCGGTCCACCTGTAATCCCAGTGTGGGTGAGGCAGAGACAGGAGGATCCCTGAGGCTTCCTGAAGACTATTGGGAGCAGTAAAGTCCAGGGTCAGTGGGAGTCCCTGTCTCAAACAAACAGCCACAACCCACAACAAAAACTGGTCTTGAGGAAGATGAAGACAACCAGACATCATTCTCTGGCATCCACGTTTGCCTATGCACACACATACACACAAAAAACATACATATGTATGCACTTGCCCACACGTGTACATGTACAATAAATAAATAAACAAACAGGCAAACAAACTAACAATAACAACAAAAATAAAAGCAAATAAAATGTGCAGTTTCCAGGAGTTCCCTGTGTTGTCTAGCTCCAACCAGTAGTGATTTCCAATCTTAATTGTGCATCATAATCACCATGTGCTCATCAAAATACAGATGACAAGGCTTGACAAGCTCACAGTGGCTTGGCCAGTGTCCCAGGTCATCAGATGCAAGGTTTAAAACCACATTTCAGGAAAGCCTGCTCAAAAGATCTGTAAAAGCCCAGGTGAGGACGTCGCTTTGAGACTATCTGCAGATGAACTAGTCTTAGCATCCCAAAGGATGGGGCAGGGAGAGGGTACCACGAACCTTCAATCTCGTAATCCCCCCTTGCCTAGAATGTCATCCATAGGACATCCATTTGACATCCGCAGAGTGCTTGTCAAAACTCTTTAACATCGCAAAATGAGTCTGCACAATCAACGTGGGGAAAATCTGTTTTCCGTTCTAAGGCCCACAGAGCCAAATGATTTTGGTTGCTTCCTTGTGATAGGATGAGATTTGGTTCCCTCTCCTCAGTTCCATCTTCAGGGGCATTTAGAAGGATCTTTTCAAAGGTAGAAATAATCCCCAAGGCCAGTAGCATTCCTGAGGGGACCCTTAGATTGTTACTCCTCCGTTAGCTGGTTTGAATTTGGAATTCTAATCTGATTGACTAAGTAACTCTCACCCTAATCAGAACAGTAGGGTTTGTTCTTAATCTGCAACCATTTAATCTTCCGTCTCATTAATTGTACACGAGTCTTTATAAATATGCAGATTGGAAAGGGAATAAAAGATTATGTGACCTTGAAGAAACCACATAAAATAGGTGTACATTTTCCCAGCCTCTGGTCTCCCTTTATTATGCAGATGCGAAAACTGGTGAGGCTCCAATTCAGACTACTGTGGGTTATGGGCAATCTTGTAGCCAATTAGCATCCAGCATTCTGATGAGCCATACAAGTTTAATAATTAGTATAGTATTTATATGTGAGCTGCTTGCTGTGAATTTGCATGTAAATAAAATGTGGCTACCAAACCCAGTGAGCAGCAGTCTGCTGATGAGGGGAGTCAGAAAGGCCCAGTGTGAAAATGGAAAATGCTTATGCAGGAAAAGGTGAATGTCTCCTAGCCTTGAGTTGAGCCCCAGTGAAGGACACTGGTTTAATGTAGGTAAATGGTCTTCTGCACACAGATATTTGTCTTCTGAACACATACAGTCTTTCCTTTGATGTTGATTATTTCTCCTGAAATAAATGAGGAAGAGACTGGGATGTGAAGCCAGAGAGGGTGGTGTCTTAGTTAGGGTTTCTATTGCTGTGATAGAACACCATGACCCCAGCAAGCTGGGGAGGAAAGCGTTTATTTGACTTACACTTCTACTCTGAAGTTCATCAGTGAAGGAAGCCAGGACTGGAACCTGAAGGAGGCAGGAGCTAATGGAGAAGCTCTGGAGGGGTGCTGTTTACTGGCTTGCTCCTCATGAGTTGCTCAGCCTGCTTTCTTATAGAACCCATTTAGCATCCCAGGGATGGCACCACTCAGAATGGGCTGGGCCCTTCCCCTCTGATCACTAATTAAGAAGATGCCTCATAGCCAGATATTATGGAAGCGATTTTTCTTGATAGAGGATTCCTCCTCGCTCATGACTAGTTTGTGTCAAGTTGACATAAAGCTAGTTGGTACACTTGGTTATCTGGTTAGCATTGTGAACCTGCCACCTATCTTCTGGGGCTCTCTGAGTCTCCAGTTCTTCATCTTCAAAACTGGTAACATCCCATGTTCCCCACAGGCCCAGGAAGCTTAAGATAAATGAGATGACATATGGAATTCCTGATGCCCAAAGACTGTCCAGATCATGCACATTTATGAATGTGTTTATTTTCATCTTCCTTCTGACAAGATACAAGGACATCCAGGAAGGAAGTGGTTTCTTATGGCTGAATTGGCCCATAGAGAGAGAAACCTGTATTTGCCTACAAGAAGTATGTTTGCAGAGAATAAAGCCTTCCTATTTAACAAACCACTAGACTTTCTATTACTGATGGGGGTACAGAAGTCAGAGTGGGGAGATGGAAGTCTGTGGTTTGCTGAGTGGACCTGGTGTACTTGTTAATAAATGTAAGGATTCCTTCTCTGAAATGCCTGGACCAGAATATTTCAGAATTTTGAAATACTTGCATATGTTCACTGAGGTATCTTGGAGATGAGACTTGCATCTAAACACAACATTCATTCATGTTTCATATGCTATATACTACACCTCATACACAGAGCCCAGAGGTAATTTTTAATCAATATTTGTGGTGCATCTCTTTTTATTGTGACCCTAAGTGATGGCCAGGAGTTAAATTTTCAGCGTAGGGCACCATTTTGGCATCCTAATACTTTAGGATGTTGAAGCATTTGGGATTTCTGAGCTTTGAGTTGGGGATGCTCAATGTACTTTTCACTTTGAGAATGCCAGTGTTAACTATCATGGCCCAGTCTCCTTAGCTGGAGCTTAGCTCCCCTGCACTCTAACAAGGTCCTAGAGGCCGAGAGGGCTAGATGTCAGTGTGGATGTGCCTGAACTTGGGGAAGAGCCAGCATGACTGTTGAGAAACTGTGAAGCTCCTCTCTGTGCTAGATGAGTCTCTCTTAGTCTCCCAAATTCTTCAGCACTTTATCCCACTCCATGGATCCGGGTCTTTCTGCCAGATCTTCTGTGGAGGAGAGGTTCCGAGTAATGGAAGGAGGACACTCAGTATCCTCCAGTTTACTATCAGGGCTTAAGTTTAGCCCATGGATGGCTATCACCAGAACTCTGCTATCCTCTCGTAGCTCAGCATCTTTTGTTGATGTTCCCAATGTTGTTCAGTTTAGCTCTTTCTCCAAGATCTAGGACTAATAGCGCTGGCCCACTCTGCCTTACCATGGGATGGGATGCAATCTGGGACTCAGATGCACTCACCCTACCTTGACCAGCAGTTTCTGATGGGACCAGACCCTTCCAGCACCCTTCTTTGCATTTTCTGACAGCAACTCTGGTTACCCACATCTGCACCCGCTCAACTATCATCGTTAAGGTGAACTTCCAGAGAGCCCTCTGCACTCTGTTCTGCCTGGGTAAGAACCTCGGTGGGTGCTATGTCAGGGAGCGGTAGCCATCAAGGCACCCAAGGACTCTGCTTAGTGATTTTTCTACCAGGCGCCGGGGGTGGGGGGTGGGGGGGTGGGGGTGGGAGGTCGGAGCTGGCGGGAAGAAGGCATGGCTAGGGAGGAGAATGTTTTCCTGGCTAGCTCCGGGTGTGATTTTTGGCTCCTGGCCTTTGACATAGTTTACTAAGACTTTCCACTGCCAAGAGCCTCCAAGGAAGGGCATGTGTGACGAAGATGGGCTGGGGTGGGCTGCTTTCTGAAGCAGAGGAAGGGGGATTTGAGACTCTTGGAGCTTTCTACATGTGGAGTTACAGAGCACTGAAATGGTCTCATGGCTAATCAGCAGTTTTCAGAAGAATGTATTTCACACTCTTCGTTGCATTTAAATGCCGGTGAGAGTATTCTGGCAAAAAGATTGACTCCATAGATGTTGGATGATGGAAAAAACCTAGTGATACAGTTTTTCCATTGCAAATCAAAACGATAACATCTTACGTTCGTACAGGGAAATGCTCCGGAACAGTGAGATTAAAAGGCATGTATATGTTGATTGTAACTGTGTAGAAACAGCTAGAATGATGCTAACCAAGACCAGATGAAATCTCAAGGCTATGCCCCTACTGTAAAGATGAACTTCCTTTGGACTAAATCACTGAGTTTTATATTGTTGTTGAAAATATTAACTAGTAATCTGGAGCAACAGGTCCAAGAGGGAGGTGACATTCCCAGGGGTCATCCAAGTGTTTCCTAAGCATCTGGTGTCAGGCTCTGTCCCTGCACCCCAGCAGAGGCATGGAGGGAGGCCCTCCTCCATTTCCTGCAACCATCCAGCCCAAGGCAACTCTGAATAGTGCAGGTGTAGCAAGTCTCCAGGATAAAAGCCGAGGGGAGAATCAGGGTGCAGAAGGCACGTGTGTGGTATAGCTGCAGGAAGTGTACAAAACACACACAAACAAGGAGGGATGAACACTGCGGGGCAATCTGTGTTTTGCCTGGTACCAGCTCTCCTGGAAGTCAGGCAAAAGCTTGGGGACCGAGTAAGCATGAGACTTCACTCAATTTCAGCTTTCATTGTTTGAATAAAAAAAAATTAATTAATTAATAATAACATACAAGCATTTCCTATTCCAAAAATGAATTTGCTGATTATTCTAAATATTTAAATGGGCTTCATCAATGCACACAG
>NW_022196904.1:57656088-57663588 GCF_008632895.1 Mastomys coucha
CCCCCCGTTCCCTGCACAAAGATAGTTTCTAAAGGATTCTTCCCTGAGCTCTTCTTCTTCTCTCCATCCTCACATCATTCTTGGTCAGGGAGGCGCACAAGAGATGAAGTTTTGGTGGAAATGGAAAAGGGAAAAGGGAATCAAGAAACAGCGATGATTTCTGATTCTTTGTTTTTGTTTTGTTTCCAAATCCAAAGTCATTTTTGTATATCTAGAAGTTAGCTGGAGATAATCAGATAACTAAATAATTCTGTAGACAGGAGACAGAACATATTCTTCCTGCAGCTGAGGCAGCATGTCCGAGCTGGGGAGAGGACAGCAGAGTGGATGAGACTTCAAGGGAATGGAGGGTGGGAGACCAGAAGAGAGTCTGAGAGAGCAGTGCAGATAAAGTAGAGGATTAAAATTGGTTTGTACAGTGGTGCTGCAGAAGAGGAGGCCTCTGTGTAAACTGTGCGTAGGCCTGGACCTGTGTGAAGTCAGATCTGCTATGCCATTCCGAACCCCGTCCTCTGGGAGGCTCCATCCTTTTTCCTGGCACCAAGCCAAGCATCCTTAGAAGCCACCATTCCAGTGTGCTCATTTTATGCATGAAAACCACGAGATCCAAGGGACATGAAGAAACAGTCTAGTCTCTGTACAGATGCCCATCCAATCAGCGGTCTCACACAAACTCAAACTCTTAGACTGGTCACTGCCCAGTAAATAGGTTCGGAATTCCCTGAAAAAAAAAAAAAAGGTCCCTGCCCCGCCCAGTGGATCTCGATGCCAGGGTCATTGCTAGTCTTTCAGATTTGGGAGTGTCTCACGTGAAAACATTAGAACCCTCTGTGTCTGAATCACAAACCTCAGAGGCATTCTTCAAACTGGATCTGAAGCAGCAGAGAGCACAAGCCCAGGAGTCGTTGGCGCTATCACGAACCCCATCTATTTAAGGAAAGGAAGAAGTAGAGAGGGGAAATTTCTTGCCTGAGGTCACCCAGTCTCCACCAGCTGAGGTGAGAGTTAGACTCAAGGTGGAGCCCTATAAGATCTGAGACAACCAGGCAGCTCCAGCTACAACAACTTCCTACTGCTCTTGGGGAAGTCAATAGGGTGCAGGTGGCCCCTGATCCCAAGCCCCGTTCTTTTCCTTTGTTCCATTTTTCTCATGATTGTCATAGTCCTCATGTGATGCCCCAGGTCCACGCTTATGCGTTGCATCCTCTCAGCAGTTTGGAGGCTGTGAATGATGGGACGTGCCAGCAGCAATCTAGAGAAAACCCTGCCATCCCCGCCCCAGGCAGTGACATCGGAGAATTGAGTATCTTTCCATCATCTCAGATCTGGAGGAAACCTGAGACTTGAGAAGGTGTGATAGCAAGATAGGTGTGGAAATTTAGGGCAAGAGAAGAGGAGAAGGAGAGGAGAGGGGAGGAGGGAGACAAGAAGGAGGAGAGGTGGGAGGGAGGAGGAGGAGAACTGTCTTTTTATTCCAGTGGGGAAGCACTGCCCCAGCAACCTATCACATGCTCCCCTTGGTTTTGTTGGGCCATGTAGTCTAGTATCCAGACTTTGTTTTGTGGACCACGGTATCTCCAACACTTAGGAGGATGAGATAAGAGTAGATGCTCAAAAAAGTATTCACTGAATGGATGACGGAACTAAATTTTATTTGACATGGTTAGGTTTGGGATATGGTCAGAATGACCTCAGACTGGTTCAGACCTAGCTGCAAGCTTTCTGCCTGGGTAGAAAGAAGGCTGAGGTCCCTGCTTTGGGGACAAGCCATTGTTGGGGATTATCTGTTTCATTAATGGACCTAACCAGCCACAGGGACAGCACAGGCTCAGTGTGTGTGAAGTCACCGGAAGCAACCTCCCTCAGCAGCGTGCCTCATCCTCTCCCACCCCTGGCGCCCACCTATCTCAGCTGTATTTCACAGACCTGCAGTTGACTTCAGCAGCCACTCTCCAGTGTCTGAGAATGGGTTTTATTTTTATTCCCTGAAAAGCCTTCAAAGGGCTCTCTCTGAGCTTTGAGTTTGGCGTGGGCAATTTGAAACATTTAATGGGAATTGTTATTTTTTTTTTCCCCAAGGAAGAATTATTCTCAGAAAAGTCTGGGACTAGCCGGAAGGAGACAGCCAGACATCTCCAGGTAGAACAAGCTTCCTGCTGTTCTTGGGGAAATCAAAAAGAAGCGGGCAGCCTCCGCTCTCCAGCCCCATGCCAGGCTTGACCCCAGCCTTTCATGCGCAGTGGCCATAGGGACGAGAGAGAAAAGTATAAAATCAGACCAAACCCACAAAGCAAAGGCTTGAAATGAAACCAACGCACAATGACAATGCTCTGTTCTCTTTGTTCCACTCAAGAAATGACAGTCTTTTCCAGCGCAAAGACTGGATCCTGGCTTTCATCCTCGGAGGCCTTTATTTCAGTTCCCTCCCTGCTTTACCTCCTTTCATTATTTCTGACTTCCTTAGAACTGGCTGGGGGGTGTGTGCAAACAGGGGGCCTCCAACCTGCTCCAGCTGGGATACCCATGGCCCGGGACTAGAGACACGTGGAGTTGCCCCCGCGCTGGTTCCGGTGATATGAAGGGTCTGCTTTCATCCTGGCCGCACAGACGAAGGGAAGCCCAAGGAATCTTGGTGAAGTTGACCTCCCCACCCACAAAGCAGGGTGGAGCCCTGCCACTGGTTGGAAATCTGGATACTATGGTCCAGTCTACTTGGCCAAGCAGTGCCATGCAGTGTGCTGAGCATGCTCAACTGGAGGTGGCCAGAAAGGCTATGTTCCCCCAAACCTTCCCAGGTATCCCTGGACCCTATGATTCAGACTTTCAGGCCTTTATGGTGCTGATCAGTGGGTGGGAAGGCAGTCCTGTTCAGTCTAAGGTTCCTCTAGCTTCATATGATCTGGGTTTCAAGTACAAAGCTAATGTATTCTCAGGCATGAGAGTTTAAAAACATCATAGGGTGGGTGGGTCAATATGGTCTCTGCCTTGTTTTTCTTCTGCCTCCTGCTCAGCTGACTCCAGTCTAAACCCCTCTACCTTCCCTCCCAGCTGGAGGAAGCAGAAGAGGGAGCCCCAGGGGAAGGGGTGGTTGACAGGGTAGTCTATGCAAAGGTCACTCTAAGGACTGTCCAGCCACTCCCTTCTTGGGGGAAGTCACCAATAGCTGTTTGGTCCCTCTGGCATGGGCCCTTCCTGCCTGGTGATGTTGGTTTTGGGGCATTGCTGGTATTTTCTCCCTGCCTAGTCATGGGTCCCTAAAGAGCAGAGCTCCCAGCATGCTGGGCTGGACACCAACCACTTCCAACACACAGATATAGAAGGCTGCTGCTCTCACAACAGGTGATGGGACCTGAGAAACTTCGGATGAGGGTGGCAAACAGAAAACTGTAGGAGAAAACAGCTGGGTAGGCAGGCAACAAGGAGACTGGAACGCCTCTGCCTGCGTTCCATGGGGCCCAGCAATTCAGGCTCTTTGGCCTATCACCTCTCCCATCTGCCCATGAATCCCACTCTGCTAGGTAGGGCAACCCCTTCCGGAGGCAGGGGAGACTCCTATGACAGATTGCACTCTCTTTCTGCAGCTCTCTTTCCAGGTTAGCACCCTGCTATGAAATCCCAGGGGAGCGTGGTACTTATATGCTGCACTGAGTAGAGAGAGCAGCTGAGGCTGGCAGATCCTAGAGCCACACAGGGAAGCCAAGGGCAGCCCACAGGGGTGAAGGAGATATAAGAGAAAAGTGATAGGGTAGCGAACTGATCCTAATACCTATGTTACCATGTGGCCTATAACACTGCCCACTTCTAGGAAGGAGGCCCTGGCACTGGGTCCTGGTGTAGACAAGTAGGCTCAGCCCTGTTGCCCATGCCACAGAGCAAGGGCAACATTGTCCATCTGCCACTGAGAGAACACTGCCTGGAGGGAGGGTATTGGGCCAGAGAGTTCGACCTGGTTGCCTGTGGGGTGTCAGTGTGAGATCCTCCAGGGTCATAGACCTATGGAACATCAAAAGGGGAAGTTTTATGTCTTCTGCAAGTCACATTCAAATCCCTCTAGTTATATGGTCCAAGTGTAGCCGAACACTACAATGGGGGGCCGCTGAACCCTCCACATACAGCTCAGAGCTAGCAGGGTAAGAGTCAGGGAGCCACTGTGGGGGCAAACCTTTTCATCTGTGTATCCTGCATGGGCCCAGGGAAAGAAAACTCCTTGGCACCCAGCCATGGAATACTGAGGCAGGGTGGTTTCATGGGTTGGAACAGGTAGAAGGGTTCCAGGTGAGAGGACATGGTGAGCTTTGGACACTTGACACCCTTCCCAGTCCCCATAGCCTTCCTTCCATCAAAGCACTGAGCATGGGTGAAATCAAATACCCTTTGTACTCTGTGTGAACTCTGAGGCCCTGGTGGGCAGCATTTGGGGCACTCTGAGTTTCATCTCAGCACCTGGTACAGTGACTGCCAAACAACGACTGGCTAGTGGTGAATAGAGTACCCCCAAGGAGGGGGAAGAGGCTGAGACTGCTGGGCCATGTCATAGTGGGCCAGGGGCTCATCTGTGCTGATATTTTCCACAGGTCCAGGGGCCAAGCCAGCTCACCCTCTAACCTTCTAACTTCGGCATCTTCAGGTGAGTCATGTGTGTCCTGAATTCCACCTTCCTCACGTTTTTGTAGGTCAGCAAAGAGGCTCAGCTCTGGAGCTCCAGGGGTCTGCCAGAAAAGACTACTACATCCTCACTGAATGTGAGCTTCCCCCTCAGAAGCTGGCGTGGAAGATCACTTTGTGTGTGCCACTGAACCTGCTTTTCTGCTAAAAGGTGAACCCAGTTAATTCTCTGCATGTGTCTGTCTCTGTCTTTCTGTCTTACTGTCTGTCTCTCTGTCTCTGTCTCTCTCTCTCTGCCTCTCTCTCTCTCCCACAATCCTCCTGTCTTGACTTCCTAAGTAAGTGTGTACCTCTTTACTCTTACTTTGTTAGTGAAAACCATCTTCAATGGCGTATCATTCAGAATTGTCAGATACAGCAGATAACCGCAGAGCTGCCTGGTTAGGGTGTGCTGGCTGGCAGGCCGGACAAAGGCAGGCAGTCTACCAGAGTGGCTGTTTCCACGAGTCCTGGGTGACCACAGTACTCCATGACTCTCAAGTCCTAAAGCTAGAAGTGTATCAGTTTTAGCAACTGACTGTTTCTAGGAAGCTGCACCCTTCAGCTCTCAAGGGTGGCCTTCTGATGGCCTCAGAAGACCTGGGGGCAACTGTCCCATGAGTGCCCCCTATCACAGCCAAGGCCCAGGTGTGGGGAGTCCCCGGAAGCTATCTCTGGCTTTTCTTAGCATTGCTGTCACCCCTTCCTCCCCTGCCGGTCTCCACAGGCCCACTCACGAATAGGTGGCTGCTGTCATGATGCCACCTTCCCCTGCACGTCACCATGGCTGGCACACCCTGCAATTACAGCTGCTGCACCATGCCTTCCTATTGTGCCTGCCCCGCCTCCCTGCTCTGAGCAGCTAATTGCGGGTTGGCCCTTTAGCGCTTCTGTGCAGTAAGGCGAAGGCCTGTTCCCCTCCGCCAGCACTGCCTCTTTCAGTAGCTTCAGGGAAAAAGCATGGAGACAGCTTTGACAAAGCATTCCCTTCAACGTTGCACAAAGGCAACATTTGTGGGCAGTCCAGCGCTTCCCAAACCAAACAGTTAAGTGTAGTTAAAATGCAGACTCTGGTCCCAGTGAATTAAGTGTGTCTAATATGGTTCTGAGTATCAGGAGTGACACAGGGGTGCACACGGGTGCAGGCCCATGGGTCTGATGTGTTCGGGGCTTGCTGGACAGCTTGGTGCAGGACCTTTGCCAACCTGGAAGAACAAGCTCAGGCTAGCCCCAGTTTCAGTGAGGACTAGAAAGGAATCGCATTCCATTCTAGCCCAAAGCAGGTCTGCAAAGGAGCGCTCGCCAGAGAGGTCTTCTGGTCCTGGTGGAAAGAATCGTCTGCTGAAGAAAGGGTCCTTTCTATTTGTTCCAGAACAAATATTTATTGAGCCTCTATGGCATGCTGGGCACAGTGCAGGTCCAGAGGCTACAGTGTCACCAAAGCAGACATCACTCTTGCCTGCCCCTTCCCTTCCACTGTGAGTGGAGGAGGGCAGAGATGCCAGATGAGGGAGCAGGATGCAGGATGGAGTGTGTCATCGGCAGTAACCACTGTGGAGAGAAATTAAACAGAAGAGAAGGCCAGTGGACAGAACGGTAGTAGCTGGTCATTAGCTTCAACAGTGTGGGGCTTGGAGACATTCCGGGATTCCAGATGGACATTCAGGAGATGGGTTATTTCAAAGAGCCCCAAGGGATGCCTTCCTCATCTCCACCACCACTTTAAGTAACTTCCAAGTGACTCTGCATGGGTCACTGCAGGCCAGGTCCAGCCCACCACTGGGCTCCCCCAGGGACAGAGGCCTTTGTGAATGCCGGCAGGGTAGCCTAAGGGGCAAGCTCTGCTGTGTGCTTTGAGCCTGTGGCTTCCTAGGTGGGGCCTGTCCACTTGGCAGTGAGTTTCCTTCTTGGTCCTGGGCCCCTTTGAGGGGAAGGATGATGAAACGTCTGTTCTCTCTGCACCTGCCACATGTGACCATCTGTTCCCACAGCTCAGAGGGGCCCCTGCCATGGGAGAAGTCGACCTTGAATCCTCTCCCCAAATCCAGTGAAGGCCCCATCCCACTCTGGCTCCAGTTTCCTCTCACACAGTCACCCTAAAGCAGGGACACAAAGAACTGGGTCTAAGGCCTCTTGATGAGGGACACCAGCATGTCCTTGTGCCTATCACCTGTTCATCTGGGTCCCCAGCCAATATCTGCCCTCCACCTGACACCACCCCACCATGGGACACTAGCGAGCTCCAAGCATGAGTATGGTCACAAGGAGGTCTTAGTGTCTCCTCATCGCTAGGCTTTTTGTGTGTTTCACTTATCCATAGAAGACCATCCCTGCCCTACATTGGACTCAGGGTGAAATGGTGTGGGTTGTACATTTCTGGGCAACTGGGAAGCAGGAGAAACATCCAATGATAGGACCAGGGCCCAGTACCTGTCTGATGGGTAGCAGCTAGCTGGACAGGGAAACTCAACAGCTAAAGGCAGGTGGGGGAGGAATAAGAGATCCTGAGAGCCTCCAAGGAAGGAGGGGCCTAGAAACTGATGGAGAGGTGTAAGGTTCAACTTGACTAGATTCAGACCCACCATGGAAGAACACTGAGGAGGAAGAGCTCTGAACGTGGAAGAGCCCATCATCCCCTGGGCTGGGATACCAGACACTGAATAAAAAGGAGAAACCAAGCTGGATACCTGCATTTGTCTCCCCCACCCATCTCGTCCCCTCATCCACCCTCTGCTCACTTCGCCTCCTGACTGCTGATGGCTCACAGTGTGACCTCACGTTCATGCTGCTGTGCCATACCTACCACAATATACTATATTCCCCTTAAATAAACCCTTCCTTAAGTTGATTCTTGTC
>NW_022196904.1:57666088-57715013 GCF_008632895.1 Mastomys coucha
TTCCCGGCCATGCAGAAATCAATCAGCAAGAGGCTGTTAAAAACCACCTCCCAGCAGCCTGCTGCTGGCCAGGAGCTGTGGGCTGCTCAGTGGGGGACCTAGCCTGCTCTGGAGGCACTTAGGGCCATCCACAGGGTGTGGGAAAGGATCCGGAGGACCTGAGAGGCAGAGCCAAGCTTGTGAAGGTTCTGTGTCCTTGGCAGCTCCCTGCACCCTGCCTGCTTCACAGTCAGAGGAGGCCATCAGCTCCCCAGCTCCAGTGAAAAAATAAGGCAAGTGTGAAAACAGCTTTCTATGCCAACTAGGGACCTGCTTCCAGGGGAGGCCTTCCCAGGAGGCCACCTAGTCATTGCGGCTCCTTAGCCTGGCTTGGTGTCAAGGTAACACCTTCCCAGCAAGCTACAGCTGGAGTGAGTCATTCAGGTGTAGGGATTGGGGGAGGAAGGATTGAAGGTGTTGGATTGGCTGGGAGACTGCCCACCAGGAGACCTAAAACTATCAGAACTATCGCATCTAGATTATGCTGGCTAATGGAAAATGAGGTGAGTTCTCTAGGACTGGTGAGAAAGCATGGGCCTTAAACATGTCGCAGTAGACCAGGTAAACACTGTGGTAGCAAACAAGACTATCTGTGGCCATTAGCCACCCAGTGATTTTCTGACTCACAGTGCATGTCCCGAGCACTAGCCTCTTGTCTGTCCAGGGTCAGGCTGGACAGGGCCTCCACGGCAGGATTTTGAATGTTTGTGTGCTTACAGAGCCCTTCCTGAAGCTTAGCCCCCAAGGCTACAGTGCTAACAGCAGGACCCTCAAGAGGTGCTGAGGCCTCAAGGATTCAGTCCAGGTGTGTTGCCTTTGTATCCCATGAAAGGTTCTCAACCTTCCTCCACGTGAGAATGTAGCATGAACGTGCCATCTTGCCAGCAGGGAGAAGTATCTCACCAGATCCTGAACTTGGACTTTCTGGCATCCAGAACCATGAGAAAATAAGTTTCTACTCTCTAGAAATCACCCTGTTTCAGTAGCCTGAGATGGCCACCATTTTGAGCACACTTTCCATTTTGGAGGGAAGATATAGAAGCTACATAGTCAGTTTTGAGATTGATCAGGCTTAACCCGGGGCTCTGACTCAAACCTGCAGACCAGAAGACCTGGGTGATGGCCTTCAGCTTGCTCTAACTCTCTGGCTCTCAACCACCTGTAAGCAGGAAGTCCCACCTCACACATCCAGGTCACCACATGCTTATGGGCTTGTTAACAGGCCTCCAGGCAGGGCCGCCATGGTGAACTTTGTGTTTCCATTTTGATCTTCTGAGGGAAGACTCAGATCTCAGCTCCTGACACATGCTCATAGTCTTAAGAAACTGTGTGTATGTCATTGCGCAGTAGGGGGCTACAGACAGTAACAGTGTGCTACAGATTCCAAAGGCCTATGAGGGGACTGCAGCTGTCATTTGGTAGGGGAATGCTTGCCTAGCATACACGAGGTCATGAGTTCAATCCCCACCAAACACTCACACACACACACACACACACACACACACTATACACAATACATACATGTAAACACACATATCTAACACACACATATGCAACCCACACACAAACACACACCTGGAAGAAAGGATTTTCAACATTTTTCCCATAGACAAATGATGACTCTTTGAAGAGATATATGTACCCTGATTTGAACGTTGCATAATGCACACATGTATTTTAACCCCATATGTAGTAATTAGTATCCCATTAAAAAATATACAATTTTACGTTTTATGCATCAGACAAAAAGTTAATTTAAATAAAAATCTTCCTATATATTTGTATGGACATATATATATATATATACAAAGTTATGTATTGTGCACATATGTACATTGCACACATATTTTGCATGGATGTATGCATATAAATGCACATTAAAAGGCAAGTGGCAAAGGTCTCCATGTGCATAGGACCAGTGTCACACTGAATTCAGTGTCCCTTTCAGTGTGGCTACAGTGGTTTTAGAGAACCCCAAGTCTGTGTATCTTTGCCGTACTATCCCATCCATGTCAGTTGGGGACAAAGGGATCCTGCTGTGGTCTAGCCTCCCTGTTTGACAGCTGATTAGAAAGCTCCTGGGGCCCCAGAAGGAGAGCAGGGTCTGGTATCACACGTGGCACAGGGTGGACTCCTTTCCAATTCCAGGGGCTTCGAACCCGTCAATGACGCTGAAGGCCCTGTTCTGCTAAGATGCCTCCATCTAAGCTGGACCATTCCTGCTCCACACAAGCACTACTTCCCATCACTGAGAGCTCTGGCTCTACCAGGCAGTCTGCTTCCTTGTCACTTACAACCCCGAGGGAACAGGGACTGGAAAAAGAAATGCTCAAGCAGTGAGCGGTGAATCAGCCAACAGGATCCTCTTCCTCCTCCTATCTCCAGCCCAAGCAGCTTCTCACAGTTCCTCAGCTGGTAGAGCTTTCCTGTTTTCACACTCACCCAGACACCCAGCCATGCACTAGTCCACCCAAGTAGTCAAAACCCATGATAGTGACCGAGATGACACGCCATCTCTAAAGAAGGTCAAGCGAGTACACGCTCCTCTTTTCACAGGCACAGTATACTTTGGGAAAGGAGACCGCAGAGATGGACCTGACTAGGGGATGAGGATGGAATGCTGGAGTCACTTGGACTCTCTGTGGAAGAAACCATTGCATCCTGGAGTTCAGTGTGTTTATTATAATGAGGGGACAGATAGGCAGGGTTATTGCATCCAACTGAATGAACAAGGAGGCGGGGTTTACAGTGTACAGCTGGGCCAAGGGGACAGCTTTAGTCAATCCAGTAGAAGCCGGTTCTGTAAGGGGAGCAATCTTCAGGCTGTAAATACCAGGGTGGGGATGTCACTTGGGTGGACATTTTCTGCACATACTATCAGCATCCACACATGGGCCAGGGGATAGCTTAGCAGTCTCTCTGAGCCTCGATCTAGGAGAGGGGAGGCTTTGCCATTTTCTCATAGGCCTGAGGTTAGTGTTCTTGCTATGACAGTGTCCGTGTCGACAGCACATGCCCACTCAGGCACTCACACGCATGGCTTCCTCCACCCCCCCCCCCACAGGAGCCTAAGTAGGAAGAGGAGGGAATGAAAGGAAGGACTCAAACCAGAGAAGCCAAGGACGCAGAGGGGAGAGGTGGCTGTAGATAGCTGTATTTGCAATTCCAAACTGATCAGCCGAGCTCTACCAGAGAGAAGTCTGGGAACAGAGAACCCAAGCAGCCTGTGAGGGCAGGGGTGGGAGTCCCCAGCGGCTGCATGCAGGAGGAGGACCTGTGGAGTTCTGCACGGCTGCTGATCCAGGGCACCAGTGCCAAGGAGCCCACCCTGGAAAGGAAAAAGTCCATGGAGACCTGTGAGGAATGCATTATGATTAGCAGACCAGTGTGCCATGCTTGTTACTGAAGCATTGGGTTGACTCCAAGTTTTAGAATACAATTTCCAGGCTCATGCCATCTCCTACGTGGGCAGCAGCAGCTGCTACAACTGAAGAGTTTTCTACACCATCTCCTTTGACTACCCCATATTGGTTGTATTCAGGGGGTCTTCTTCCCAGGGCAAACCCATCAGAGTACACCCCTCCCCTCTGCAACTTAGACTACCCTCCTAAGCCTCCATGTTGTTCTCAACCCCCAGCCCAGCCCGGTCTGCTGCACGATGGGACTCTATGCAACCCGTGCACTGTTCTCACCTCATCCAGCCACCTAAGTTATTCCCTTGGAACAGCCCCAGGGATCTCCTCTTGGTGCCTCTTCCTTGCTCCTGGGCCTTCAGGTTTCACCTTCTGTTGAGGGCTCTCCCATGGGAGCGCTCCTGGAATGCTTCTGCTGTGCTCATACCTGCTTGCATTGTTGGCTCAGGAGAGCTCTTGCCTCACCCGTTTCCAAATTGCAGCAAAAAGGTTGAGGAGGAGGAAGGATGGAAGAAGAATAAGGGGAGGAGAAGGAGCAGGCAGAGGAGGAGGGAAAGGAGGAGGAAGGGGGGAGTAGGGTGGATGGAAGAGGAAGGGGAGGAGGAAGAGGGATGGAGAAGGGAGGGGGAGGAGGAAGAGGAGGCAGAGGAGGTAGCAGCTGTGCTATGGGATGATGAAAAAGACGATGATCTCCAAACAGCTGGATGCTAATCACACCTCCGCTACCATCCCAAGAGCCCCCAAAGCCCATTTCCTCATGTGGAAATGGGGCTGGCTCCTGAACATCTGGAAGTGATTGAGAATCTAGTGACTACATCTCCAACTGCAGGTGCTTTTCCCATGCTGGGGATGGTGCTGGTGCTGGGACCAAAGGTTGCACTCGGGCATCTGCTCTATTTCTATGCTCTGTATCTCTGGGTATACAGTTACTGCTTAATCAATGCTGATGACCATGAAGCAAGGCTGTGGCCTGGCAAGGGCAGGCCAGCAGATTCTGCTGAGGCACTCCAAAGGCTGCACCACTGGAAAGGTGGAAGACCACAGAGAAGAGCGGAGGAGCAGCATCCTCCTGAGGACACTCGCAGGGGAGTGGAGACTGGGAAGGCACCAGCAGGGCCTAACAAGCAGCACCACAGCCGTCGGCCAGCCACAGATGTAGCTGGATAGTGTGCTCGACCTGAAATGCCCAGCAGACAGCCTGGATCAGAAACTGGGCTGTAACCCAAGCCAACGCAAGTACGGAGCCAGAGCTGTCGGCCAGCTCCCTGAGCCTGGTGGGGTTCTGTGGTGGAGCCTGCACATGTACAGGAGACAGGACACAGTTGAGGAGCAGGCAGAGGCCTGCTTGCCCCAGCCTATCTATCCTGGGATGTGAAGATGGAAGGCCCAGAAAGTGGTTCAGAGCGTCTGTCTTGCCCCCTTGGCTTCCACAGCCCAGTCGGGATGATCTGAAAAGGCAGCCTTCAGGCTTACAGCATTAACCTCAGGCCTGGAAACCTCCTTGCTGGCCCCAGGGTGGGACCAGTTGCGTGGTCCCTGCCCAAGAAGGGTGACCACCATCTCCTCTAAATTGGCTAAGGCAGACTGAGGCTGGAGTCCAGATCCTCATGCCAAGTTGGCATTTGGCCAGAACTACAAAACCCAAGCTCATTGCTGGCAGGAGGGCAAGGCTGAAGCATTCTGGGCACAGATGGGCCAGGAGAGCCTCTGCCTTTCACATCACCCCTGCCATCCACCCAAGGCCCCGTGGAGAGTGTCCGATACTCAGGAGGGTCTCTGCTTTCTATCGGATGCTTGAAGCTTTAGCAAAGTGATCCTGAAACAGTGTCAGATCTGAGGATGGCCCCTCCCGCTCTCCCAGTGAATCTTGCCCAGCCTGGTCACAACACAGCAGATGTCGAGAGGGAAAGGTCAGGCGGCCAGACCTCCCGAAGCTGGGAGCAGGTGGCTTCTGGAGCTAGAGGGCCAAGTGGCTCAGCTCACAGGAACAGGTAGGTAGCAGTGACTCTGCAGATCATAGGCCTTGGCTGCTGGCCCTGAGCAGGCAAATGTGGCCCCCCACTGTTGTGGCTGGGACACTTCAGGTCAATGCCTTGGCCTATATCCTCACAGGCATGTTTTGTGTGCCAGTGCAGAACGGAGACAGGTATTTTCCATTAGACACTGTGATCAGGTTCCTTGTCCAGCTTTGTCCACTCTTCTGTCATATCATGGACCCATATTTCTTACAGTGACCACCCCATGCTCTGGTTTGGATCTCAAAGACCCACGTGTTAAAGGTTTGGTCCCCAGTGTAGCATTTTGGGGAGGCTGTGATACCTTCAGGGGGAGGAGAGCCCACCAGAGGCTCTTGGCCTTTAGATGGAGTCACCACTTAGGAAATTAACATTTACAAACCCCCTACTGTGTGCCAGTAAGTGCCATGTTATCACTTCCTCTACACATTGACCCTCTATGTAAGCACTGCTAACATTAGCCCCATTTCACAGATAAGGAAATCTGAGGCTCTCATGACTGAGCAGGGGCCACTCAGAATCCCTTGTCTGCCTAGCTCTCCCTACCGCCTTGGAAACATGCTCTTTCCTGTGCACACACAGCCCTGACCTCCTAGGAAGTTGTGGTCCCAGAGCCCACCACCCATGAGAATGGGTGCCTGTTTCCAATGGGAATATCAGAGGCCTGTGTCCTAGGCCAAAGTGAGGGCTCAACAGCTTGAGCCCACTGTGCCCAGTGAAAATGCCTCATGTACAGACTCTGTAGGGACCCCCTTCACTTTCAGGACTCCCATCACATCCCCTGGAAGAATCAAGCCAAGCCTCTGCCAGTTCGTTTTCTGTCACCATAACAGCACATCTGAGATTTCACTTAGAAAAGGTTCATTTGGACCATAGCTTTGAAGGACTCAATCCACAAGCAGTGGGGCCCATTGTTTTGGGTCTTTGGCAGGATCACACGTTATAGAGAAAATGTCGCCTGGAGCAAAATGTTTTCTTTATACCAGGAAGCTGAGCAGCAGGAAGAAGGAGGAGGTGAGGTTCCACAACCCCATCAAAGGCATGCCCCCATGAATCTAAGAGCCTCTGGTGGGCTCCCCTTTTCCTGAAGGTATCACAGCCCCCCCAAACTGCTACACTGGGGACCAGATCTTTAACACATGGGCCTCTGAGATCCAAACCAAAGCATGGGATGGCTGCTGTAGGAAATGAGGACCTTTGAGGTGGACATAGCTAGATGAGAGAAACTGAATCATGGTGTCTAATGGAAAATGTTCTCAAGTGTAGGTTTTCTTTAGTGAGTTATCTATATACCTCTGATGACCTACGGCAGAGGCTTGCCTGTACCATACTGCAGGTGACAGTGGAGGCCCTAAGGGACAGGGCAACCTTGATGGGAAAGCTTAGACATGGCCGAACCTTTGACAACACCTGTGTATATGGTAAACCCATGGCTGGGTTTCCTTATGTAATGATAGTTAGGATGCATCAGGGGAGTAAACACAGTCCTAATCGGAGGGGAATTTAAAGGTCTGAGGAGTTAGGTGTCCTCCAGCATGCAGCCTGAGGTCTTAGGGGCTTCTCCATCTTCTGTACTCTATTGACTTGCACGTCAGCTCCCAGCAGCCTTCCCTGGAGGGTGTGGGAGGTAACCAGGTGGTGATGAGGCTGGATCTGTACTGGGTCTGGGTCACATTCTATCTTCTCCATTCTCAGTCAAAATCTCCCCAGCTCCCCAATTAAAGAGCACTTCCTCTGTTCACAAATTATAAAAATGCTACACCTCACTCCGGAGTCTTCAGGCTGGATTTCTTTTTGCAAGGCAGACAGGTATCTAAGGTACTAAGCTGTGCATGTGTGGGGTGGGGGCAGAAGGGTGGGGGTGGGGAGATGTATGAGCAGAGGGCTCCACCAGTAGGTCCATGGTTTTGTGGGATGCAGACTCCTTCCCCATGACATTTTTAGGTGGTCATAGGGAGTTGGGATTAGAGCCTGTGTGGGGCTTCAGGAATGGGACATCCCTCCAGCCTCAACAGATTACTCAGGGTACAGCTGAAGGATCCCACCCTGGCTGTCTGGAGAGTCTATAAAAGTAAAAAGCAAGGCCTTATGCAGCTGGGGGAGTGGGGCAACTGGGGATAGAGCTGGAGAGCAAAGGGGCAAAGGTGGGAAGGTTAAGCAAGCCTCGGGCCTAAAGAACCCCCAAACAGAAACATGTAACTCGTAGGGGGTAGGTTCAGAGTGGCTACTGCACCAGCCAGGGGAAAGAACTGTCATCCTGAAGCATGTGAGCAATGGCTGAGATGCTACTGTGGCATGAGGCCTCTCAGGTGACTCTCAATGACCCCTGCTGCCCAGTGCTTCATTTCTACTAAGCAGAATAGGCCCACTGTCATAGGATGTCACTTCTAAGGGCAGTAATCCACAAAATTACTCCCTTTGTCAGAACCCTCGCTTGGGAAAAGGCCATCAGAGACCATGTTTTGGGCAGTCAAGGAGAGGGGACAGGGAGTCCATGTGTAAAGAACTGTTTGTAGCCAACAACCACCACCAAAGATAAGAACCCTGCCAGCAGCAAAGAGACAGAATAGACTCCCTAGCCCCGGAAGAGACTGGAGAGCTGGCCCAACATCTCCCCTGAGACCTTGTTTGTTCCCAGAGTTCTTGCCTCAGTACTAGACCTTACCCTGACCTTGGCAGCCCTCACAGCAGTCCACTGGGGCGTCAAGGTGACATATATAATGTCTCTCTGTGTCTTCAGGCTCCATAGCCATGGACTCACCCCACTATGGATCAGAAACACTGAGGAAAATATTGCATCTGTACTGAACATGCACAGATCCTGTCCTGCTGTGCATTCCCTACC
Source organism: Mastomys coucha (assembly GCF_008632895.1). Classification (NCBI taxonomy): domain Eukaryota; kingdom Metazoa; phylum Chordata; class Mammalia; order Rodentia; family Muridae; genus Mastomys; species Mastomys coucha. The sequence goes on from NW_022196904.1 coordinate 57,674,401, forward strand.
CCCACCACAGCATAGTGACTGGGCACATTACCTGCTGCTTCTTAGCTTTAGTCATCTAGAGATGACTGAGGGGACCCAGAAGGGTGTGCACAGGTTACATTGCCATCTTTAAGGCCATCTAGAATGGACTTGGGCACCTCTGATTTTGGTCTCTGTAAGAGTTCCTGAATCCAGTGTCCTACAGACAAAGAGGGGTGAGTATTGATTCTAAGCACCAGTAACAAAGAAAAATGACCAGCTCTGGGGTAGGTGTCAACTAGCTTGTGGCAGGTCTCTCTTGATGTGGGGTTCTGGGGAGGGGCATCTCTATAAAGCACAGGGTCACTTCAGCTCTCCCCACTGGTGCCGCCCCAGCTAATTTTGTATAGATACTGGGGTCCCCTGAGTCTGTGGCTTGCTTTCAGTCCCTGCCTGGGCAATCCTCAGAGATGGAGGGAGGCACATCATCTGGTTAGACTCTTAGACCCTCAAACTGTCTTCAGAAGCATCCAGGACCTGCTGAGTCCTGCTTCTGAGGGTCTTGAGGGCATGGGAGACAGGAAATTTCCTCCTCTCTCCAGCCTGTAAAATCTATCACAACTGCCTATATGCAGATGCTGGCCTGTAGGGTGTCAGGCTGTCGCTTTTGTTTGATGCACTTCCTGTCCTGTGAAACTCATGTTGAATTTGATTCATGAGATGGTATTAAAAAGTGACAGGACCTGTAAAAGATGCTTGGGCCAGGAGGGGCTATTCTTCTCTGGGCTTGCATTAGCCACCTCACAAGCACTTGTCCCAAGTGAGGCTGTTGGCTGTGTGAACCTGCTTATCTCCTTTGCCACCCTAGGCTGGGTAGATGAGTCCAGTGGAAAAGGGCTTGGTGTGTAAGCATGGGAGCCTGGGTTCTATTCACAGTGCCCATGTAAAAAGCTGAGCATGGTAGCAATCACTTATAGCCCCAGTGCTGGGGAGCCAGGGACAAGACAACCCCTAGGGCTGGTTGGCCAGCCACCTGAGTCTAACCTGGAACACTGTGTCTTAGTGAGAGACCCTGTCTCCAAAACCAAGGTGGCTAGCATCTGATGAAGGACAACCTTTTGACCTCTAGCCCCCATATGCATGTACATGCTCAGTCACATAAATGTGAACACACATATACAAATACACATGAGAGAGAGAGAGAGAGAGAGAGAGAGAGAGAGGAGAGAGAGAGAGAGAGAACAAAGGAACTTCCTGGTGTCAGTAACTACAAGTCAAAATGTATCTGTTCTTTATAAATCATATGTGTGTGTGTGGTTTATATATGTGTATGTGCATATGTGTGTTTACATGTGTGTGGTCTATGTATGATTTAGTCTCGCATAACCTATAGTAGCAGCAACATAAAACAGCCTGACGTCCTTCAGGCTAGTGGCTGCCTTAGGGCAGCTGCCCTGGGAGCCCAGTTATGGCAGGTTTTAGGGGGCTGGAGGGAAGAAGCTTATTTCTCCCCATTCTCTTGGGGTCCTCACAGTCAGAAGCAGACAGACAGATCTTGGGCACTTCTAAGGACAGTTTCAGGAACCTAAGAGTCTAGCAGGATGACTTTCCTGAACATGTTACTGTGAACATATAGCCCTGCTTCTGAGGGCTGCAGGCTAGAAGGCCCAGGCAGGGACAGAAAGTAGGCCACAGCCTCAGGGAACCCTTACTGACCAAGTTAGTATCCTCTGAGGGCCAGGAAGTAGGTAGATGGAATGGGGCTTGGCTTCCGCAGAGCCAGAAGCTGGACTGTGTCATGGTCAATTACCAAAGGCTCCAAAGCTGGGGTAGCTCTCACAGTGTCCCACGCTGTAGAAAAGGAACCGAGGTTTATACCTATAGCCCATTAGTCAGTGGATTTGGGCTGGCCTGGAAATCCCTTTGCAGTCAGGTAATTCCCAGAGGCTTGATGACTCCAAGACACAGACCTGGGAGGTCCAAGACTTTCCAGCCTCTCCTTCCCCAGGACCATAAGCGGCATGACTCAATCCTGGAGGTTGAGGAGGGTTTCAAGGGAGCATGGAGGAGGGGGAGGGAAGGAAGAGTCTCACATGGCTTTTGAGCTCCCAAGCCAGCCTCAGACCTGCAGAGACAAGTTCATGCAGCAGAACCTAGATTTGCCTCAGCCCTGGGGACCATGACTCCTGATGGCACTTTGCTCCTTCTTGATGCTCAGTAAAGCTGTCACCGTACCTGGGCCTTTAGATTCTCCTTTTCTGCTGCCTCTGAGATGTTCATGAGGGTCGACCTTAGAGGGTGCTGGATACCTACACTGGAAGGACACTGCATAAGTCTCCATATCCTCCACAGCAAGTATCAGCGGCTCACAGCACCAACAGGAGTCACATTAGTGACTACTGTCACAGGACTGTGTGATGGTTCACCCTAGGACTTGGTGGCATAGGGCAATAAGCAATTATTTGGTTCCCAAGTCTATAGGCTGCTATCTTGGGCCAGAAAGCCCTGCGTGGGGCTGAGGGTGGGTGTGCCCACGGGGAGGAAAGGTCTGATAGCCCCTGGGCCCCTGCCCTGAATGCTGCCAGACAGGATAGGACATGCTCACCACACCAGTTCTGACATCAGAATGAGTGGTCGACCAGATGACAGTGCTTTAGGACGGCATCACCAGCATCCATGAGGCCCCAGGAGTCCAAAGTAAGCAAAATGCTGAAAGGTACTAATTAGCCCTGTGAGGAGCTGCCCTGTGTGGATCTTGGTGTGTGACAGCCAAGCCCCTGAGGAAAGCTCTGAGCAGGCAATGTAGTAGTTTCTCCCTGATCATGGCTGCATGGCTAGCCTACACTGCATGGCTAGGGGAGTGAGGGGGAAGATGGGACAAGGAGGAGAGCCAGATTTCCCTGGGTCCTTTCCCAGGCTGTGTTCTTAGTGGGTGTACAACAGTGCTGTAGACAGGAACATGACAGAGACAAACAATCTAGTTCCCCTCTTGCAAACTTCTATGACCTTTTCCAGCTTGACCTTTCTCACTCTGACATCACCAAGTTCCCACCTCAGACAGACAGAGTCCTGCTGCTCCCTGGTGTATCTCCACGGTGGACCTCTGCTAAGGGGCTTCTTCTTGCCTATCCCTGCTGCACACACAGACACACAGACACACACACATACACACACACAAACACACAGATACACACAGACACACACACACAGATACACACAGACACACACACAAATACACACATACAGATACACATACACACAGACACACACATACACACACACAAACACACAGACACACACATACAGATACACATACAGACACACAGACACATACACAGACATGTACAGATACACACTGAGACACACATAGGCACACACATACAGGTACGCACACAGACACACACAGAGACAGACATAGACAGACAAATACACACACACACGCACACACACACACACAGTACTAATGTTAGAGCAGGCTGCCAGAAAGATCCACCTCTTCAGATTCTATTGATTAATCCACAGCTCTGGGCCTCCGTGTGCTCCCTGGAGGGCATTTGATCTCAGCCATCTTTGGGAAGACTGAGGCCCAAGGCTTTCTCTGCACTCAAGGTGCCTGAGGCCCGTCACCGGCTAGTGGACACAATAGCCCCTGGCCTGCCCTGCTCTGCACGTCTGCCTAGTGAGGTCATGCAGATCTTGGGAAGCCTAGGAGTTCTGGAAGCTTCCAATCTTCCAGTGCTGCTAGGAAGCAATGGTTAAGACTTCAGACATCATTTGTCAGGGAAAGAAATCACAAGGAAATAACACACACACACAGAGAGAGAGAGAAAGAGAGAGAGAGAGAGAGAGAGAGAGAGAGAGAGAGACAGAGAGACAGAGAGACAGAGAGAGACAGAGACAGAGAGACAGAGACAGAGACAGAGAGACAGAGACAGAGAGAGAGGAAGAGTGAGACAGAGAGAGACACACACAGAGAGACAGAGAGAGACAGAGAGAGGGGGAGAGAGAAAGATACACACACACACACAGAGAGAGAGAGAGAGACAGACAGACAGAGACAGAGACAGAGAGACAGAGACAGAGAGACAGAGACAGAGAGACAGAGACAGAGGAAGAGAGAGACAGAGAGAGACACACAGAGAGACAGAGAGAGACAGAGAGAGGGGGAGAGAGAAAGAGAGAGAGATACACACACACACACACACACACACACACACACGCACAGAGAGAGAGAGAGAGAGAGACAGAGGGGGGGAGAGGGAGAGAGAGAGATTTGATGAAGTCCCCGTTCCTACCAACAGCCAGAAAAACATTAGTAACAACAGCTAAGCTTGATTTCAGAAGTTCACCTCATGAATGATGCTTGGGGACATTTGACAAGTTTTCTAAGATCAAACTAGTAGCAGCAGAGCTGCAGGCAGAACTTAGGTTCCCTAGCAGACCAGACCTGGAGGACTTTTTCTTCTGAGAAGATGGCAGAGGGGCAGATTTGAGGCCTCTCCCTGGACACAGAGGTGTGGTGCTGACATGAGGGCATCTATGGCTTCTTTCACTTTTCCTCTAAGCCTGCTGACCTGAGCCCCAGTGCATCCTTGTGAATGGGATGCGGGTTGGACAAGCTAAGTGTCTATACAGTCTGTCAATGTGAAGGAACTTTTCTGTGGCATTGATTTGCAGTGTCAGTCCTTGAGCCACAGAATATCTGCAGCAGTGGGGAGGGTCCCCAGAGAGGCACCCCAGCTCGTGCAATCATAAGATAAAAGGAACCCTGATTTTTTTAAGGTATAAAATGATAAAGAAGTGTGCTCTCACCTATGATTTTGTCCATTGTTGGAGTGAACTTCAGGACTGGCTTAATCCAGTGGCTCTAGTCTCACTTCTTAGTGACACTTCCCATTCCCACCCCTAACTGTACTGGCTTTATCCTCAATCTGGCTCCCTTCATGGTGGCAGATGTTGTGTGCCTGGGGGACTGAAAAGTCACTCTTAAGGGCAAGGAATCATTTTCCCATCTCACCATCTTAAACTGGGCCACGCACTTCTACTAAGTCACTGGAGAACCAATTTTGTGGCCCAAGTTAATGCTTTGTGCATATTGGCTCAGGTCTGTATTCCTCAACCAATCGCAGGGCCCAAGCTGATGGAAACCACTTGAGCCTTAGGGCCTGGCTGCTGGGCAGGACTGGAGAAAGGGTAGATGCTGATGGGCAGCAAACAAATGAACTTGGGGGTGGGGGGGGGAAGCAGAGGAGGTGTGTCAGGAAGGAAACAAACCCAGAAGCGAAACCTGGCCTCTTACAGAGACCCTCTTTCTCAGGGCATGGCACAGGCAGGGGGCTAGGGGGAGGAGTAGATGCCGACTCCTCCTCCGCAAGGTGTGCTGGCTGGTGGACGGGGTGTGGGAGACACAGTATGCTGGGAGGAGAGGGACTCCCCGGCCGGCCTTCTTTTAGCATCTTTTTTTTTTTTTTTTTTTTTAAGATTTATTTATTTATTATATGTAAGTACACTGTAACTGTCTTCAGACACACCAGAAGAGGGTGTCAGAACTCATTACGGGTGGTTGTGAGCCACCATGTGGTTGCTGGAATTTGAACTCATGACCTTCTGAAGAGCAGTCGGCGCTCTTACCCGCTGAGCCATCTTGCTGGCTGGGTGTGATGGAGTCATTCCTTGCTGGGGGGCACCAACCTGAGATTTCCGGGGGAGTGCTGTGCTTGTTATGGTTTGAATACGAAGGGTACCCCCCTAATAGTCACAGGGTCATAGATTGAGACTTGATCTTTAACTGATGTTGGGACTATTTTGAGAGGTTCTGGGGCCTCTGAGAGGTGGCAGATAGTCCTTTGGGGTGTTTTATTCCTGACCCTTTCTTCTCCCTCCCCACCTCCCTCTCCCTCCCTCTCTCAGGTTCCTGTCCACAATAAAGGAAACAGCTCTGATCAGCTGCTTACTGCTACCATGATGTTCCACTTCATAACAGGCCCCAAACGCGGAGCCAAGTGACGAGGGACCGAGCCCTCTAAAACCATACACAAATCCTCTCCGTAGTGATTTCCATCAGGCATTTATTTGTTTGTTTGTTTGCTTGCTTATTGTTTCTTTTTATTTGATTGTTCTTGTTTTTTAGAGACAGGGTTTTTCTGTGTAGTTCTGGCTGTCCTGGAACTCACTATGTAGACAAGGCTGGCCTCGAACTCGCAGAGATCTGCCTGCCTCTGCCTGCCTCTGCCTGCTGAGTGTTGGGATTGAAGGCCTTTGTCACCCCACCGCCCCACCCCACTACCCCTCTCCATCAGGATTTTGTAACAATGATGTACATATAATAAATATAGTGCTCATTGACTTTACATTCCATGAAACCTGAAGCCATTTGCCTGACTCACATCTGAAAAAGCAGCCGTAAGTGAATCAAAGGCTCTGTCAGGGAGGTGGGGGCTGGCACCTCACTCATTCCACCCCTAATGGGCATGGCAACCTCACACAGCCCCAGGATGAGCATTGAGGCCTTCCTGCTAACAGCCCTGTGTAGGAAGTGTCAGTGGAAAAGTGCTTCTAGAAAGTAAAGCTGCTCCACCTTCTCAGTGAGACTCCACAGTGACTCTAGACTGCTTAAACAAAGCAGCTGCACCCCTTGTACAGCTGGGGACATAGAAGTGGGACAATCTGCAGCTCAGCAGCCTGGGCTCCTCTGCTCGCTGCACCGTACTCTCCAGGGTGCTATGACTGTCCAGTTTATGTACCAAGTGTCACCCAAAGCTAGTCAGCAGCCCTAAGCCAGTTATGCTGGTCCACTTCCAACTTGCACTTGAATAAATGGAGATCTGGGGAGTTGGCTGAGTGAGTAAGAGTTTTGCTAAGCAAGCATGAAAACCTGAGTTCAAATCTCTGGCTCTCTTGTAAAAGGCTGGGTGAGGCTACACTCATGCCTGTAACCTCAGCACTGGGACAGAGACAGACTTGCTGGCTGACAGCCTCACTGTAGCTTCAGTGAGAGATTTTGTATTAAAGCAATAAAATGAGGAATGACAGAATGGGACATCTAATATCTTCCTCTGGCCTCTGTGCATGAGCCTGACCACACCGATACATATACTACACACACACACACACACACACACACACACACACACACACACACACAGTATTGAACAAATGGGCCTTGCTTCTTTAAGTGACCCCATCACCAAAGCGATCGTGTTGTGGTTTGGAAAGAGCAGCATTTCCTGATTTCCTGACCAGGCTCAGCCCAAAGTCAGCAAGTGCTGGTGGGCTCTGGACTAGTGGCAGCCCAGAGCTGGGTGAGCCAGGTACATCACTTATCTTGAGGGTTTTATCTCAGCAAGGCCTGTGAAATCATAGTATGTAGGATATGATATGTATATATATGTGTGTATACATATATAATCATATGCAATATTATGTTTATAGCATATGTATACATACACATATACATACATACACACACACACACACACACACACACACACACACACATATATATATATATATATATATATATATATATAATAAGTAAATACACTACACACATGACCTTGTAAAAATAGACCTAAGGCATAATCAGTGCGTGAGGCTGAGCCTGAGCAAGGGCTGCAGCTGGCGGTGAGTACAGTATTAACGACTCACGTTTTTACTCTTTGCAAGTTCTTTGCAGGGACACTGAGGGCAGAGGCCTGTCTACACAAAGAGATAGGGTATAATGTCTGACCTTGTTTGGGCTTAAAGGCCTCCAAGTAACTTGTCCCAGCACTTAGAGGTGCATCAAAGCCAAATGTCTCCCAAAACTGGGCCTCGAGCCACCAGGAGAGGAAAAGAGGCCATGGACTTGGCAGGAGTGTGTCATCTGAGTGGAGGTTGGAACCAGGCCCTGAGGAGTGAAAATGCTCTGAGGAGAGGACAAAGGCTTCGCTAGAGCATCCTGCATCACGACTTCACTCAGCTCTACGGCTATGAAGGCATATACTGCGCTAAGCCCTGGAGACTAAGGGATGGGCAGGAGGGGAGAATTTGGAGCAGATGGATGGAGAGGTTGGGTATATTCTATTATCCCTATTCTGGGAGCACCCCCTTGTTCCCTACCGTATAAACAGTCCGAGGGTCTCAGTGTAGACACACGTTTCCTAAATATAAACTTGTGACATCTCCAGACTAAGGGTGCATCTGGAGTCTGAAGAACATGAGGGTGTCAGTGTGTGGAACTGGAGAGTGTTACCTCCAGAGTTGGCTTCTCATGGCTCAAAAGATGGCTCAGCCTCCCTTCTGCACTGCCCTCCATTCTCCAGTTTCAGAGGACGTCAGAGGAGCCCTTGAGAACAAGTTCAGGGCCAAAGGGAACGCAGATCCAGGCAGTGCGGCACAGAGGCAAGTGCCTGAGTCTCAGATAAAGCAGAGTTTGCAGCAACTCAAAGCCTGCTAGCCTAACCCGAGGCTGTGCTGAAAGAAATCTCTCCTTTGATTACAAAGAGAAATGGGACCTTAAAGTAGCTGTTACTTAGTAACTTCAGGTTTCCAAGGTAGATAAAAATCTCTCCAGCATGTTTAGCCCTGGGGTGTAGACATCAAAGGGCACTGGTGGAGCCCTTGGGTGGCCACCTGATCCCACCTCTTCCTCTGGAGTCATCAGTAGTCTGTGGCTAGAAGCACCCTGCTCTGGGCCTCCCACACCTGTCCTTATGCCACCAGAGGTACAGCTGGGGTGGCCAGCATGTCTTTGTCAGATGTGCTTCCACACACACCTGTAGACTTGTTAGCCCTGCTGTTGAGAGATGCAGGAACCCTTAATCCCATTCCCTGGTGAGCACACAGACAGTATGGCTGACAGGAACTGGAGGGCCAGCTCAGGTCTGTCTACTATGCTACATCTACCCCTTGCCTGGTATATCCAACCCTGTTGGGCTGTCTCTTGTCCCCACAGGGCTACCTGGAGGCACCCAAAGCTTCCTGGGAGCAGTGTGCATCCCTGAGCTGGTATGGGGCTACAGAAAGGGCATCGGGAGGTTGCCAAGAGCAGCTTTGTTCTGTGTTCAGGTGTCTGGTTTGAGTCTCTGGAGAAGTGCAACCTACTCTTAAGAGAAACTGCTCTTCGCCTCTTTCACATCTGAAGAACTCTGTCTGGTTTTCATCAGGAGAATCCTTTATTTTTAAGGCATTAAGAACATCTGGCAATGATAATCCCAGCACACTGAGACCACAGAGCAGAAGCAGCTGGGGAGCCCCAGAACCTGGGAAGGCCCTGGGGGACACCTGGGAAGTTGACCACAGCTTCCAGAGAAAGGGCCCAAATTCCCTCCACAAACTTCTGGCCCACAAACAGCCGCAGCATGGAGACAGCTTTTTAAAAACTGTGCAGCGATTTTAGGATCCGGGATTATTTTCATAAGTAAAAAGATAGGGAAAGTTGCATTACTCCATATCCGCAAGAGTCGCTCCAGGCCGGGGATACTATACTCCCTCATTTCCCAGGAAGGAGCTTAGATGTCCTGAGCCCTCTAAGCATAGACGGCTTTAATTTCTTCAACCACAACCTACCTAAGGGTGCTTAGGGTGGGCACGGTGATTGTTGGTAGAGGATGGAGATTAAGACTTCAGGAGAACCTTCTCCAGAAGGAGTCATGTCCACCCTTGCCCTGTGAGCCAGGGACATGGTCTGTAATAGTATACAGGTTTAATGTCCTTGGTGACCATGTGCTAAAGGCTTGGTCCCCAGAGTAGGGCTTTGGTGAGATAGTAGAACCTTTAAGAAGTAGGGCAGAATAGGAGGTCCATAGGTCACTGGGGACATGCCCTTGGAGAGGACTGTGGACCAATGACTTCTTCATATTCATGTTTCCTGTCCATGAGGTGGGAAGCTTTGCTCCCACCATAGTGGGCTGCCTCACCACATGACCAAAGCAACAGAGACAACCAATCACAGGCTGGAACCGTCAACACTGGGAACCCAAACCAGCCTTTTCTCCCTTCATAAGTAGGCTATTTAAGGTGTTTTGTTATAGGACATGAAAGCTGACTACTATACTGTGGAGTCATGAGAGTGGAGGGGCTTGTTTACTCACTTCACCCATACATGTCTGAGCGACCCAAAAATGAGCGTTTCCTGTGGGCAGCCTCTTTCCCAAGGTCCTGTATCTTGGACAGTCTCCTAAATTCTCACAAGCCTTTGCTATATTTGGCTCACAGTGTTAGCAGTTCTAGCCTGGGCTGCGTGTCCTCACTGCCCTTGACTCTGCAGGTTTTTCTAATTTTTTTTTTTAAAATCATTTTCTTTAATGTGTATGGGTGTTTTACTTGCATACACATGTCTCACTTGCATGATGTGCGCACAGAAACCAGAGGAGGGGGTAGGATTCTGTGAACTGGGGTTAAGAGTTGAGAGTTGCTATGTGAGTGCTGGGACTCAAGCCTTGGTCCTTTGCCAGAGCAACTGGTGCCCCTGTCCGCGGAGCCATCTCTTCAGTCCAGACTTGGTCCATTTCTAACCACGTCTGGTCATACTTGTCTTCCTTAGTCTCAGAACATGCCCAGCATCCCTCACCTCAGAGTTGCCTACCACACAGTTCTGTCTAGAACATTCTTCCCTGGTCCTTTCCTGTCTGACAGCTTTGCATCCTTCAGACTCTCTGGCCACATCTGCCTCCCTCACCTCCTCCTTCCTGGGAACTTGTATCACGTGGTCTGCTTTTGTTGCAGTCAGTCTGTTTTTCCCTTGGGGACAGGCTCCAGCTCTGCACAGCCCACTCTAGTCCCAGAGTAAATGAGTAAAATTTAACCTTGAATCTTTTGCAATCAGCCTGTGAAATTTTAGCTTCAACTCCTCCATGTTCTTTGTCTAATGTGGGTGTGAGTATCTGTTCTCAGAACCATCTCTCAGGACTGCTAAGGAGGGATGACTGGAGCCATGGAAACCTTGGCTTCCTCCTAGCACTGGGCCTTGGAGGATGTGCCCTGCCTCACACTTGTGCCTTGCAGGAAGAGGAGGCTGAGACCCTAGAGAGGGGTGGGTGGGTGCTGGTTTTGGTGACACCTCCCAGGAGCGCTGTGTTCCATCGACTCCCCCCCCCCCACACCAGCCTGATGCCCTTTGTGAGTCTCTCCACAAAGCCCACCGAGGCGCGCTGTCTCCCCTTGGCTTTGTGGCAAGTCATTTTGTCACACTGGTGGTGTCTGTTGTGACATCTCCCTCCCTTCCTTGCTGCTCTCTGCTCCCTGATACACCGCCAATCTATAAACGTTGTTTTGGTTTTTCCTTTGTTGTTTTGGTGCTGTGAAGTCTGCCTTGTTAACACCAGGTGCTGAAAAATGAAAACTTATCTCATCCATCAGCATCATCAAAGCCAGGTGAGGTAGGATGGTTTCAACTAGCCTCGAGTGTCCCGAGGGCATCTGGCCTCTCCTCAATCCCTTTCTCCCCGAGGGGCACAATACTATACACCCAAGCCCTGTGCACCTGCCCAGCCTCAGCTCTGCTCCATGAGGTCTCACAAGATGTGCTCCAGAGAGAGCTGGCACTTCTCCGCCGAGGGTGTACCTTCTGTTTCCTGCCATTTGACTGTGAGGTTCTAAGAATAGTATTTTTTTCTGGCAGCAGAGTTTTAACCACCTAGAAAGCTTCATTAAGCTTTCCCACTGCATTTTTTTAATTGAATTAGTAGCAAGAGAGTATTTTTAGGACCAAGGTGATTATTTCATGTAACAGATACATGTCTGGATATTCTTAAACCTCTATATAGGCCAGAACAGCTAGAGAGCAGGCTCCCTGAAAGTACAGTGGCTTGCTTCTTAGACACGACATCAGCATGACAGTTAGTTATTCATTCATTCATTATTTATGCCCTCATTTTTTTCCCCCTAAGCAGAGCAGGGAGGAATCTTTAAATGAACTCGTAGCCGATGATGAACATGTATCAGAGTCTTTATGACCACCACCAAGTGCAGGGATCCAGGCATTCACCCAAGCACTTACTTTTGGGAAAGAGTTTTTTGTTTTGTTTTCATAGTGTTGTACAGAGTGATGGGCCCTCACTGGTTTTTAAGTTCCTTTTTTGTTGCTGGTCTGAGCGGGACTCCTTCCCAGACTTCAGCTGCATTTGGAATGTGTGTGTGTGTGTGTGTGTGTGTGTGTGTGTGTGTGTGTGTGTGTTTCAGAGGAGCCAGGATATCATTTGCTGGAGAATTTTTGAATAAGTAGAAATAGCATTAGAATATCTTGCTAGGAGGAAGCAGCAGGTTCAGAAAGCAAGCCGCCTCACAGTTAGAGCTTGGGAGTGAGCACTGCCTGGTCAGCTACAGTGACCATTTGAAGCTGAAGTGACCAGATGGCATGATTTCAAAAGGAAGGCTAGTGAAAAAAAACACAACATGAGATGTTCCAAGTAAAACTCTTGGGTTTTTCTCGAAGGGCCTTTCTGTATAAGAGGGACGAGAACTATGTCATACGTCAATATTGCTAATGAGAGCAATGCACTCTGGCCTCAGTTCCAGGTCATGGCTATCCAACTGTTGATGGGCAACACTGGCCTTGTCCAGCAGCAGCAGAGGACAGATCTATGGAGATGGTTTGCATTTGCATGCAGCAGGTTTGGCAAAGTGACTCAAGAGGGATCTTGAGAGGAACCCAAGGGTGAGGTAGGGCGGGGTGGGTGGGGTGGGATGAGTTCTATTTGTGGAATGTTCCACCTCCTTTGAGATAGGTTTGCCAATTGAGATACATCAGTGAGATCCCTGCAGAGATAAGGGACTGGGCAAGAGTGGCCCAGAGGAAGGTGGCATGTGAAGACAACTTCTGAAGGTGGCCACAGGCACATGCGGGAGTCAAGTTATTTCTTGCTTTCTTTTGATATTGTTTGTATCAGATGATTCTGTTCTTTAATCTCATGTTTCTATGCTTGTCTACACAGTTTCAATATTTCTTATGTCTCTTCTTCTGCCAAATATGACAAATCCAGGGGATTTTTGTAGAGGACCATGCATCGTTTCTTCTGAAGTAGTGTACAGTACCTTGATTTTTGGGCTTGCTTTATTGGGCTGTAAAATCACCATCATCCACTTAGCTTAGCTTCCTATAGAGTAAGCTGAGGTGAGTTCACTTACAATCTAGACACTGGCCTCTGTCCTTGTTCAAAGCACCAACATCATCAACGTCATGAGGCTGGAATGTCTATGGAAATCTCAGCTGCTGGCAGGGAGTGCCCAGCACAGCAAAAACCCAAGTTTCTGGCTTGGTGGTGTTGGAGGTCCCGGCTCACAGCACTCCTTTCCTCCCACTGAGCACAGTGTATAACATTAAAACAGAAGGTACCGAGGAGACATGGGCACTGGGAAACTCATGCTCAGTTTTTAGACTTGTCCTCTCTTAAGTGGTAGCTTGTCTCCCAGGCCTCCACACCTTCCTCTCATTCCAATCTCTTCAAACTCGCTTGTTTGCAGAGCTCCTGGGCTACTGCAGCTCCAGAAGGATGGGATGCTCTGCTTTTCTGCAGCCTCCTCCTGCTGCTGCCCAGATTTTGGTGCCATTTTTCTCCTTGGCATCAACACAACCCTTCTCCGTTTGTCTAGATCCCACCTCGCATTTCTCAGAGACCCTGAGAACCATTCCTATTTTCTCCATGCTTCAGATGCAAACGAATACAGTGCATTTAGCATTAAAGGTTTAACTGATCCAGCCTCAGGTCATTTTGTTGTTGCCCTTAAACAATGCACTCTGCAGAATTGATTTTGACAAACCTTTGATGAGACCTATGGCAGTGGCATGACAGTCACAGGAACTGACTTAAACCATATTACACGGCTCTACTAAAAAATGAATTTGACATAAACAAAAAGGATAAAAGTTTTCCAAGATTGCTCTGGTTGAAGAGAGCTAAACAGACATGTTTAAAATAGCAGCAGCAACCCAATGCTTGCTTATTAAAGAATTAATCTCTTGTTTGCCTTCTTAAATGGGTACAGCATAGCAAAAAGGGGGAGGGAACTGATATTTTCAAAGTAAAATAGGACAAAAAAATTAAGTTTAAAAATACATGAAACAGTAGGGCAGTGGTGGTGCACACCTTTAATCCCAGCACTTGGGAGGCAGAGGTAGGCAGATTTCTGAGTTCGAGGGCAGCCTGGTCTACAGAGTGAGTTCTAGGACAGCCAGGGCTATACAGAGAAACCCTGTCTCAAAAAAACAAAACCAAAAAAAACCCCCCAAAAAACAAACAACAACAACAACAACAAAAATGAAACACACACATACACAGAAGATATAGTAAACATACATGCTGTCTACTACTGTATGATTTCTCATCACAGAGAACATGGCTGTGATCGTGAGCACAGTAAGACATGCCCACCCACACTGGGGTCATAACTAGGTGTCTAAGCATGTCTTTGTGGGCTGCTCTGGCCCAAAGAATTGCTTTTGTAATCACAACAAGGCATTTTAATTTGACTTGGAAGTTATGTGAGTTACATTGAGCATCCCCAGAAGGAGATGGGACTGAGAATATTCCCAACCTGAATCTAGGTAACAGGCTTCCCTGGTAGGCTTGCCTGCTGCTTTCCTGAATGGTGGAGTACAGGAGCAGCTCAAAGCCCAGCTTTCTTATGTTCTTTCAAGTATTAAGCTTATACTAATGATGTCAGGACAGGAACTTATTAAGACTCCTTAACACCCCGGTCAACTGGAAACGACATGCATATACCTCAAGAGATTTAAAACTCTCTATGCTTTATTTAGAATCATGACAGTTCTGACCCACTGAATCTGTCCACTCTCACAGAGGTGGGAGTAACTCTTTGGCCCATGAATCTAACAGTAACTTTTATCAGTTTCAGAGAATTACAAAGTGCCTTGGGTTATTTTGAGACCACTTGATACTATTGTGAATATTTAATAATTTTACTGAAAAGATAGGGCCTTTGGTAAATAATTCCTCCCTGTACATCTTTGTTCCAAATAAAGAATGGCACACCAAAACAACCCTGGGAATGTAGGTAACAGGCAAGTGCGGTTTCCAACTCCTTCAATGTACCTCTTAGGACTTAATTCTTTTCCACTTGTCCTTAAACACATCAGGTCAATAGTGTCTAATGCTCAGTGAGCTCTTGAGGGGTCTTCACAGCAATAGTGACTCCATAGTGGAATGGGCTGTTATGAGGTAGTACCTCAGCTGGAGGAAGTGAGTCACCAGGCACGTGCCTTCCCAGGATGCAGACCTAGGTTCATCTCTGTCTCTTGGCCGCTTCCACTGACACATGTTCTGACTGCCATGGTGTCCAGCTTCACCCCAGGTCAAAGCAACAGAGGCTGCTGATCATGGGGTGAGACCTCAGAGACCCTGAGCAATACAGCTTTCAGCCTCTTACTTTTCTTTTCTCAGAAGGTGTTCTGTCATAGTGATGGCGGTTAACACAACCCAAGAGAACAAAACCTAGGTGGGCCACTAACACTGCTCCTCCTCCCTTCATATACAGCCATAGTGACAGCAGTTTTATTGAACGGCTTCTGCAAGGACTGTTGGAGTAGCCTGCGTTTATTAACAGACACGTAAGGAAAAGCTGCATCATCAGGTTTGACTAAATTGAGATAAAATCCATTGGTCCCCAGTGTATTTACAAGATTATATGATGTTCATCAACTTCAGACTATTTTCCTCACTCTCCCCACCAACAAATTCCATATCCATTTTCAATCATCACTTATTCACCCCCAACTCCCAGGAAACCATTAATCTACTTTCTATCCTTATAGATTTGAAGATTTTGGACATTTCCTAAAAATGGACTCATGTAGCTTACAGACTGATGGATCTGGCTCTTTTCATTACATTTTATGTAATAATATGTGTTTGGGTCTCCCCGTGTTGTACCCACTGCTAGTAGCTTATTCGTTTTTATGTCTGGATACCACACCACACCACACCACACACCAAACCACGGGGAGATACTACAGTTTATTTAGCCATATCCACAGATACTAGAGTTGTACCCACTTTTGAGTAGTTAGGGGAAAGCATGCACTACTGTCTCAGGTTAGCCATCTGAGGCACTGTGATAAAAACAAATCAATTATATTATTTTTTGTCCTACTTCCTCTGAATGTTAAGCAGGACTGTATATTCCACCAGCACTGCATGCTGGTTCTACCTGCCCCCCCCCCCTTAAACATCATTGTTTGCCATTTAGGAAAATGGTGAGCACCATGTGCCGGCTTTTGGTTCTCACTGCTTCCTGGATGGCTCTCATGGTGAGCTTCTTTTTTCTTGGTTTTAGATGTTTACATCCAATCTTCTCTGGAAAGCATTTATTCAAATTCTTTGTCCCTTTAGCTGGCAGTTTTTCTCTCTATTGTTGACTCCTAAGAGTTCTGGATATAGACCCTTATCAGACATATGACTTAGAGCGATTTCCCAGCATGCAGCCTTCACCTTTCTTGGAGGAGTCAATTGAGGCATTTTTAAATTTTTGACTAAGTAGAATTCATCTTTTTTGTTACCTATGTAGTCCAGTGGCATGAAGGTTTGTTTATTCCTTCATTTTCTTCTAAGAGCTTTATTTGAGCTTCTAAATTGCAGCCTTTGATCCATCTAGAGTATTTTTTTTAGATATTGTATGAGTTTGGGTCTAATTTTATTTTGTTACATATGACCATTATAGCAGTAAAAAGGCTACATATATTCGCTCATCAAACTATCTTGGAACCACTGACAAATTTGAGTTGATTATAAATGTAGGGATTGATTTCTGGAATCTCAATTTTATCCTAATTACCTACATGTGTACCTTTGTGTGATTATTGCATTGTAGCATATTTTGAAATTAGAACACGTGAATCCTCTTAAGATTATTTTGATATTCAATATAAAAGATAAAATATTAATAAGTTTGTCTTTTTCTGCAAAAAGTGCATCTTGTTTAGTGGCACTTGATGGTGTCAGCTGGGTGGTGGCAATGCACACCTTTAATCCCAGCACTGAGAAGGCAGAGGCAGGAGGATCTCTGTGAGTTAAGGCCAGTCTGGTTTACAGAGCTAGTTCCAGGACAGCCAGGGCTGCACAAAGAAATGCCTCAGGGGGTGGGGGTTTTGGGGGAAGAATTCTGTCTCCCAGTATAAGGACCTTACCTATTTATTTCTAGTTTCCTGTTTTGTAATGCCTCCACCCACACATAACAGTTTTATTAATTCTCTGGGAGTTTCACAACATGGACATACTTTAAAAACCTGTACTCCACCAAATTAGAAAATGTAAAAGAAATGGATAATTTTCTCAATACAGACAATTTTCTCAATATCAAAGTCAAATCAAGATCAGATGACAATCTGTAACTCCTTGTAAAATAAAAACTGTAATTAAAAGTCTCCAAAACAAAGAGAGTTCAGGGCTAGATGGTTTTAGTGCAGAATTCTACCAGACTTTCAAAGAAGAGTTAATGTCAATACTCTTCAATTATCCCACAAAATAGAAACAAAATTAGTATTGCCCGATTCATTTTATGAGGCTAAAGTTACCCTGATACCTAAACCACATAATGACCCAACAAGGAAAGAGAATTATAGACTGGTTCCCTTTATGAACATAGATGCAAAAAGTCTTGAGAAAATACTTGCAAACTGAATTCAAGAACACATCAAAAAGTCATCTACTATGACCAAGTAGGCTTCATCCCAGAGATGCAGGGATGGTTCAACATATACAAACTGAAAACTCTAACCCACCATATAAACAATGTGAATTGAAGGACAAAGGCCACATGATCTCATTAGATGCAGAAAAGACCTTTGACAAAACTCCAACACCCCTTCATAAGAAAAGTCCTGGAGATTAGATACACAAGGGTGTGGTGTGTTTGAATGCTTGGCCTATGAGGAATGGCATTATTTGGAGGTGTGGCCCTGTTGGATATAGTGCTTTACTGTTGGTGTGGGCTTTAAGGGCTTCTATGCTCAAGCTATGGTCAGTGAGACAGTTCTTCACAGACAGTTGTCTGTGGATTAAGATATAGAACTCTCAGCTCCTTCTATAGCACCATGCCTGCCTGGATGCTGCCATGCTTTCCACCATGACAATAACAGACTGAACCCCTAAAACTGTAAGCCAGCCCAAATGTTTTTTCCTTTGTAAGAGTTGCTTTGGCTCCTGTGGGCACCATTCACCGATCCTATCAATTACTGTACTGGAGTAGACATTCCATCCCTTTTCGGGTATCAATGCTTTCTGAATCCAGATGAAGATAACCCTTGGAGCTGCCATGTAGGTGCTATTGAACCAATGTGCTATAGGAGAGCAACCAGTATTAACCACTGAGCCATCTCATCTTCCCAGCCCCCAAACTTTAATAAAGTTGTGACTATTAAAAAAAAAAAAGTTGCTTTGGTCATGGTGTCTCTTCACAGCAATAAAACCCTAAGACACCTGGCCAGGTTGCTTTTGGTCATGGTGTTTATCACACCAACAGAAATCTAACTAGAATATTATTTAACTTTCTGTCCCCTGGCTTTGCACTTTGGTCAAATTGTTTGTGTGTGTGTGACCATTACCACAGATTAATAATTGTTCTATACAGCTGCTTAAGTCAGGAGGGCAAGAGGATTATGCAGAAAAATGAATTTATTATTCATTAAAGAGCTACCTTTACCAGCTCTCTCTGTGTAGATCTGAGTTACTGTCTTCGCTCACATCAGCCTGATGAACCCTGGTTGCACTGCATGGAAATGTGCCCCTGCTAACTCATCTGGGATGCTCTAATTCTGCCTTTGCACTGAATTCTTATTTGATAGTCATTTACTTTCTGCTCTTGAATATGTAATTCCACTATCTTCTGGTCTCTTTGCTTCTGTGAAGATCACCTAAAATTTAGCTACTCCTTCCCTATTTCAGGACTGTCTTTGATGATATGACTATGTGACTTCTTGGTATACAGAGCCTCCTGAGTTGCCAATCAAGTGATTTTTACCCAACTGGAGTCTTTGGCTATTTACAATTTGTTTTTGTCTTCTCCCTTTTAAAAGCCCAAGTAAGCTTACCTTCTGTGCTTAGCAATATTTCACAGGTCTGAGAGAATTTTTCTTCACCATTTTTTCTGTCCTTTAGAAATGGATTTTTCTTCCCTTCAAGACAGGGTTTCTGTGTAGCCTTAGCCCTGGAATTCATTCTGTGGAGGCTGGCCTTGAATTTAGGAATCTGCCTGCCTCTGCCTCTGGAGTGGGATTAAAGGAGTCGGCCCGGCACTGCTGCCATCACCACCTGGCTTGGAAACGGATCATCTTAACTGGCCTTTATCACTTTGTCTTGTTACTCTTCTGGCAGCTCAAATGTGCTGGACATGGCTTGTCAAGTTTTCACTGTAGTTAGTGTGTTCAGCTTTAGAATTTACATTTAATATTTTCTATTTGGTAAAACAACACTTTTACCTCTCTCCACGCCGGCCTGGAACTCTGTATGTAATTGAGACAGACAACCTTGCACTTCTGGCCTCCTTGCCTCTACTTGCCAAGTTGGGGATTGCAGGTATTTGCCACCATGAAACACAGGGCTTCACATGTACTCGGAAGGCACTCTACAGAGGTACATCCTGGTTCCCGCCTTTGGTGTTCTTAGACATGCATTTCTAAACTTAAGAATGTTTAAACTAACATGCCATAAAGTCTTCATCTAAAAGTCCGACATCAGGACTTCTTCAGTTTTTATGTAATTTCTTGTTTCTTTAAATGCTTCAGTTTTTTTTTTTTTCCTATGGAAAACCGGACACTTTGGAGGATATTGTGGGAACTCGAGTCCTATTTACTCAGCCCCTAAGAGGTCTCCTGCAGCTGTGGCTTTGGTTTTAGTGAGTCTAAGTGGTTCAGCAATGTCTGTATCTTTGTGATACATGTGCACGAAAGTGTCTGCTCTGGTGGTTTACTGAGCAGCTAATGGTAGAACAGAGACTTCCCTACCTGAGCCAGTAAGTCTCCCCACGTGTTCTTGGGACTCTGAGGGCATGTTGGGGCAATCCTTCAACAGGCAGAGGTGACAGCACTGCCTTTGGCTTTGTCTGCTTCTACAGAGCCTCAAGGGCAACCTGAGACAAGTGCTCTGGATGCTATCAGGTCTTCCAGAGCAAGGATGGGACCTCTGGACATGCAGAGCTCTGCATTTGTGTGGGACCATCTGACTCTCAGAAAAGGAACAGCAAAGCTTCCCCAAACCCTCTGGCTGCCTCATCTCCTGAGCGTTCCTTTAAAATGCTTAGCCTATTGCTAGTTCCACAGGTCACCCACTAGTTCAAGCAGCCACATGCTAATCAATTCTCTGAAGATTTCCCAGCAAATGTAGCAGAGGAAAAGCTGCGATCACGGCTGGCAAGCTCATATGATCTGGAAATGAGGGCCCGAGAAAAGTCCCAGCCATCCTGCCCCTCGGGTGGCTTTCCGCACAGCTGCCAGCTCAGTTTTGTGAACCACAGTAGGGATGGGAACCAGGCAGGTTATTATAATCAAGGTCCCCTGGTCTGTCGAGGCCCATCTCTCTTAATGAACAAACACTTGCTTGGATTGCTGCGCTTTTAAGTTATTGTTGAATTCTGGAAAAAGTGGATTCTAATACTCTGGACAATTTTCTCTTTGCTTTTATGCAGGATGGAGAATTTTCACATATCTTTCCCCCACCATTCTACTGGCCCTGACCAAAATATATAATGTTCCCTCCCTTTCCCTTAACAAAATGAATTTTTGTTGGAAACAGTGAAGACTACATTTCTACATTTCTGAGCATTCACATAATTCAAGTTCAGTTATTCTAAAGATTTCAATTATTCCATAAGCATATGATCAAACTACATGTAATACACATTTTAGACAATGACTATGCTCCAAGTGAATGTATGTGTACACACACATACACACATCCTTAGGACAGTATGAAAAAGAAAACCTGATAGTCTTTATACAGATAAAAAGTGAATCCTCTCCCTACTGCAAGGTGACAAACCCAAAACCAAACCCAGTGACCCTTGTGTCTTAATTACTTGTCAAAATGACCTCCAAAGGCTGCACCCTCTGTCTCACCTTCACTGTGGCTGCCAGCACTTTGCATGTAGTCACGCACATGCTTGCCTCAAAGGCCATCTTAGACTGAGAAGCGCTGTCTTTTACTGAGGATGACGGTCGCCGGCCGGCCAGCCGGGCTATGCTCAATGCCTTTCCTACAGATATCTGCATCGCTTAGATCTACTAGCTGATGTCACTGGGAGGTACTTCCTGGATAGTGGCAGTCAGACTTGGGTTTAAACATGGAGTTCTTTTCAAAGGTATGGGTCTTGTTAAATCCTTTCTGCTTAAAGAAAAGAGAGGATGTTTAGAGTTCCTGGGGAAACACAGCAGAGGTTCACTGGGACAAACTAGAAGGAAATCACAAAAAATAAAATTATGTGATGGACACTGATCTATTAAGGTACACAAATATAAAGAGTGTTATGTCTCAGTATCTAGTCACTGGAGGTTGCATGGTGTTTGTTCATTCACAATTTGTGTTCATAACTTTAAAAATGTTTTAATTCCCACTGAAGCATTTATCACATCTGAATTTTCTATAGTCATAATAAGGCCTGAGTTTTCAACTCGAGAAACTTAATTTTACTAAGAACTTTAAAGCTGGTTTGAAAGCCTCCGGAGACTGAAATATGTATATATCTACTTAAACAAAATTGCAGGTGGAGCCTGTAAAGTAGTGAAGGATTTTTCTTAGACTGTATTTTAACTCATCATACTCAATGTGAGACAAACATGAGATGCTTGTGAAGTAGTGAGTTGTGTGTGAAAGGCTGTAGGGAGTATTCATGACCAAAAGATGGTTTTAGATGAGACCCAGAGAATAAGCTCTCTCAGAGAGGTTCCCCATTCTGCTCTGTCAGAATAACCATCAAGCTTCTTTCACACAACTGGGATTTCAAATGCTTCCTTATGGATGCAGGAGGCCAACCAAGGGATTCCTCCCCAAGGGATACTCCAGGTTAAAGGTTATCGGGAGGGGGTGTGGCCACTGAGGAGTTACTCTTGCACCAGTGAATAACCCCCTCCCCACTCAGTAGGCCATGAAAGTAGGGGGGCTTGGTGAAAAGGAGGCTCTATCCAGACAGAGAAGGGAATGAGAAGGGGAGTCTGGGGGTACCAACAACAAAACACTGAAGTTACATATATGCAATATATATATATAAAAATATATATATACACACACACATACATATACATACATACATATACATACACATTTATATATATTAGTTGAAGATACATTTTTCACTTGCACAGTGTTAATGTAATCAGAACATTTTTGCTATGTAACAATTATACTGAAGAGCACCAGTGGGGGATTCAACTAAAAAGGACCCTTTGGTTCTATTATACATCATAAGAAAGACCTGTCCTCAAAGGCTAGCTTAGCTTTTAACTTAGCACTAATCAACCACACATGAGCTGGAGATGAAGTCTTACTTGAACAGATCACATTTTCCAAACAGCTCATTGGCTTTACTATTATTGTTGTTGTTGTTGTTGTTGTTGTATAAAATATCTGTCTACCTGATCAGAAAAAAAAAAAAACAACATATAGGTCTGGAGGTATAGCTCAGCACTGGGGTACTTACCTAGCATATGCAGTACTCTGGAAGGATCCCCCAGGAAAGGGAGAGGGAGGGAGGAAGGGGGTAGAAGGACGAAGAGTAAGGGTGGGAGGGAGGGAGAGGGAGGAAAGAAGATACACAACAAGTCTTGCTTTTTTCCCAAAGCTTTGGACACAACTGGAGTATACAGCATACAGACAGGATTCCCCCAGTTGATAGCTTTTTATAAAAGCAAAAGATTAACAATGATGTCAGAGAGTCCAGCACAAAGTTTCCATGAGGAACAGCATCAGAGAAACCACCTTGTAAGTTCTACTTCTCATCAACTGAGCCCAGCTGCTGTACCCTAAGGTTGAGAGTGACAGCCTAGAGGTTGTGTGCCCAGGCCCTGCCTTTCACTTCATGTTCAGTACACTGCAGTAACAGGAGGAGAGAAGACACCTGGAGTGTAAACACCTTTATTAAGAATTTAAACAAGTTAGAACAAAAGTATCCCACACCTTCTCTCAATGAGAATTCCTGAGTATCAGGGTGACATTTTACAGCTCTACTTAAGACATAAGATGGTTGAGGGCGAAACAAAGATGCAGCTCTGTATTTCACTGTCGTTCATTTAAGCCAAGCACGTCTGTGAAGTGTCAGGACACATTTTCCTGCCTCCAGCTTATATACATGTCGGGGTTGTGCTGAAACTTCCATTATTCTGAAGGATGAAATAAGACGTACATTTGATCCAGACGCTCAGTTCCTATTATACTGTAGGCCTTTGAAATACTAAGGCTGAACAGAGCAAGTTGTGAAAGGGACAGGAGGAAGTAGGGACAGTGGCCACACATGGTATGCCTGGTCGCTTTCTGCCTCTGCCATTACTTGGGAGAGTCTGCTTTTCGGGCAGCAGGTGGTGTGACTGCAAAGAGATCACACACTTGTCAGTAACTATGTAGGACTTTTGGGACTGTTAGAGTCTAGAATTACAGTTAGGCTGGCTAACAAAATGTCGCCAACCAAAGTTTTGGGAAATAGCTTTTCCACCAAGCAACCCTTCTTGATTCACCTTTCAGTCTTGTCTTATAGAAAGCATACCAGTAAACAGAGAACTTTACCCCCAAAGCAGCACTGCACAGCAGTCAAACAAATACCTGAGAGTAAAGCATATTACAGGGGTCTCCTCTGGAAGGAAGAGCAAAGCAGGCATTCCCCCAGAGAGCTCATCTCACTGCCAATGCAAAGAAAGCTCATGAGATTTTTGCAAAGGTGGAATGTGGACCCAATCATCCCTTCTGTTTCCCTAGGGAGAAGTCAGAGGAAAATGAAGGCAATTTCATGTACCAGGTAAATACCACTAGGCCCATCCACAGCAGAGGATCAAAGGCCTCCAACTTCCCAATTATAGGAAAATCTTAGCCAAAAAAAAAAAAAAAAGCCCAAACATTTCAAAATGTCTTTTTCTGTAGTAGTTTAGAACAAAAGTATATTTAATTAGTATCTAGATTTTTGTTTTGAATCCCTCTCAAAAAATGTCTTCATAGGTTGCAAAACTTAGAAATAAGACCGCAACTTTCCAGGGCACGAGCTCTGGAGCCAGCTGCGCCTCTGCAGGAACCTAACTGCTCCAGCCTGGGTGCTCTGCCCTGCTATGCTGGCTGCTGAGGCCATAGGAGTTGCAGAGACTCCAGAAACTGACAAGTTTCCAATGGAGAAGCTCGTGAGAATAATCTCAAGGGGAAATCATCCTCTGGGGAAAGACAGAGGATCATCACCAAAGGTGTGTCATCCAACAGTTAATTTGGTTCTATTATCAAATTAAGAGTTCTTCAGGGAACTGCAGTTTGCTTTAAATTAGATGTGGAGAACCTCATCTGACCAAGTTTATATATGAGACACACTCACATACAAAGAAAAACACAGAAGACAAAATGTCCTTAATTTGGGGAGGATATATTCCAACTTGAGGGAAAGGTGAAGGCCTTTTAGTTGTGAAGCCCAATCAGGACATTTCCAGAGAGTTCAGCATCCCCTCCTCTGGACAGGGCAGGGCAGGATGGAAGGGGCTGTCCTGCCTGGCTGGACTCTCCTGGCTGGGCTGCTCACACTGGCGATGGCAGGCAGTTGCAGTGGCTGAGCTGGCAGTGCTCCTAAGGCTCTTGAGTGTTTATCAACACAGCAGATTAAAAGTCCGCAGACACTGGGTGGAGCAGCAGTAAGCCACGAAGCCAATGCTTGTCCTCCTGGGGGTGGGGGAAGATGGAAAGAGAGAGGAGCACTGTTAGCTCAGGAGTGCAGCATCTGGTTCTTCCCCACTGGAGACACTTCTTTCTTTGTTAGAACAAGTGACTAGGCATGAATAGCAGATTGCATTGTAGAAATGTAAGATGCCATTTTCAGTCTAAGCCCAGACTGCAGGTAAAGCATGTGTGTGCATGTGTGCTCCTTCCATTAGTGGGGTTTGGATGACAACAATACCTGTTAACAGCTAAGCTTTTTCATCTTCTAAAGGGCAATCAAAGAATATGAAGTATATTATAAAAGTCACAGCTAAGTATGTTTTTTCACATCTATATTTCCAGTACCTGGAGGCTGAGGCAGAAGGATTGGTATGAGTTCCAGGGCAGGCTGGGGTACAGAGTCTGACCCTGTCTCAGAACAACAACAACAACAACAACAACCATAAAAAGAAAAAGCACCACCAATTTAGCTCTAAAGCATACACACTGCAGAGCATAAGTACTACCTACCATCTGAAGGAGTTTATCCTAACGCACTCACAGAGTGCTCACAGACTAATTTCAGAACGCTTACGTGACTCAAAGGTCTTACATAATGGAGAAGCTCTTCTCCTGCTTGGGCACCTTTACATGGTGAGTCACGAGTTCCCTGGGGCTCCTCATGTGCTCTGGACAGCACAGACTCTTAGAGGCTCCCCTTCCCACCCAGAAAGCCGTCCTCTGGTGTGGGGAAGAGTGGTTTACTGTTTTCCTCAGGACTGCCTGAGCTGACTGTTCAGCCCCTAATCCTAACTCTGCCTTTCTCCGTTGAAGTTGCACTGCTGATCACATGCACTTAAAATGTCAGATGGAATGACAGAGAACGGTGAGGCTCTGGGAGAGCAAGCAGCTGGAACACTCAAAAGCTACAGCATCATTGTTAGTTCAAAGACTGTGAGGTGAGATGGCCAATTCTGACCAAACAGAATTAAAAACCAAACAAACAAACCAAAACTTAGGTATACTTAGTGTCTTCCAATCTCAGTTCAAGACACAGCGAGAGAATTTCTATGGTGACCTTTAATAAATCATTTTCTCATGAACTGAAAGACACGGCTGAAGCCCAAATATAGAGGATAGCAAATCCTATACCAGATAAAGGTATCTTGATTTTTCATATGTGTAAGTGTGTAGTGTGGGTGCCTGTTTGAATGTGCATGTATGTGCATAAATGTGGGGACCAGATACTGATACTGTGCATCTTCCTTGATCTTTATACCTTGTATAATAAGGCTGGGGTTCCTCGATTGAACCTAGAGCCACCAGTTCAGCTAGACTGGTTGCTTGGCTCCCTCTGGGATCACATTTACAATTCCTGGGGACTAGAATTACAGACAGGTTGGTATGCCAACAGCACTTTGTGTTGGTGCTGGGGATCCCAACTCCAGTTGACATACCTGTACATCAATTACTGCTCAGCTTTGGAAAAAATGGCTATGTAAAGACCTTTAGGTAAGGTAAAGATTTGGGTTGATGAGGACAGGAACTTAAGGCTTTGGGCAGAAGTAATCTAAGAATCTGGAGCCTCCAGAGATTTCTCATACTGGAAACCAATCTATCTCCTAAGAACATTAATTTTCTCTTATATAAAAAGGTTTCAATGGCCTCATATAGGGTGGCTGCCTGAAAAGGAAGTACTGAGTCTCTCTATTGAGGCAGGACTCATTATCACCATCACTCAAGGCCCTTGGTGCCACAAAGAGGTATAAGGGACAGTATGGACATTTTTGAATACATACACTTGTCAGCCTAGAAGATCATTGTCTTGAAGAACACAAATGACCAAAATTCAACTCTACCAATATGAAGTAGACAGTCCATGGAACCTATGACCACTGAAGAGATTATATTTGCAAATTAAAAGATATTCCATTACCAGATGGGTTTCCTAGACCCTAACAGTTAAATCCTAACAGGTAAAGACCAATAAGGCTTTAATATAATTTCCTTTACGAAAAGAAGAGTTTCCAACTCATGAGGACAGTAATTTACTTGACTCCCAAATCAAACAGAAACCAAACAAACAAAACCTGAGCCCTAGAATATTACAGACTAATATCTCTCATGAGAATAGATTTAAAGGTACTCAACAAGTAACATCAAAAAGGATTAAACAAACAAACAAACTATACACAGAGATCAAGGGAAAGCCACTCTGGGCATGTAAGGTGGCTGAATATTTGAATCTATCAATGTGTCAACAAGCTAAATAAGGAGACTCATATGATCTTAATAATACTTATACAAAACATTTAAGCTGGCAGTAGTGGTTCATGCTGGGAAGACTAGAACTGAGAGATACGACAGGACAACCGTCATGAATTAACAGCTAGCTTGGACTACATAGTGAGTTCTAGGCCAGCCAGTGTTACAGAATAAGACCTATACTTCTAAAGAAAGAAAGGACTGGAGAGATGGCTCAGAGGTTAAGAACACTATTGCTCTTGCAGAGGACCTGGTTTCAATTACCAGCACCTACATGGTGGTTAATAACTATGTGTAACCCCAGTTCTAGAGGATCCAACAGGCAAGTATGTGATGTATATACATATATGCAGGCAGTAATACACAAAGTAAAATAAAGAAAGAGTAAGGGAGGGGAGAGAAGAAAGAAGGGAGGGGGGAGGAGGAATGGAGGGAAAGGAAGAGAGGGAGAGAGGAATGGAATGGAAGGGATGGGATGAAGGAAAGGAGGGGAGAGAAGGAAGAAAGGGAGAGAAGGGAGGGAGGATGGGAGGGAGAGATGGGAGAAAGGGAGAGAGACAGGGAGACAAAGCATTTGACAAAATACACTTTTCACCCTAAATGCTATTACCATTCTCCTTAGCAACGAAAGAGCAAACGGTGTTCCCTTAAGATGACAGATGAGAAAAGCAAGGAGTTAGTCTCAGAACCACAGCTGAGTGCTAGAAAGTCTAACCTCTGCCATAGAGTAAGAAAAAGGCAAACAGAAGCGAAGGTATTATTTAATTGGCATATGGCAAGACATAATTACCTATGCAGAAAATCCCTGTAATCTACAAAAAATACTCCAAAAAAACTAGGAAGCAACAGCAAAAAGACAGTTGCAAAAACAAATTGTATTTCTTTATACTAACAATGAACACATGGAAATTGAAGTAAAACTACCATTTATGACTACAAAAAGAAAATCAAATCTCTGGGCATAAACAAAGCATTTCAGCATTTGTATGCTAACAATCATCAGTTGCTGATAAAAGAAATAAACGGAAGCCTTAGTCAGTGGAGACACACCACACTCATCAGTAAATCCAGTATTGCAGACATCAGTTCTGAGCAAACTGATCTATGGGCTAAATGTAATTCTCATAGCAAATCTAAAAAAGGGGTTTTGGAGACAAAACCAACCAACAAACCAAACCCAAGATTAAGCTAAAAAGCAAAAACTAAAACAAAAACCTAGACCCAAGAATAACAGTTAGTTAGTTTCCCAGCTACCAAGGAGGCCGAGGCAGGAGAACAACTTCCAAGAGAAGAATGAAATAAGCTGTCAACTCTACTTGTGTTCAGTCTATTACAGATGCAGTTTGGTCCTCGTTCAGAGGCAGATCAATGAAACAAACCAGAATCCTAGACAAGCTTCATGAGTGTATGGACCAGAGACAGCTGATCTCCATGGTTCATCAGCAGGATTTAGAATCATCATGGAAAGAAACCCCTGCACATGTTAGATATTTTCTAGATTAAATTAATTGAGGTAGCAGACCCATCTTAAAAGGCAAGTGGCACCATTACAAGTTCAGTGCTAGCCTGCGCTACAGAGTAAATTTCAGGTTAGCATGGGCTACAGAGTAAGCCAGGTGTGATGCCACCTTTAATACCAGTACTCAAGAGGCACAGGAAGGCAGATCTCTGAGTTCAAGGCCATTGTGGTCTATGATGTGAGTTTCAGGACAGTCAAGAGAAACCCTGTCTTGAGAAACCGAGAGGGGGCGAAGGGGGAGGGAGGGACAGACAGAGACACATAGAGAGACAGAGACAGAGGCTTTGTTTCAAAAAACAACTAAATTAAACAAACCTGTCTTTTAAAAAAAAAAACAAAGGGCAGTGAGGAAACTTCACTTTGCTGGGCTCCCCTTCTGTAGTACCAGGAGCTGAATTTAGAGCATGACACATGCTAGGCAAGTACGTGCTCTGCCCTGATCTGTGTTTTCCACTTTTACTTTGCACTTTGAGACATGGTATTTTTTCTTACTATGTTTTCCAGGCTGGCCTTGAACTCACTCAACAGCCCAGGAGGATGCTGGAGCTGTAATCCTCTGCCCCAGCTACAACTTGGTCCTGAACCTCCACGCCTGGCTGGAATTGTTTTTCTACTGCAGGAAATTATATACGCTTTCGGTCAGATAGTTTCTATTGCTTGTAGTTTTTGTTTTGATAGCATGGGGTGGTAGAATCCAGGGACTCACATGCTAGGCAAGCACTCTGATGCTGAGTAATGTTTCCATCCTTCACAGTTATTAAAGTCAGAACTCTAGCCAAAGTTATTTTTATTTGACATTGGGATATATACATTTGTATAAGTCACAAGTAAAATGGCTTTAGACACAAAAGATACTAAGTGTATGATGCATTTTGGAGACTTAGCTGATAAAAGTGGACTTTTACGGTTTATTTTAGCTTTACTTGTTTGTGTGTGGGTGTGTACATGTGAGTGTAGGTGCCCTCAGAAGCCAAGGGATTGGATGCCTCTGGAGCACACACAACTGCTGGGGCAGTGCCCCAGCTCTTGGTCTTGGTTTTAATGATGATTATGGGAAGCCAACTTCTTCACAGCAAGGACACTATCAAGGACACTATCCTTAATGCTGGAACCAGCGACCTTCTAACAGTTAAGCTTCTAAGTAAAAGAAGGGAAGCCTATGAAGGCCTGCTGGCAGGATGAGTGGCCTGGAGGTGTTCTATCTGTGCTACAAGGACATGGCAAGGCTGTACACTTTTCTGTTGCTGAGAGGCTCCTGTAGCAACAGGCTGTGTCTGTGTACTGTATGGCTGGTCCCGTTGTCACACGTTGACTGTGTGCTCACTGTGGCCCCAGAGGCTTGACAGTTTCAGAGGAGAAAGTGAACTAAGCAAAACAGCTCCAGACGGGAAAGGCTGCTGACAAGTTCTACAAGGACCACGAGCTATGATGCATACTTAGAGTCTGTGAGTTTACAGCTGAGGCAGAAGAAAGAGCATTTGAGCTAGTTTTAAAATACAGAACTACAACGATTCCTTACGAGACGAATCACAATGCTGCTGGCACAGACTAGAGCCCACAAACATCGTGAGAAATGTGGGATTTTCTCTTGTAATGTGTTTGCCGATTAAAAATAAAAAGCATATCTTTGACTCATTACAGAAATTCAAGCCAAAAGAAGAATAATATTTATATGAGCTGATAGAATGAGGTCCCACGCACATAACTTGTGGAAGAGTCACCTAACAGCCAGTGCGTAGTAGACATCTATGCCGCAGCAACTTTCTCACGAGAACATCCCTGTGCAGACCAGAGGCTGCCCCAGACTCTGGGAGCAGGAAGAGTTAGATGATGTAGTTACAGTGAATTCCTAGTGCAGAACACAGCACACAGTAGGTGGTCTATCAGTACTTTTTGAATGAGGCAGTGAGAAAGAAACAAAAAGAACACCTGCTAGGCAGTTAGTTAGTTTCCCAGCTACCAAGGAGGCCGAGGCAGGAGAACAGCAAGTTCCAGGCCAGTTGGGCAACTTCTAAGACCTGACCTCAAAAGATGAAATGAAAGGAGGGCAGGTATATAGCTCAGTGGCCCAAAATTTGCCTAGCACATGGGAGGTTCTTGGTTCCATACTGGTAGTAGGGGAAAATAAAAACCAAACAAATATGTATCTTTTGAAGAATATTTTTCTTATGGGACATAGCATAAGTTACGTTGAGGGTGTCAATAAAGAGCCTTCTCTTAGAGGAAAATAAAAATCCCAAAAAACCATGCAAATAATGTATTTCTGATATGACTTGGTTTTCTAGAAGGAAGTGATATGAATAAAAGAAAGGGCAAGGAAGTGTGAAACATCTCACAGGAGAGCACACCAGGAGAGAACTGTCTGGCCAAGGTCCTTAAAAAGTAGACCGCTGTCTAGAGGGAGGAGCGTGGGCGTGGCAGTGTTCTGCACACCTTCTAACCCACCGGTCTTGGTCCCAAGGTGCAGCGACCTCATACCCACAACACTCATGTAGTCACTCTGCAGCACAGACTAAGACTCTCTCCAAGAACCAGAGCTGTCAGTCACTCCAGGATTGACAGCAGCCTGAATGGAGCCACTGTGCTGCAGCCTCCGCCAGACCTCCTGGTGTGCACAAGTCAACGCATGCAGGCCTGTGCCTTCTGAGATGCACAGAGCACCAAAGTATTTCTTACAAGGAATCAGTGGCCTACTAATGTTTTAGCAATTAAAGTTCAATTTCTAAATTGATAATCAATTTTTAAAAATTAAATTCTATCTTCTTTGGTAAACCATGACAAAGTTTTTCTGCAAATATACAGTTGTTCATATGTAATGCTGTACATGTATATACATGCCCATAAACACAAATGTTCATGTTCATATTAACAGAAATCAGTTGACATTATGTATACTTTTATACACAACTTCAAACATTCTGGTTAATTAGTTTTTTGCTAGGGCCAGCAGGGTGGCTCAGTGGATAAGGGCACTTGCTATGCCAGACTCCAGACAGGAGTTTGATCCCTGCAGCCCACGTAAAGATGGGAGAACCAACTTCACAGAACTGCTTGGACTTTCACATACATGTTTGGCACATGTGAACCCACATACATTTTGTTTTTTTTAGAACTGTAAAAACAATCTCGTGTGCATATAGGGTTGAAAATTAAAAATGCAAGTGTGCCAACCACATTTTGGCTGTAGCTTTTTCCAGAAGTTAATTGCTGGCAGTGGTTGCCAGTATGCTGTCATGTTTGGCAGAACCTTTAAGAAATGGGGCTATCAGAGGTGTAGGGCCCTGGAAGCTTCAATGTCACGAATGGATGACACCTGTGGTGGGCTGAATATGAATGCCCCCCATTGGCTCATCTACTTGAACACCTGGTCTTAGGGAGTGGCACTACTAGATAGGGATTAGGAGGTGTGGAATAAGTGTGTCATAGAGATGGGTTTTGGGGTTTCAAATGCTCAAGCCAGGCCCACGGTCTCTTCCTACTGCCTGCAGATCCTGATACAGAACTCTCAGCTACTTCTCCAGTACAGTGTCTGCCTGTGTGCTTACACACTTCCTGCTATGACAATTAGGGACTAAAACTCGAAATGTACTTTGTGCCCAAACTAAATGCTTTCCTTTACAGGAAACTGCTATAGTCACAGTCTCTCTTCAAAGCAATAGAACATCAAGCAAGAAAATGCCTATCACATGGGGATGAGCCTGATCTGGTGGCTTTGGAATATGAAGGGGTGAGTGAGCCTGGCTTCTGCCACACCTATCACTCCTCTTGCCTCATCACATGTTCTTGTGTCACTGAGGTACCACCACAGCTGACCAGATATTAGTTCCATGCTCTTGAGTCTCTATACCTATGAGAAGAATAAACCTTTCTTTGTAGAACACTCTGCCTCTGGTATTTTTTGAAGAAACACAAAACAGTGTTAGGCACCTCAGACTTCGCAATTCCCAATTCTTCCTTCCAAGTCTAATCACAAAAATGATTGAACTGACATCTTTCCAGGCGTTTCAGTGCGTGTGCTGAAATCATACATGCATGTGAATGCATACAGATATACACATATGTATTTCTTTTTTTTCTCTTTTCCAAGATAGGGTTTCTCTGTGTTATAACCCTGGTTGTTCTGGAATTCATACTGTAGATTCAAGGCTGCCCTTGAACTCAGAAATCTGCCTGTCTCCCAAGTGCTGGGACTAAAGGCATGTGCCATCTCTCCTGGCTCTGGCTATTCATTTGTATTTCATAACTATCTTGCTCAGACTACTAGGGAACATTAGTTTTGTATTTTTGGATGCTACTTCAACAGTATTCTCTCTGTACAATATAGTGACTGAAATGCAGGGATGGAGCCTGACTGCCAGGGTTCAAATCCCAGCTCCACCATGAGACTCTACTTTAGTAAAATGAGGATTACAGTTATGCTGGACCACATGAAATGCTGAGGCTTATGATCCAGCTTAGCAATAGCTGAACAAGGAGGCACCTGAGACTCTCACAACTTGTGAAGAAATGTACTGTAGGCTACCATCACCTGCCAAGCAGGAGCTCCAGGCGCTAGGTCTTTTCACAGCACTTTCAGGGCCCAACTGCACAAAAGCAGAGCTGTTAACCATCCAAATCCAAATGTACTTTGTACTCTCTTCGATGCAAAACTTAACCCGGCATTTATGAAAGAACCATACAGGCGGCTGTTTCTAAATACCCTGGTGAGTTAAGTGAGAGCTTTTAAAGCTGGTGACAGCTGCTTTTATGGCAAATTGCTTAGGCTATGGGCCCCTATTGTTCAGGCAAATCAGTCCCAAAGTTGCTGTGGTCATTTTTTTAAAAGATGTGATTAATATTTAAATTAATAGACTGAGTTAAGCAGATGACTCCCTCCCAAACAATAGGTGAACCTCTTCCAACTAATCTTAGAGCAAAGCTCTGTAGAAGACCTTTTCCCCAAGACACAGAAACCCTGTCTGATCTTGCGGCTGCTACCCTAAAGCACCAAGTCCCACCATGCAGTTGCGAGTAGCAGCCCTCACAATTGCCCTTGAAATCAGTCAACCTTTCTCTCTTAATCTGGGAGGAAAATGCAAATCTCTTGAGAACCTGCTACAGTGAAGTGATGGCTTGCTGTAATAAACACACCCAGGAATGTGGAAATGGTGCCCACACTGGCTAACAGAGGCTGGAAGGCTTCGAGGTACATGATAGAAATAGCCTATGCTGCTCTTAATTTCTACTGACAGAAACAAAGAAGAATGTGGTTAAAAAAAAAAAAAAAAGACAGGGGCTACAGAGGGCGTCTTTACTGTCTTAGGGACAGAGCTGCCTGAACACAATGCTGATAGACATGCATGCCAAGTGTGCTCCCCATGACATAATGGAACATAGCCCTGGAAACCATGGATGCTCTCTGCCTTGACCGAGTCATGTTCTCTGAGGCAGAAAGCAGAACTCAGAGGTGATAATGCAGTAACTTCTCTGTGGTTTCTAAGCCAGGTGCCCAGTGCACCCCATGACTCATTGTTGCTTAAAGTAAGATGCAAGGGAGAGAAAGAAAGCAGGGGAATTCTATTGTTAACCAAAAATGAAGCAGACCTTGAAGATTTGGAAAATTCAAGCTTTCTTGAACCGAAGTCAAAAATAGACACCGGAGAAAAGACAGCATCTTCAACAAATGGTCCTGGTCAAACTGTGTGGCTACAAGCAGAAATGCTGCTCTCTTGGTTTGGACAGGTCAAAGAGAGAAAGATGGAGGAGGACTGTAAGACATTTGGGTCTCATGGGTCAGAATGGGCTCATGAGCCATCTAGCCGCAAGAATGTTATACCTGAAGGAAAAAAATCAGCCTGAGCTGGTGCCATCTCAATTCTTTGGCTTACCAAGCCTGAGGGGTGGGGCCATCCTAATAGAGGGACCAAGAAGACAGACCATGGTGGCCTTTGGGGCTTGAGCTTGTTAGAACTTGAGATCCTTTCTTCCTTCAAAAGTTTTCTCATCTCAAATGATGGTGTGTAGCCTCTACTGCCCCACATCACACAGTAGGAACAGAGACACTGTTTGCTTTTATGTTTGCAGATGGAGTTCTGCCTAGAAAGAGTAATATATTAAGTTTTGCTCATAATTTAACTTAAGCAATATTTAAGACAAGAATCTGTACATTTAAGAGTTTCTGCCAAAGGTGGTTAATGTTTAAATGTTTCTCAGTCATTTGTTTCTCATCTTGAGAACTGTTTAGTTGTACCCCCTTTTATACACTGGGTTGCTTTTATGATGTTCAGATATTTTTTTCTATTTTAGATATTAACCTTCTATTGGATACATATTTGGTAAAGCTCTTTTCCCATTCTGTAGCCTGCCACTTTGCCTGAATGTTGGTGTCCTTTGTTATACAGACATGAAATCTCCTCTACTGTTGTTCTTAGTGCCTGCTTACAAAGTCTTCTCCTGTGCCAATGAGTTCACGACTATTTCTCACTTTGTCTTTTATCAGATTCAGGGTAGACAGCCCTATGTTAAGGTCCCTGATCCATTTAGAGTTGAGTTTTGTGGAGTATGATAAATATGGGTCTGTTTACATTCTACTACATGCTGTCTTTTCCCAAGTGTCTATTTTTTACTTCTCTTTCAAAAATCATGTGTCTTTAGGTGTGTGGGCTATGTCTGGGTGGACATGTTGGCTCATGGTCCATGGAGACCAGCATGGCTTACAGGAAACAAAGACTTTTACACACATTGGAATGAACTAAGTTATTTTGTGAGAAAGGCATGAACTGTGTGTTTGGGGGTAACAGTCTGGAAGCACATGTGGTCTTGAAGTTCCTTTCCTGACAATGATCCTAAACCATTTGGAATTGGTTGCATGCTGATAACCTGACTGGCCCCTCAGTGCACAATTACACAGTACTCATTTTCAGCCCTACCCCATCTTCCATCATCTGGGAGAGCCTAAATGCTGAGCTGAGTTGGTTCCCAGTGGCCAGTGACTTCATCACTTACGTCTGTGAAGTACATTAGAAACTGAAAGAACTGGGTTTGGAGAGGTTCCAGAGAATGGGTGATGTGGTATAGAGGGCAATGGACCTCAGAGGGCATGGCTGTTCAGCACGCTTCCCACATGCCCTGCTCTCTGCAATTCTTCCCCCTGGCTGCTCATCAGGAGTCTCTGTAATAGCAGGTAAGCATTAAGTGAAGTGCTTCTCAGAGCTATGAGCCATTCTAGAAGATGAACTGAACCCACGGAGGAAGTGACATGCTGTCAACTGTCTCTAAATAAGTTTATAGCCATAGATCACAATTGCTTTTAGCCTTGGTCAGAGAAGCTCCTGTTTCCAGTGGGAAGTGGTTAGCAGAGACTTATAATTGGTCAAGGCATTGAGAGTAAGACTCTGGAGTGTCAAGCCCTAAATGGAGTATGGGACGTTGTGGAAAGATTGTAAGAGCCAGAGGACAGGAAAGACTGCTATGAAACACTAAGTGGTTACTCCAGCAGTGGACAGGACTGAGCCCATCAACATTCCATCACCAACAGGAAGGGGCTTATGGAACCGCTCACCTCCCTGAGGAGTGATGCCACTTACTGGGAGAGAAGAAGTATCATAGTTCAAGGTGATGGAGGCACCATTGGTTGCTCCTTCTCAAGGATATAATCCTCACCCATGTCCGTACAAGGAATCCTAACTAAATGCAGTAAGATCTCTCTGTCTGTCTGTCTGTCTGTCTGTCTCTCACACACACATACACAAGGACATTAACATAGGAAGACTTAGGGAGATAAAGGGGTTAAAAGTAGAGGGAAGGGGTTAAGAGGACAAAGGAAGAGTATATTATTAAAGTACAATATACACACACACACACACACACACAGGTAATTGTAGAAGAATAAGTTTAAAATGTTTATTTAAAAAAAGTAGTTTCCAGAATGGATTTTTGCTTGTTTTTCTTATCTTAAATGTACTAGAGATCATTATGGGTAGAGTTTTTTCTCTTCCAAATTCCTTATAAGTGGTCCCAGGCCCTAGTATTTCAGAATGTGTCTTAGACCCTCCTCATTGCAGAAGGGTCCAGTGCATATCCCGAAGGGAATAACATGTGCACAAAGAGGCCAAGAAGAATGCTGAGATAGACACGCCCTGTTGGATCCCCAACCAGGTCTATAGCAATCATGTCACACAATGAAGCTTCCATGAAAACCTGGAGACAAGGTTCAGGAGCTCTCAGACAGGTGAATGCATGGGAGTTCTGGGAGGCTGACATACCAAGGAAGGGTATGCCACACCTCTTCCCCAGGCCTCTTCTGAGCATCACTGAGTATGTATTCTCATGATGTTCTTTACAATAAGGTAGCTTAAATATTTCCCTGGGTTCTGTGAGTTGCTCAAATAAATTAATTGAACCCAAAGAATGGACTCTGGGAGCCTTCACTGTACCCACTAGTTAGAGGCACAGGTCAAGCTAGCTGGGGCTTATGAGTGTTTTCCAGATGGGAAGGACAACCATGGGGTCTGAGCCTCAGGCTATGGTGTCTGCTACCATGTCCAGGGAGACAGTGCCACACAACTAGTGTCATGTGTGTGGAAAACCCTGAACACTATATTGTATATAGAGTAAAACCAACAGCACAAGTCTGAATTGGGGGCTTGTTTTTCCCAAGAACAAACATCAAATTAAAAAGGTTCAGAGTAGAGCTTCTGTATACAGAAAACATTAAAAAATACAAAACTGTTGAAATCAGAACCTACAGCATATCAAATAGGATTACTCAGGGCAAGGGAGAAATAAGCATAGCTTGGGAGAGGAGCAGGCAGAGACAAGGAAAGGTGGCTCTGTTTGCTGAACGGTGATCATGTGCCAGGTGTTTGCCTTCCTCATCTGTTACTCACTGCTATGGCCAACAACGCAGACTGTTCTGTCCCCATTTCAAAGCTCAGGGAAGCTTGGCAGGCTGCCCAGTTTCTCAGTGCAAAGTCTATGCTTTCTGTCTCTTATCCCACTTAGATTAAGGAACAGAAACAGGGCTGGGGGTATATACACGGGTATATGCCTTGTCCACAAGGTCATGGGCTCTGTTCCCAGCCCCAGGAGAAAGAAAGAAGGGAAACAAAAAGACAGGAAAAGAGGGAGAAAAGGGCAGTAGAAGAGCAGGGGGAGAGGTTCTATGAAATGATCCAAGGCTGCTGTGGGCACACCCCTGTTACCACCATCCCTCAGGAGGTCGAGATACAAAGTTTCTGTGTTTGAGGCCAACCTCGGCTGTTACATAACAAGGCTCCATCTCACACAAAAATGATCACAATGGAACTTGAGCTGGCATTGACAAGGAGTGAGAAGCTCTCACATTTGGAAAGTTCCCCAGACAAGTGAGAGCATACTTTTTTTTCCTTTCTTAGCTTTAAGGTGCTCAAACATAAGCTGGCTGTGGTGGTGCATGTCTGCGACCCCAGCAGTGTGGGAGCCGAGGAAGGAGGATGAGATCATCCTCTGCTCACTGCTAGTTTCAGACTCCGTCTCAAAGGGAGGAGGAGGGAAAAACAACAACAACAACAACAACAAAACAAACATAAAAACCCATATGCCAAGGCCAGGCACATGGGGCTTTTCCAATGTTCCACTCTTCACCGTCTAGCATTCTTGCTCTCAGTAACAGTATTGGCTCTGGATTTTACTTAGTGAACATTTGTCATGAATGCAGAGCACTCTGCCAAGAAATACAGAGCAGTATGGGAATGCCCTTGGAGGAGTTAGACTCAGAACAGAACCAAGTGCTCGTGTGCAGAGTGTGGCTCCCACTTTTGGTTGTGCCAGGTGAACACAGGGATGAGCTCTCCTCATACATAGCTCCCTTCCCTTGCATGTGGGGTGGAACTAGAAAGAGTGAGCTACTCCAAACAACACACACAGCTGTGCACATGTGCTCTGTTCACCCCAAAGGTGAACTAAGGCAGGCAGCCAGGCTCTCTTGCAGTAATGAAAACAAGCAGGTTTCACTTAGTCCAGTGGTTCTCAACCTTCCTAATGCTGCAGCTTTTTAATACAGTTCCTCCTGTTGTAGTGACGATGATGCCCCCTCCCACCACCATAAAAATAATTTCATTGCTACTTCATAACTGTAGTTGTGCTATGAATCAGGATATAAATTGTATTTTCCGATGGTCTTAGAGGACTCCTGTGAAAGAGGCTTTGAAACCCCACAGCGTCTCAAGCCACAGGTTGAGAACCACTGATTTGGCTTCCTTAAGCTGCAGACTCAGCACCCCCTCTGAGCATGACCCCCTCATTCCCATGCTGCACCTCGGGCCCAGGTTAAGCCCTAGTGCCAACTTTGGCTTCATTACCTCTGGTGCAGGCCTGCCATGGGTGTCTCTCTCAAGGGGAAGAGCTTAGGATAGACGAAGGTAAACATGGGCTCACTACATCGGTGACAGTGCCCCAGGGGGCAGTGCAGCAGCTCCAGGAGACTTCTGGGTAATGAGATTGGAGACAAAAAGTTCAGATCTGAAACAGAAGAGAAAAATCAGGCACATGAGTGAAAAGTCCTATTTCCTTAAACTAGACATTTGAAATTTCTCTTTGTTACCAAATAAGTTCAAATAGTTAAAAGTACATCATGTTGAAAATTCTGTTATCTGATAGAATTTCAATAAAAATCTAACATTATTAGGAAATGAAAGGTGTTTTTTTATAGTTTTGATACTAAAGGAAAATGAAAATCCACTCTTTTATGAGCAGCTAGAAGCTGTCCTGAGGCAGAGGCAAGGAAAGAATTAGATCAAACAGTCTTTAGGAACAAGGATCAAAAACACAGAGCAGGCTTTCCTAAGTCAGAGAATTAAAGAAGGGTGAGGTCTGCAGACCACAGTAGCTGCCCTTAAGTTCTCCCCAAAGCTATCAGCCATTCTGTCAAGTAAGCACTGATGAGAGCCTACTATGAAAGGGCTGATTACTCAAAGTATCAGATGCTGGAAGTCAAAGAGGATAAGAGGAAGATAAGGAACCAAGGTTTGCCTTGTTCATTCCTATGAACCCACGTAAGTAATGGTCTACCCGGCCCAGACTGAGCCACGCAGAGGACGCATCTACAGCGAAGGCACTGAAGGCATCCAGACAATCTTGACACAGATTTGACAAGCTTTTACCCTTATGTTAGCCATGCAGTGAAGGGAGGAATGCTCAAACTGTGGTGACATCTCAAGTTTATCAGCTAATCCTGGCAAGGGCACAGAAACTGTCTTTAAGCACTTTTCAGAAGATTGATATCCACTGAGAAAAATAGAATTTCTACATAAGTAAATAACTAATAAATTTCTGTTCTGTATAAACAAAAAGGATAAACAAAACCAGCCTACAGGCTAGCAATATGGCTTAGTAGCAGGTAAGGGTGATTGCCATTAAACCTAGAGATCTGAGTTTGATCTCTGGAACACACATGGTGGGAGAACTAACTCCTTCTCTATTTTATTTTTTTTTATTTTTTATTTTTTATTTTGGCTTTTTTTTCGAGACAGAGTTTCTCTTTGTAGCTCTGGCTGTCCTGGAACTCACTCTGTAGACCAGGCTGGCCTCGAACTCAGAAATCCGCCTGCCTCTGCCTCCCAGGTGCTGGGATTAAAGGTGTGCGCCACCATCGCCGGGCCTCCTTCTCTATTTTAAAAAGAGAACTACAGGAGGGCTTTTTGAAAAACAGCTTAATTTTGGACTAACTAGATATTCCTGGAAAGTTAAGTTGGTTTTGTTTTAGTTGAACTCCATGGCTCCTCTCCAAATGCAAAGACAAAGCTTTCAGCAGCTTTAAAAACATATAGTCAGTAGTTAGGAGCACTCGATGAATTTGAGATCCAGCACACATGTCAAGTGGCTGGGGACTGGGGACTTTTTCTGGCCTCTGTGGGTACCCGACCCAAACATGTACATACACACAAACACAGAAATACAAATTTTTACAATATGAAATATTTTATTAATGCTGTCCGGATCAGTTGGGTGCTTATTCATTCTTGCTTCTTTTTCCCCCAACCCGTTCTTTTGGCCCTGGGATTTGGTCTTGGGGCCTTGTACATGCTCTAGTACTGAGCCCCAGCCCCCAG
>NW_022196904.1:57715294-57717108 GCF_008632895.1 Mastomys coucha
CCAGCTCCAGCCCCAGCCCCCAGCTCCAGTCCCAGCCCCCAGCTCCAGCTCCAGTCCCAGCCAGTGCTTTCTTGATGTGCTTCGTTCTGATATGTGCCGAACAATGAATGCCTAATACAATATAGACCCTTTCCTGAGAAGCATCAGTCTGCATGCTAATGCTGACAAAGGCTTTTGGGATTCCTCCTTACAGTTCCTGGGTCCTAGGAGACAGAGTCAAGCCCGGCTCTTCTGGAGGAGACATGTGACACTGCTTGCCTTTCACTTCACCACACACATACCAGGTTTTCTAACTTGTAGTTTTTCTGGGAACTGCTATCCTTTGCAATGAAGACCACATTTTAATAAATGCTTCCGTGTGTCTGCATGGGGTGTCAAAGGAACCAGTGCTGAAAATATTAAAACTTAACAAGCTTCATGGGGGGCTGAGACAGGAAGGCCACTAACATACTCAATACCAAGAAACTTTACACTTGGTTAAGATGGTAAATTTAGTGTGAAATGTGTATGCTGTCGTAATTAAAGAGAGAGAGAGAGAGAGAGAGAGAGAGAGAGAGAGAGAGAGAGAGAGATGAAAACCAAAGCAGACAGGATAAAAGACAAGTATTTGTTTCCTGACTGAGACAGCAGAGAAGACCCACAAACTTACCTTTCCAAAGCCCGTGGTAGGTGCGGTAGAGACTACGCATGGTCAGTTCTTGCAGAGGCAGGACATGATCGTTCTCTGTGCCTATTGCTTTCACCTCTGCTGGGAGGAAGACGGTCAGCTGCCCAGATGAAAAGGTCAGCAGCCTCACCTCTGACAATTGGATGGGGATGCCACAGCTGCATAAAGACACAGCACAGGGGCGTCAGCCATGAGCTAAGGCTTCAGGCCAGGTTACAAGGCATTCACAGGTCATATACAACAATTCAGGGTGGTGGTGGCAGTGGCTGAGCTGCCAGCTTCCTGTCAAACTGAGTTGATGCTGACCCAGGTTCTTTACTCAACCCTGGCCAGAGACACAGAAGCAGCTGGAATACAGGTGCATCACTCATAGCACGGCTACCTCTACAGCAGTCCTCCTTCACAACATCTGTAAAGCTTGCTGCAAGCTCTGCTTACACCTTTTTTAGTAAGTACCAAGTTTATGTTGACAGAACTTCTGAATTACTTTCCTCTTCTTAAGACAGAGTCTCACTGTACAAAGAATTTACTCCATAGATGAGGCTGGAATTTACTGCATTCATCTCAGCTTTTTCAGTTTTCCCTCCTCTCACACGACATTACAATAAAAGCAACATATCCTTAGGTACAGAAATTTTCATTGAACATAATATTCCCCTAAAGGAAACTGCTAGCCACAGAAACACAGCTATAAATACAGAGAAGTTGTGAGCTGTACTGTCCAAAGACAACAGGGTGGCAGTTGCTTGTACAGTCGCAATTATCAATCACTTCAATCTGGCAGGTCTGACTGATGGAAACCCACAGCATGCTTTCTAGTTTATAACCTTTGGAGATGTTTACTGGTCATTCACATTTTCTCTTCTGTGACCTTACCATTCACACCTTTGCTTACTATTCAACTGAATCAAAAATCAATTCTTAGACCCTTTCATGTTGGCCAATCCTTTTCACACCCAAGGTGAGCATCCCCTCCTCTCAGAGATGGTCCCTTTCCCCACTTAGCAGTTTCCCTTGCTGTTACAAGCACACACCCTTCCATTCCCAACATCTGACTCTTCTGGTTGTTAGAAGGGCTGTCCTAAAGTTTCTCCTAGTTACTTACATGTTAGTTATTATTTTACATGTAGATGTTGGATTTTTTTTT
>NW_022196904.1:57717118-57775776 GCF_008632895.1 Mastomys coucha
TTTTTTTGGTCATCTTATAAAATAGGACAAACTATAGTGTTAACAAATACAGTAACTGTTCAGCTCTGAACTGGAGTGCCATCTTCCCCGTGCTAACTTCCCAAGCAAACATTTTTGAATTAATTGAGGATTTTTCCATGTTAGTGCTACATTTGTCAGTCCCACAGGGCTCTGATGACCCTGCCGTACAGAAGACAGTCAGCTAATAAGTCTGCCTGCAGGATCCTTCTTAAAGCCTTTTCTTGCAACTCTCACTTGCTTATTATTTACCTTGAACTTTACACTAGTTTTATCTGGACATCACCCAAACTTTCCTGGGATTCAGTTCTTTAAACATGGAGCATAATATTGATTCTTGGTTTTCAAAGATCTACTTTATCAGATAAAGACACTGCCTCCCCTGATGCTACCCAGTTTGCTGACAGGTTTTCCTGTTTGTCTTTTGAGTTAGAATATCTGTTGTTTTCCTTTTCCTTCACAGGAAGTAGGAATACAAGGTAGTGGCCATCCTAGAAACTCATCCCAAGATGAGACTGAGGCAGCTGTTGGTGCCCACACCCTGCTAGAAGGTTACTGCATCTGTAAGGCTCCAACAAGGAGTCAGGAAAACAAAAAATAAAAAAAAACCAACAAACAGGGGAAACTCTTAAAGATCATAACCAGTGAAAGGCTATTAACTATAAAAAAGAGCTGTGATGGTTGATACTGACTGCCAACTTCTAAAGTCACTCAAGAGACACGCTCTGAGGATGTCTTTAAGAGCATTTCTAGAGCAGGTTGAGGTGGGAAGACCCTACATGTGTGAGCACCAGCATCCACCTCTCCCTGTTTTGGAGCTGCTCTGCTGTCTGCTTCTCTTGCTGCCTTGGCTCCCCTGAGGTGATGGACTGCATACCCTCAAACTATAAGCCCAAACAAGCCTTTCTTCCCTTCAGCTACTGCTACTCAGGCATATCGTCATCAAAAAACAAAAAACAAAAACAAAAACAACAACAAAAAAAAACCTTCAAAAAACCTAAACCAAACCTGATTCAGGAGTATAAAAGAAACAAGAGCAGACAGCAGATACTCCCTCTAGAATTAAAGGAATATGGGGTGGCGGGAAAGGAACTGACAGGAAACTTGCAACTGTTGGGGAGCTCTGGGGTCCACAGTTCTTGGGATGAGGAGTTAGGTTAAGAGGACTGAGTACTGCGATGTTTTGTGTGGGGTGACCCAACATGAAGAGGATGCTGCATATAAGGAAACAGACTTAGGAAAATAACAGCCATTCGTCAAGTGGAATTTTGGCAAATGTCTTATTTTTTTGTGGCAACCAGCAAGGGCATAGTGCCTAGGTATTGAGTCAAACACCAGACTAGGTGCCCCTGTGAAGGTATTTTTAGATAGGATTAACATTTATAATAGTAAAGCACATCGCCCTCTGGAATGCCATGTGCTTAGTGAGGGCCCAAAGAACAAAGACCAAGCATCACCACAGACCAGGAATTGTGCCTCCGGACTGCTTTTGACTTCTGCTCTTCCCTACAGACCCTGAGCTTGCAGCCTCTGTGTCTATGGGAAGTGAACCCTGACAAATA
Organism: Mastomys coucha; assembly: GCF_008632895.1. NCBI lineage: Eukaryota > Metazoa > Chordata > Mammalia > Rodentia > Muridae > Mastomys > Mastomys coucha. Next base: position 57,718,699 of record NW_022196904.1, read on the forward strand.
CATTTATGTAGTATGATAATATTCCCATTTCTAAACTTTAGTTTTTGTTTTGTATTTTAGTATGATAGGCATTTGTGAATTTCTCAGAGAGAATTCTTTATGGTCTTGTGGATCACCTCAGACACTCACTATCATGAATGGCCGCCATAGGGCCATTTTTTATACAGCATAAAATAGCCTAACTTGAAGACTGATCTGAGCTGCAGCTTGACGGGTGTGTTCTCAAACTTTATATCCACACTGAAGATTGAGAATCCTGAGCAAAAATATAAAATAAAAATGTGGAGTAGAAATCATATTAAAAAGTTGGCTTCCAGCTTACTTTTGACCCAACCCCTGCCTCTTGTTGGCCCCTGAATGCTGGGATTATAGAACATCATTCATGAATGTACATCATTCACATCATTGCTGCTATGACAGCTGCTGCTTCCCAGCCTCATCCTGAGTGTTTCTGCACAGATTAAGTCCAAACCCATTAACAACAAAGGATCGGACACTGAAAGCCAGGCTTTAAGGCTCTTATTGTCCCTTGTAATTACAATCACAGATTATATTGAAGAGGTTCACACTAAACAAGTGTATCCTAATTTTATACAAAGTTTAGGTTTTCCTTGATAATTCTTTTAGCAGACATCTCTGCTCTTCACCACTAGATATTAAGAAGCTAATTAAATTTAAGACTCATCTATTCATGGCTTCTGTGATTCACCCTCAATAGCCAGCTGCAGCAAGGTGCTGCCAGGACGGAGGGACTGAGTCAGCCATTCTGTTGCCTCCCTTCCCTGAGCTGCTTCCAAAGGACTTGACTCTGGAGGAGTCAGCAGAAGAGTCCCAGCCCACACAGTGCTGAGCCCAGGCAAGGGGAGAGACAAAACAGTGGTGGCAGTATGGCTACTGCACAGGCTAAGAGCAGATGATAACATGGCTGCTACTAAAATTCTTAGACAACTTCATTTATAAAACAGGGATAGCTCACAAGGTTTGTTGGGAAGATTTTGTGCAATGACACAAATGAACCAAGAGCACACTGTCTGGTACCCAACAATTCTAATCCACATGCACAGTTAAGCTTTCTTTTTATTATTAACTGTTATTATTGCTGCTTCATAGTAATATTAGAGTTGTGGTGGTCAAAGGAAGACAAAAACAGGAACTGGAACTTAGCCATTTAATGCACCGGCATAGGGCATAGGGCATTAACCACATAACCAGAGTCTAGTACATGGATGAGGCTGGAAAGCACTGCTTTGAGAAGTGAACATCAGAGATCTCAAAATGGAAGTGAGGCAGATATCTTAGTTTAAGGCCAGCCTGGTCTACAGTGTGAATTCCTAGACAGCTAGGGCTACACTCACACAGAGAGAAACCCTGTCTCAAAAACCAAACCAAGCCCAACCAAACCAAAAACAAGGACAAAAAGGTAGTAACAATGAAGCAAACTCTCAATAGGAAGGAATGGAAGATACAAAATGCTTCAGTTTATAATAAACCCACTTATTATCCAGCAATTATTAAACATTGGTAGTCTTGATTTAGAATTCATACAGTTTAAAAAAATTTTCACTAAATGCCTAGGAGGTTACAAAAATATACATACACTGAATCCTTAAGTAACTTATTAAAATTGTAAATGTTAGCACCTCTGGTTTAGATAATTATAGTAATCATTGGACAGCTCTATTTAATTCAATATTGTCATAACTGTCACTCATCATTTAACTTACAACAGGTTAACTGAATAGCAATGTCACCTTGCCACTGAGATTTTGCTACATATTTGCCCCAAAATATACGATAAAGTTCATATCCATTCTTGCTTTCATTATTCCATCTAACAGTATGGCAAAGTTAGGGCTGGAAAGATGGCTCAATGGATGAAGTGCTTGCTTTGCAACCATGGGAATCTGTGTTCAAACCCTCAGAACTAATGTAGAAGGGTTGGGTGCAGTAGCAGCAACATCTGTGATCTCAGTGTTTCTACAGAAGATGGGAGGCGGAGACATAAGGCTACTCAGGAGCTGTGGGCCAGCCAGCCTAGCAGCCACAGTGAAAAGACAACTTGCTTCAAGTTTGGCAGGAGGTGAGGACTGACACCAGAATTATCATCTGACAACAAGCATGCCATGGAGTCTGCGTGACTACCTCCAACCTCCTCACCCTCAGAAACAGACAGACAGACAGACAGACAGACAGACAGACAGACAGACAGACACACACACACACACACACACACACACACAAACACACACAGAGGAGTGAGAGGGAGGTTGGGATTGAGAGATTTGTTTAAGTGAAGATTTAAATTCTCTTGCCAAGGCATTCAGATTTTTTATCCTCCAGAAAGTATCCACAGAACATCCATCAGCCATCACAGAGATGCTACAGACTTAGCCTCCCTTGTAGCAAAAACATCTTTTCATTTTAGAGAGGGAAAGAACACCTTTGTTCTGACGAAGCCTTTGCTCACTGGATAGTTACTAAGCAGCTCTGAAGTGCTCCTTTGCTTTCGCTGTTTTCTCATTCCTTATGAGGCCCAGGAAGGACTTGCACTCAGAGCAACACCCCTGACTTGTCCTCCTCAGTGCAGACATTACACATGGGGTTTTATATTAGTGCCTTAGAAAGGTCTCCCTGTTTATCTTTAGTTCTTTCAAAGTTCCTTTCCCAGCTGACTGGGCCATGCTGCCAGGCACAGAGGTGTGTTCACACTACCTTAGAGGTCTTGAGCTTGTTGAGGATGTGAATGAAGCCCAGGCAGCAGAGGTATGACCTCTTGAACCCTGTGGCCGCCTCATTCCCTCCTGACTCTCCTGGGACAGGGCGTGCACATTCACATGGCTGGGAGCCATCTGTCCTTGATCTGCTCCGTAGTCTTAAGGCTGGGTCTCCTCTCCACCTGCCTCCAGCTTCACTCCTTTCTGGAGGTTTGCCTATTCTTTCATAGGAAGCCAGCAAGCTAAGGTTTTATCTCAGGCACTTTAGTTTTTATTCTAAAATCTTGGTTTTGTGTGTGTGTGTGTGTGTTTAAATGCAAACCTTGTCTTGAGAGATGACAGCTCAAGTAACACTTTTGTTAGACAGATACAGCTGGGCTGCTCTGGGCTTGTCCCAAGTAGGTGCTGAAGTAAGGAACCGCAAAGTTAAACACAACCCTCCCTACAAACACAGTAGGTGTTCTATATAAATACATATATACATATACTATATATCACACCTGTACCTTAGGCTTTACTGGTCCCTAGAGCTGTGTCATTCTATACTGCTGGCGCTCTGGCTTCCTGGATGCTTAAGCTGAGCTGAGCAGAGCCAGCTGTTCCTTTAATATCTGAGCCCATGAGGTAGCTGGAAGCAACATGTGTGCAAGAGAACTGTGTCAGTGGAGCCTGTGTGTCAATGTATACAACATCTTGTACAGGTCCCTTCCTTACAGTTCTTTCCTCATCCCCAGCTGCACATAAGGGCCATGAGGGCTGGCAGCTTGTCACTTTGCTCATTATGGTATGTGCTTTGCGGTGACCAAACAGGAAAATTGATCACTAAACATCTAACAAATGAACAGGCTACCCAAATTTCTGTTCAAACAAGCTCCCTTGCTCAACCTCACAGGCACGCACACCTTTCTTTCTGTCAGGACCTTCTCTGTGTCTTTCCTCTCCTCTCCTCCAGAAAAGCAGGAGTCGCCTAGGCCCTGACTGGGAAGTGGGGCCCTGGCTTTTGATTTCCTGAATAGGTAGAAGAAAGAGGGAAAAAAGTGGAACCTCTCTTCAGCATCCCCTAGGGTTTTGAGAATGTTTTGCCATTTAAATACTATACAGACAAGAATCATTTTTAGGCATAAATTAGGCTAACTGACCTAAGGACAAATGGCTTAGGAATCTAATGATGAGAATATTCAAAATTCTGTGTTAAACCCGCATACTGAAATGGAGCAGTCTATTTGTAAGCTAGACTGCATATACCCCAATACTAATATTATAAAATTGGGTGTCCATGTCCTATTATTATCAGTGAGGTAAGCTCATAACAATATGAAGAAAATACAGACTATTAGCATTTCATTTCTCTTTTTCCTATTTATTTCTCCAAAGGTTTAGCATTTTCCTAAAATCCACTAGCACTGCTGCTGGTATAAACTCAAAGACAAAAAACTTTCCCTACTCCACGCAAATAGAACATTCTGGCAGTCATCAACACCCATGTCTACACAACAACTATTTCCTAACTGTGGTAGAGGCCAGATTGACCTTGCAGCGCAGCCTCTGAGGGTCAGTGTTGGAGCTTGCTTACATCTTTTGTATGATGACGACTGAGGTCATTCTGTTTATCACGTGGAAGAATCAGGCTATAGTAAAACCCTTTAAGGATTTACTGGAGTATGACTATGCTGTGTCACATCTGTGACAAAGTCAGTTTTAGAAAAGCCAGTCAGCTAAAACCTGTAACACCATCTATTGTACTTGCTTCAAGGTTTTGGATTTCATCTGCCTGCATGACCTGAGCTCACCTAGGCTTCCCGAGCTAACAAGTCAGCCCTCGCCCTAAGGAAAGGCACAGCTCCTACCCAGAAACAACATCTGTGTTCAGCACTGCTGCCTGTCTTCTGGCAGAGCTGCATGCATGGGGTGTGAGTCAGGCTGCACAGTCTGCTGAGAGTGAGAAGAGGAGTCAGATGTGTTGGTTCCCTCATCTCAAAGGTGTTCCTTCGGCTGCTGAAGTTGGGAAGGTAAGCTGGGAGTGTGTCAGTCCTTCCATCTCACACCACCAGGACACTTGCTCTCTGATGCTGTGCCCCTCCTATTAGAGGTCACATTCCTGAAAGCCCATAAGAAGGGGATTCTTGTTGCTCTGACTGACGCATTTGCTTGGTTGTTTAACTCATGATCCATAAGAAGGGTCTATGTCTGCTGTGGAATTCTACCCTTTTTTTTCTTTTAAGATTTATCTATTTTATGATGTGAGTACACTGTTGCTCTCTTCAGACACACCAGAAGAGAGATTTCAGATGGTTATGAGTGACCATGTGGTTGGTAGAAACTGAATTCAGGACCTCTGGAAAAGCAGTCAGTGCTCTTAACTGCTGAGCCATTTCTCTCCAGTTCTCCTGCTGCGGAATTCTAAATACTTAAAATCAGTAAAATCTTAGTTAAGAGGCAGTTACTGCAGCAAATTGTCCTTGCAATCATGTTCCAAGGAAGAAAATCTTTTAACTTAATGCCAATTCCTCTACTTTCTAGAGTTTATAATGGTATGTGTTGTGTACTGGCTTGGCTGGTTTTGTGTGTCAACTTGACATAAGCTGGAGTTATCACAGAGAAAGGAGCCTCCCTTGAGGAAATAAATGCCTCCAAGAGATCCAGCTGTAAGGCATTTTTTTCAATTAGTGATCAAGAGGGGAAGGGCCCAGCCCATTGTAGGTGGTGCCATCCCTGGGCTGGTGGTCTTGGGTTCTGTAAGAATGCAAGCTGAGAAAGCCAGGGGAAGCAAGCCAGTAAGCTGCATTCCTCCATGGCCTCTGCATCGGTTCCTGCCTCCAAGTTCCTGGCCTGTGTAAGTTCTAGTCCTGATTTCCTTTGGTGATGAACAGTAATGTGGAAGTGTAAGCTGAATAAACTCTTTCCTCCCCAATTTGCTTCTTGGTCATGATGGAATAGAGACCCTGACTAAATGTGGTAAGGTAGACATACATGAAATCTTCATACTCTAGACTTATATATACACAATTTGTCAATAAAGACAAAATAGAGCTTTTTCTATAGCAAAGAAAGAAAGAAAGAAAGGAGGAAAGAAAGAAAGAGAGAGAGAAAGAAAGAGAGAAAGAAAAAAGAAAAAAACCACATGTACTCTTTTTCTTTAGACTGGAAAGTAATAACTCATGGACTGCCCATGGCTTACTAGCTGAATGAGACCAACATACAATCTTCTAAATTGTTTGCCTCGTATTCTTAGTTCATAAAGGTATTTGGTCAAAGACAAACTTAAGTAGAACTTTCCAACCCAGTTCATCTATTTTAGGTCCACACTGAAGGCAGCCTTACCCGTTACAGCCGATGACTTTGTTGTAGAGGTAAGAGGGCAGGCCCTTCAGCTGGACGTTGTTATCCACATACACATACTGCAGTTCTCGAGAGCGACCTAAATCTGATTATAGAGAGCAGTGCTGTGATTCCTTTAGGAATTAACCATTATAATATGAAGTACAAATGTAATGTATAACATCATAAATAACCCCAAAGTTCTATTTTAAAAGAAGAAAATAAATGCATGATTCTGGCAGTTGTAATACTGGCTTTGTGTTGGGAAACATGGTGTAGAAAACTTAACCCAAACTTTGACTTTTAAACTGGAAGATGAAATTGTCAGTAGTAGAATATTTAATTTCTTCTTATATATAACTTCCTTGACATTTTACAGACAACTTCAATTGTCTTGCTATAGGCCCCCATTTTCCCCTCTGGTCCATAGAAAATGTTATACAAAGTAAGGTCAGCCTAAACATACTTTATCCCCACTCCTTCCGACTTGATTTTATAAAAGCCAGTGGTGGCGCACACCTTTAATCCCAGCACTCAGGAGGCAGAGGCAGGTGGATCTCCGAGTTTGAGGTCAGCCTGGTCTATAGAGTGAGTTCTAGGATAACCAGAGTTACACAGAGAAACCCTGTCTCCACAAAATTTTGCCCAATAATTGTAACATTGCTCATAATTTTACCATGGATCTTGATAGCAAACATCTCATAATTATAAATATAATGGTGATTTTTCTATCACTCTTTTTTTTTTTCTGGCTACACTTACTAACTGGAATTCCTATTCAAGGAAGAGTCATCCTTTAAAAATACTTTTATACTAGTATAAATTCATAGACTGTACTCTACTGTAAAAGAATAAAGACCCAATACTACTATTATTTTGTCCTATTGCACAAATGCTTCAGTCTTGGCAATTAAGAATGATTGTGCGCTTGCTCTAAGTTCTTTTAACAAGTCTTCATGCTTTTCTGATCATTTCAAGACTTTCTGGCATTGTGGCTTAGCTCACAAACTCTCTGCCAAAGCTCTGAAGTTTACCGCTTCTCCAAGGCATCCTACTTCCTTTTCTTGAAGAAACCCATCAATGAGCCAGGTGTGTCCATTACTACTGAGAGATCACACAGAGATCTTGGGGTCTGGGAAGTGTGCATGCCTGTTGACTCTCGCAGACACACATCTCAGTTGTTAGAGATGTTTCCAACATGAGCTCTGAGGAGTGAGCCTGCGAGCTCAGACTCTTTGGCACTGCCAATGTTCCTTCAGAGAGTATGTCTGTCTCCAGTCCCACCAGCACTGTGAGAGAGCAGCCTCTCACACACAGGAAGCAATTCATATTACAGTTTTAAATCTTTGCTAATTAGGGCTAAGAAACAGAACCTCAGGATTATTTACACTGTAATTTTCTAATTGTGTGTAAGCAAACAATTAAAAATTGTATTTCTGTAAACCCTCCATTCCCCATTTTCTTTCAGGCTCTTGAAATTTGTCTTTTTCTTTTCTTTTTTTAGGGAAACCTCCACATTTCTGATACATATTACAAACATTTTCTTTTAGTTTGTCAGTTGTCATTTGACTTTGTTGAGAAGTGTTTTCTGATATATAAAAAATTGTAAACCACCTTCCCACCCTTCCCCCTGTGTTAGGAAAATTAAGACTAAACTACACGGTGACCTCAAAACCTTCTTGAACATCCAGCAAGACCATGTCTCAGTAAAACAAGTGCCAAAAATGAGAATATGAAAAGGTTTTAATGCAGGTTAACCCTGCTCCTCCGGCCTCTGAACATCCATCTGCCTCCTCAGGATTTGTGGGATTCCTTCTCCTCTCCATCCCTCCCCTTTTCCTCTTTCCTTTTCGTATTTATATTCATAATCCAGCTGGAATCCATTCTTATGTCTAGCATAAAACACTTTAGCATTAAACATTTATGTTTAGCCAATAATTTATTTTTCCATTTCTGAAAATTTTTTGCTTACCTTTATTTACACCAGAACAAAAAAAGAGAAAGGTTTCTAAGATGGCTTAGTGGGTGAAGATGCTGCCAAGTTAGACAACCTGAGTGTTACCCTCAGGACCCATACAGGAGGAGAGAACCAACTCCTGCTAGTTTTTCTCTGACTTCCACACATGTACCATGACACATGCATTCAGAACACTGCACATGAATAACAACAATAATAATCTCTAAGATTATCAAGAGGTAAAACTACCACCAAGTGCTTGGATCCCAAACTTCCTAACTGCTCCTAAATCAAGCTGCAAACACATAAAACATTACAATGAGAGAGAAGCACTAATCTAGAAAAGCCAGTGGCTGTGACGTCAGCACCGTGGCTTAGGACTGTTTGTGCTTCAGCAAGCTCCTATGTGAAATGGCACAACACTGCCTGGTCCCCAGCTTTATCAGGTGTAAGGAGCATATGAGAAGAATCAAGTTTAATATGAGGCATAGATTTAAAGTAATAAAATATGTATGTACCAAAAAACTGACAACTGCTCTCTTAGTGAACCAAAAAAATTTTACACTTACAAAACAGGTGAGAAAAATATTAATTGATCAATACCACATTCCATTACAGCAGAAAAGGCCTCAGAAATCCACTAAAAATACCTGTTTCCTCATAATTTTTATAACAAAGGTTTCTAAACACAAACAAAAATTTATGGGGTTTAAAGACATAGAAAAGTTTTAAAATAAAAACTTCATTAATAAATTATAAATGGGCTACTCACAAGTACTACATGTGTTTTATCCTAGCACTTGGGAGGCAGAGGCAGGTGGATTTCTATGAGTTTGAGGCCAAGTTCTCAAAAACAACACAACATCAAAATGCTAAATGGTTTCTAGTCTGATTTGCCTTTCTGAGCTGCTAAAGGGCTCAAGGAAGTCCAAGTGGAGGTTCTGGCTTGGACTGGAGCTGCAGTAAGGCACAGAGCAAACTAACAATTAGGAAAGGAGAGTAGATTAGAGTCAGACAGCTTGGGCTGGAATCTTCATTCTTCTGCTTACTAGATTTGTGGCCTTAGGATCTCACCTGTGTAATGGGGGAAATAAAACTATCTCCTAAGTTTGGGAAGAGTGGCTAGGTTTATAGACGTGTGAAGCAGGATTCGTGGAACAGAGTCTTCTCTAGAATATGACAGGTATTATTCTCATTATTATTAGTAAGCGACACTCTGGGAAGTGTAGCCAATTAACAGAACTTTCTTTGGCATGCAGCAAGGGTACCAACTCTTTTCTATACTTTAATTGCATAGAACGAGTTGGAGGCCGCAGCCTCTGGAGATGATTCATCCCTTCAAGCCAAGGACACAAAATGGGACATGACAGAGGAAGTACTTCTCTGCTCTAATATACCACAAACGCCTCTGTGCAAATTAGATGAGGTGACATGCAGACATCACACCACAAAGTTAAATACACACTGACACTTGCTACTTCTTCTTACACACCTTCTCTCCTTGCTTTATGGGGAAAGATGACTAGTTAGTGACTAAGAAATACTACTTGGCTACATTTACCTTAGGGGGATCTGCCTGGCACTCCCAAAGCACTTTCAAATTCATTACATATGCCCTAACAGTATATACTATCTTGTGCTATAGCTGAATCAAAACTAGTCCCAACTGCATTAAAACCTTATACATATTAATGCCACTTAATATTTCCAAGTAGCACAATCAGAGGAGGGAGAAAATGGAGGAAGGAGGGATAGAGAGGGAGAGAGAAAGGGAGGGGGAGAGAGAGCAAGCAATGACATGCTCTTAGTGTGTTTGGAGTCTGGACTGTGACTGGATCCTGGCCTCCCACCTAGTAACTGGTTCCTAATTCAGAGTTTCTTCCTTTGCTGTATGATATGGATGATATTGTTACAGCTCACAGATTTGTATTCAGTGAAACTGGTGTATACGGTTCCAAGCTTGATCGCACAGTAACTGGCGCTCAGCATATCCTGATCTTCTGAGTGTAAAGAGATCAGAAAGGGAGTGTAGATCCTGAAGAGAGCCCGGCAGTTGTTTTAGCTGACACAGCACAGCCTGCTGGCCAGGGTGAGATAGCTCCATGTTTGGCAAGGTCCCAGCTGAGAGAGCTGTGCTCTGGCTGCCTCAGGAAAGCATGCTCTTAGCCGGCCAGAATACAGTCTGCTGCCAAGACTCTCAAGCCCAGAGGACTGGCATTTTAAATAAATGAGCCTGAAATACAAGTATCTGCTGCATGGAAAAGCTTTGAGACTGTTTTTATATTGTTTTACCCAGACTAACCTGAAACTCACTAAGCAGCTCAGGCTGGTGGCAAACTCATGACAATTCTGCTTTAGCCCCTCAATTGCTAGGATTACAGTCATGAGCCCCTATGTTGGTTTGGTTCTTACATTCATTTACATACATATATACATATCAATGTAAACTACATATCATGTTGTCTCATATTTAGATTATTATGTGAATAGAGTTTATGTATGCATTTGTACCATGTCATGCCTGTTCTTCTGGAGATCAGAAGAAGGTACTGGATTCCCTGGAAGTTTATGAGTTACAGATGGCTATGAACCAGTGGGTGCTGGGAATTGAACCCAGGTCCTCTGTAAGAGCAGTAAGTGCTCTAAACCACTGTACCATCAACACTCTGGCCCCTGGTTCTTAAATTCTTAGTACAGAAAGTCTTCACTAAATCATAGACTTTAGAAGAGACTACTTACCTACTAGTCAATAAAGGTTTATTTTTTTTGATTAATATTATTTACTTACATTATTTCACCAATACTGTATGCTAAATAGAGATCATAAAAGAACATTTAAAACAAAAACAAAAAACAAAACAAAAAAAAAGCCTTCTTGTACCCAGGAAGCAGAGGCAGGTGGATCTCTGAGTTTAAGGCCAGACTGGTCAACATAGAGTTCTTGGACAGCCAGGGCCATGCAAAGGGACCATGTCTCAAAAAACTAAAATCAAACACACATACATAAACAAATAACAACAAAAGAGCCTTGTTAAGAAAAGCTCAACATGTAAAATTTACAAAGCATGGAGGTATTTGACTGACTGTCCAGATTTTAAAGCCACCAATGACTACTGAGGTGGCTGTTTTCCTTGTTTTCTAGAGACATAGTTTCTCTGTTGTAGCACTGACTGTCCTGGACCAGAACTGTAGATCAGGCTGGCCTGAAACAGAAATGTGCCTCCTTCTGCTTCTTGAATGCTTGGATTAAAGGCATGCACCATCACCAGCTTTAGGCTACCTTTTTTTTTTTTTTTTTTTTTTTTTTTTTTTTTTTTTTTTTTTTAAATTGGATGTTTTATTTATTTACATTTCTCCTCTGCAAAACCTCTATCCCAGACCCCTTCCCCCTGCTTCTATGAGGGTGATCCCCCACTTACCTCTCAACTCCCGCCTCCCTGCTCTAACATTCCCCTACACTGGGGCATTAAGCATTCACAGGACCAAGGGCCTCCCTTCCCATTGATGTCCAACAAGGCCATCCTCTGCTACATATGCGGCTGGAGCCATGGGTCCCTCCATGTGTACTTTTTGGTTGGTGGTTTAGTCCCTGGGAGCTCTGGAGAGCCTGGTTGGTTGATACTGTTGTTCTTCCTATGGGGTTGCAAACCCCTTCAGCAACTCCAGTCCTTCCCCTAACTCCTCCATTGGGGTCCCAGTGCTCAAGCCAATGGTTGGTTGTATCTGCCTCTGTATTGGTCAGGCACTGGTAGAGCCGCTCAGTAGACAGCTATATCAGGTTCCTGTCAGCAAGCACTTCTTGGCATCAACAATAGCATCTGTATTTGGTGACTGTATATGGGATGGATCTCCAAGTAGGGCAGTCTCTGTATGGCCTTTCCTTCAGTCTCTGTTTCACTCTTTGTCCCTGTATTTCTGGATTAATATTTTGGAGATGGATGGGTGCCTAACCTCTGGATACGGTTTCTGCAGTTTCTCTCTTCTTTTGTTGGGTTACTTTAAAGGAACTGTACCACACCTCAAGTAGTCCTTTCTTTTACAGCCTCACAGACCAAGTGTGGTGCTTAGAAATCAGCAAAGGCTCGCAGCCCTCCACAAACCTCTGTTCTCCCTTTTATCATCGTCAGGGCTCTGGCATATGTAGTCCACATGGCTGTAGGAACAAGAAGCTCCTATGTGTTCCGGCTATTGCTCTCTTAACCACGCAGTGTGAGCAAGCACAGAGTGATACATGCCAGAACAGAACAGGATCTGTGTTTATTACATCCTGACTAGTATAAAGTCCATTTACTTATCAAAAGATGAATAACAATGTCTCTAAAACAAAGAGTTGGGGCTAACAGAAACCGAAGCATCAAAGGAGCACATCAAAACTGCCTGTTCAAAATGCTCTTTCAATGTCAAGCCAATCACCACAGTTCAGTAAGCTGGATGCCCAGTATAACAAAACACAGGGGGTCCACACAACCAATTCAGAGTAATTCACAGACCATTCCAAAATGACCTTTTCAAAATTAGGTTAAATCACCTATATAACCCCCTAAGTAACAAGGACACTCCAGCCACTTTTCTAGAGCAATGAATTTCCTTTAGGTGCTAACTTCTTTGAACACAGATCCATGCACCAGACTCCACTGTATCTTTTACATAACCACAGTCATACTGATGTATTCAGCTTTTACAAGATAAAATTTCAGGCTTGGCAGGATGGGTCACTGGGTAAAGCAGTTGCCCCCAAGTCTGATAATCTCACATAGTCAAAGAGCACCAACTCCAGCATGTTGCCCTTGAATTATGTGTATGTGTGGACACATACACACATGCATGTGCACATGCACACATGGAGATAAACTTAACAAAATACTATCACAATGGATTATTTAATGAGATGCTCTACTCTGTAGAACATAAAGGACTGTTAAAGGAAACTGATGACAATGGATTCAAGGATTCCTTGCTATTGGTTTGAATAGTTTGAATAATCACACTCCAGGATCTCTAGTTTCACTGCACAGGTTAAGCAACAGAAACCAGAATCAATGGGCTAGAGATTGTGTAGGATGTTTTGGGGCAAAAAAAAAAAAAAAAAAAAAAAAAAAAAAAAAAAAAAAAAAAAAAAAAAAAAAAAAAAAAATCAAGCCACAGTCCCTACCCTTTGTTATAGTCTAACATAAGAACAAAAGTAGCTCAGACTGATTGAATATTTATGAAGAATTTACAGGGTGGTATGCATTTTATGTGTATCTTACAGAATTCTTACAATTGTGCTATCAATCTATTACTCTATTGCTGATAATTAGATTAAATAACTTTCCTATGGCCAAGTCCACAAGAGCTACTAAACTGTAAAGCTGGAACTATGGCTATAAGTGTCTGCTTCAGCATGATACATTCTGGACAGCCCTTCAAGGAGGGCTCACACAGAAAATAGGTACAGTACTGCCCAGAGAAGGCAAGCACATGGAAGGAACATATCCCAGGCATTCAAGTGTGACGTCAAAGCTGGATCTGCAAGGGACATTGCCAATGAAACAAGCAATGAACAAACATGTCTTTGCTTTCTTTAAAAGACCAGGAAACTAGTAGGTAAGTTCTGCCTCAGGGATTTCAGGCAGACATATCAAGGGTAGGAAGATCTCCTTTATAGGAAGATCCTAATGACTGCCTAGCATGGTAGGGACTGGAGGACTCAAAACAACATGTTGTTTAGTACCATGGCCAACAGCCAAGGAGCAGACTGTCTATGCTACGAGGCATCCTGCACTGCTGCTTGGTTGGACTGCTTTGTTGGACAGGCCTGTGTGTTTCGAATGTAATAACTTTAGAACAATGTCTGATGGAAACTCCAGATTCTTGCTTCTAAGTCAATTAGTGACATCATCCAGACACTGCCAGCACTACATATTCTTGTCACCGTTCTAAAATAACAAAAAGTTTTGCTGGCGAGTATCTGGCTCCAGGTTTAGCCCTCATAGAACTTATTTAAAATTTCACATCTGTATCTTACTATGAATAGGTGACAGGCTGTTTGTTTACTTGTTTGAGATAGGATTTTATGTAGTTTCAGGCTGCTGTCTCATTATGTGACTAAAGATGATCTCGAACTCCCAATTCCCCCACTTCTACCTCCTAAGTGCTGGGATTACAGACTTGTGTCCCCATCTGGCTTTGTTTTTAACTGGTTCTCCCCATTTCAATCTCATCCCACCCCACCAAATCCTACTCAAGCTTAGCAAAAAATATATTTGCCCATATAAAACTCAGCAAATCTCCACGTGCTTTCTCATCACACACTAGCACAGAAAGTCAACATCTGGCCCATGCTTGTAGAAGCCACATTAAATAATCCCTGTTAATTCTCTAAGAAAATCTGAAGCCAAAGCAAAGACTTGGGAGGCCAATATAGCACCATCATGTGACAGCAGACAGGGAAAATGACTTTCATCACAAATACTTACAAAAGGGAACATTGAACATTCATTATCCATTTCTTTTTCTCTCTCCTCCTTCTCTTTCCTCCATTTCTTTCCCTCATCCCCCCTCCCCACATGGATGAATATGTGTGTGGAGGCCAGAGGTCAACCTCATGTTATTCCTCAGATGCTGTCCAGCTTCTTTTCTGAGACAGGGTCTCTGCTGGCAAAATAGGCCAGGCTCTCCACTAGAGCTGGGCTTACACCACAACCCAGCTCTTTTTCAAAGTTCTAGGGCTTGAACTCAAGTGCAAGCATTTAGCCTGAGCTACATTTCTAGCCTTGAATGTCCATTTTCTTGAAGAAATTTGGATTACTCTTCAAGTAAGATCTTTTTGGATATAATTAATAGATTAATTCCCTCTCATGTCTTCCCACTACTAATTTTTGGACTTTACTATCAAGGCTTTCTTGTCCATTAGTTCTACTTTGTAATTACTTTAATTTCTTTTCCAGTTTTTCATTTCATTAATATTTCCCCTGTGATTACAGACGTACCCAACATTATTCCTACAGAATACGATTTTTTGCCTCGTGTTTAGGTCTCCCTTTAGAAGGCAGTTATTACACCTTGAGGTCAAATGTAGCTCTAACTCTGACTCCTGAGACTGTTTGTCTCAGGACAAACTTGCTAGCATTCAAACTGATTCAAGGCCACAAATTTGGCAATTAACTCCCATTAACTGGAGTTACAAGGGCCTCATGGTAACAGTTCTTCAAACTATATCCACACATCTGCAGTTCAGTAGAGCAGAGTTGACAGGCATCTCAAAATCTGGATCATGAAACTATTAACTGATGCATACATCAAAGCATCACAGGGTATCTCATAAATATACATTTTAATATTTTTATGTATAAGCTAAAAGTTAAAAAATGAAGTTATTAGTTTATTACGGTTTTAACAGTGGTTTGCAGGCTGACTAGTTTTACCATGTAGCTAAAAAACAAAAACAAAAACAAACAAACAAAACACACACAAAAAAACCCTGTAAATAGCAGCAATTCTTGATTTTCTCAGCAAAAGGAAGTGGGACTAAGAAAGAAACAATACAAACAGTAACGTGAGTACCATACTTAGAGTTTTCATCCTCCATTTGAAATGGGAAGGAGCATGTTTAAAATTCTGGGAGCTGGTTTCAAACACTAACTTGCCATGTTTGTGTTTTCTAATAAAGTACCCAATTTTTACAAAGCTAGTGGGCAACTCCTCCAAAGCACTCAGCATGCTCCACCATGTGGCGGGTGGACCGTTTAAAGCATTCTGTATGCCGCAGGGTAGGAGACAGTAGAGGACCTATCATTCTATTGGAGCATTGGTCCTTAACACTCACACCTTCCCAAGAAAACATGTCACTGCTAGACTAAGGGACAACTCTGAGGCTGGTCTTGAAGCCCAAATCATTTGTCATTACTATGCCTACTAACTTCTAGACTTCATGATAATTTATGCACAGGCTCTTTTGTAAACCTCATCTCATGCTAATGTTCGTAAGAATTTACTCTCTGAGGGCAGGAAACATGGCTCAGCAGTTAAGAGCACTTGCTGTTCTTATAGAGGACCTGTGTTCAGTTCCCAGGACTTACATGGCAGCTCACAATCACCTATGTGCCCAGTTCCAGGAGACTTAATTCCCTTTCCTGATCCCTGAGACACCAGGCACACCCACGGTATACATACATACATTCAGGCAAAACACTCTCATACATAAAATTTAAACAAATCTTTCAAAACAAATAATTGTTTTTAAAAATTACTTTTTTACATTTATTTATTACTATTTAATGCATGCACATACAAAATCACAGGGTGATTTGTAGGAGTCAGTTCTTTCCTTCCATCTGGGCTCTAGGGGTCAAATTCGGGCACTCAGGCTGGATGGCAAGCACTTTTAGTAGTTGCGCCATCTTGCTGATCCTCATTTATACTTTTCTAAATAAACATTTAATAAAAATTTAACTTGCTAAACTAGATGCACCTTTGTTTTCTTGTCAATTACAAGCACGACAGGCACTGAATTTAGTGACACTGTACTTTCAGGGCGCTAAAACACACTTTTCTATAGCCACCCTATGCCCAGCAATCCACAATCCTTGCATTCATTATTCAACATGGAATAAGTAGTAACCATTCCCAAATAATTAGGTCTACTAATTATTCAAGGAAAATCAGGAGCACCTGGGAAAAGCCTTTTCTCTGCACTCCCCTCAACTCTCAGAAGGTAAGAGGTAAAGCCACAATTCTGTGTCAACCAAGCTGTATCAACTCAGTAGCAAAAGAATGCCAAGTTTTGAGCCCTCTGCTAACTTTCATAGCACGAGGCTAAAGTGACTGCTTTTTTCCTCCTGTGCTGACAGTCACCACTGTGAACAAAGCCTGTCTGTAGGCTCATCTGTCATCCAACTGTCACTGTACAGTACTAATAGGAGCATCCGTCTTTCTGATGCATCTGTTCATTTCAGGAAGAACAGTCAGAGAACCTTAATAGTTTGACAGTATTACAAGTGACTCAAGCAGCACATACTCAAAGGCAGCTAATGGGTCCGACGGTATCACACACCATCTAAGCCATCCTTACAGGCAGCTTCTGTAGCTGCCATCTGAAGCAGCTAGTATCAGACAGCTGTTTAAACCCATAAAAACTGAGCTCCAGGGGGAATGGAGAGGTGGCTCAGTAGTTAAGAGCACTCAGGAGGCAGAGGCAGCCAGATCTCTGTGAGTCTGACATTAGCCTGGTCTACAAAGTGAGTTCCAGGACAGCTAAGCCAGGACTGTTACACAGAGAAACTCTGTCTCAAAAAAAATTAATTAATAAAAAAAATTATAAAGAAAGAAAGAAAAACTGGGCTCCTTCAGCTAAACTTTGTTAAGAGACTGAATTTAGTGAGTGGCCCCCAAATCATAGGTTCCACCTCCCATTACAAAGACATCCCACAAGACTTATGTTTCTATGCCAAGTTCTAAGTAGCATGGCTAAATACAAAACTTTCTACTGCTCAAAAACTGTGTGTGTATGTTTGAGTCTGTCCATGTGTCTGTCTGTAGGACCATTACAAAGTATTCATATGTGCTAAGAGCCTGTCTGAATGACCATAAGAAAGCACTCACATTTGGCACTTCTAGGTGGCTCCTTAGTTCTGTGAAAAAGGAAGCACTAATAGTTGCCATGTTCCATTTGATCGTTTCTCAAACAGTTCTTAGATTAGATGGCTATGGTTTAGCATGAGCCCAAAGGAAGATTTCAAGTGTATATACTTGAAAGGTCCTCCTCCTGCTCCTCCTCTTCCTCTTCTTCTGCCTCCCCCTTCTCCTCCAGACAAGGTCTCACATGGTGGTCCAAGGGGGCCTAGGGCTTACTATATAGTCTAGGTTGGCCTCAAACTCACAGTAATCCTACTGTTTCAGCTTTCTATACAACACCAGCATCAGGCAAAGTACATTTAGAAATGCCTCAAAGCTGTTACTACTGAAACAAAGGTAGGTAGGAATGGAAAGTAAATGATCAGGGGAGCAGGAGCCAGGGCCAAGGAGTTTTTGCAAGGCAGGGATGATCTGAAGGCAAGCGCAGTTGTATGAAAAGCTGAGTTGAGACAGGAAGTAACAGCAGCACCAAAACCAAGACTTAGCCTGTGGCAACAGACTCTGCCAAGAATTGGAGAGATGGCCCAAATGGAGCCAAAATGGCAGAGTGATATCAGATAATAGAGACAGCCACCTTTAGTATGGAGTCCCTTTATACAGATCAATACTGGAATATAAAGAGAATATGTCAAAGTGGAAAGAATTGGAGTCTGTGCTTGAGTTATATTACCAGCTGCAACTCTGGGCGGGTTATACAACTACTCTGTACATCAATCTCTTTATTTGTAAAATTAGTTTGTCAATGGGTTTGTAATAACTGTATAATAATTAGAGACTATATGTGCAGCCATTAAACAAAATACTTGACTAAGGAGAGTATATAGTCAGTGACGGCTTATTATTGCTGCAGTTAAATTAATACACATAATACTTCTCACCCATGTAGTTTTTAATATAAACACACACATTACACGTGCACACACACACATGTGCACATATGATGATGATAAAAATAATAGAAAATTGTAGAGACACCATGAGATTTAACTAGCTCATGCAAAGTTCTAGGTTGCTTATAAGACAATTTGTAGTTTTATTCTGAACTCTGATGTTACATTTGCAAGTTGAGTTTTATGCCACAAAATAATTTAAAATTAAATAATTTAATCTTTTCCCTTCACCCTTTCAGCCATGACTGTACCATCCTGGCAATCACATGGTTGAAAGCCATCAGGAAGTGGTCAAAGGTCCTGGTGGCTACTGTGGGTATGAGGTGTCTTGCACATGAGGAGGAGGAAGAGGAGCATAGTCAGGTATGTACTGTACAGGTGCATCTCCTGACTCGTAAGTCATCTATACCTGTGCACTTCTAACTCTCACCCATGAACTCTGCAAGAGAGAGACTGCCATCTCTGACCTTCAGATATGGACTGAAGCTCATCAGTTACTGCAGGTTACCCACTGTGAAGTGCTACAACTTGTCCAGGTGCTGGCCCCTGCAACTGTTCTGTGTGCTCCCTGTCAGTCCAGCAAATATGTTTACTCTTTAAATATGCATATTTGACATTCTCACTAGAAAAGCTCAGATTTTTTTTTAGAAGTATAGCTTGTTTTTTTAAAATAGATTTATGTTAATTTGTTAATTTATAATTGTGGAATATATCTGTGGGAAATTAATCTCCTTAAATTCAGCAGTTTTTATTATATGAATTGATTTTAATGTTTCAATTATTTTTAAAGATTTCAAGAAGAAACCTTAAACTGAAAATACATAAAATGAATTTTATGTGCAAACATTTCCTTTTGGGGACTGGTAAGCTCCTTCCTTCATTGTCCTCAGAGATAAATTATTAAGATGCTTCTATGAGTGAAGCTGTAATAGATAAGGGTCCTATGTGACTTCATTTTTTCTTTAAACTAGCACTTGCATTTCTTAGAAGTTGAAAAAAATAATTTAGTTCTATGTGAAATAAATGTACCTTATTATTAAAGACCCATGTGGCCAACAGGTAACACGTCCAAATGAACTAACTACAGACGTCTACAGAGGATAAGGTTTCATTCACCAAGGTGGCATTTCTGGTTCAGTAGGCAATTTAATCAATTTTAAAGTCTTCACAGCTTTACAGTCAGATTTTCTGACATTAGTACTTATAAAAATACTCAAAAACAACTTTCCATGGCAGAAGCCAATATTTTGGGTTTAGGGTATGTGGTTAGTGGAGCAGAGCTTGCCTAGCATGTGTGACTCTGGGTTAAATCTATAGGACCAAGGGAGGAGAGGAAACAGGAATTAGCAGATGTACTTGTACTGGGCAGCATCTGTTCATAATGCTCAAGGCTCTCTGCCAGACTTACAGTCACACACATTTCAATTCCCTTCATAGAGTAATCTCTCATAGCTGGTATATTTTGTGATGGCACTGACTGACTTTGTAAGTATGGGATCCTTGAGCAAGGCATGGTGGCACATGGGAAGCCGAGGCAGGAAGGTGAAGGTTCAAGAACAGTGTGGCCATATAGGGAGAGCCTGCCTGGCAATACAAGCAATGACATCATCCCTGACTAAAATAACCTCACTTGTCATCTGGCGATAATGCTGTTGTTCATGTCAAAAATGGATTTACAGAGGAATCATCAGGATAAACAGAAAGAAACTAATCCGTTCTAGTTAAAGAAATATGTTATATTTTATGTGTTGGCTAGTCTAGTTATAACCATGACACTTACCAACTGGCAAAGATGCAAGATGGTTTCCAGCCATGGAGAGCTCATTGAGGCTGGGCAGCTGGCAGAGATGACGCGGCACACACCATAGCCGATTTCGGTCCACAGTGAGGTACTGCAGAGAAAGGCACAGGTGAAGCCTCTCGGGTAAAGCTAGCAAACGATTGGTAGAAATGTCTAGTGTCTGCAGCTCCTTCAAATCGCCAACCTCTACAACCAAAATCAAAATTAATATAAATCGCATTCTGATTTAACTCCAAAAATAAAATAAAGTACTGCTATAATTCAAGTAAATAAAGTTAGTTATTTCCACAGATATGATGCTGGAGCACAGAACTTGGGGCTAGACTGCAAACCATCCAGCCTTGGTAAGCATGTTTTTCTCAGCCTGCCAGATTTGGGGAAAGGGGCTGCATGTGTACACATCTGTGTACACAGATGTGCTGAGCCATGAGTGCATGTATGGAGATCACAAGTCAACATCATCCGTCTTTCTCCATAGCTCTCCACCTTAGTTTTTGAGACAGGATCTCTCATGAACCTGCTGCTAACTGCTTTAGTTACTCTGGCTGGCCAGGGAGCCACAGGTTCTACCTTTATCCCTTTATACCAATGAGGGTTAGAGAGATGCACCTGTACATATGTATACACAGATATAAGTACCTGGCTTTTATGTGGTTTATGGGGATCTGAATTCAGGTCCTAATGCTTTGATAGCAAGCACTAACTTACCAATCCATCTCCCCAGCAAGTACCAGAGTTTCCTAAATACTGAAAAGTGTTGGCTTAAAGGGTGGGGCATGGAGTCATTAACCTGAGCCAGAAGCTGGATACTGATGAACCCAAGTTCTTGGTCAGGTGAGAAAGGAATGGTTACTTCAAGGTAGCTACTTCCATAACTGTACAGCTGCCCTCCTAGCAAATAATAGGGGATTTACGAGTGGAGGCACCCAGCTTAATACAGAAGAGCTCCTCTACTCCACGGCTCCATGGCAGCACTGGGCAGGACAGGCCTGCTTCTTCCCCAAAGGTATCTGGTATAAAGACTGTTATGAAGCAGCTCCTCAAACCTGCCTTTCCTAACCCCTTTCTCCAGCCATTCCTCTTAGGTGAGGACTTGCGGTACCACCCTGGACACACAAGTTGTTGAGGAACATACTACTTCCATCAGATAGGAATGGTTTTTGCCTTCACATGAGCTTTTCTACTGTTTGCTACTGACCAGGAGTTAGCCACACTACAACTAAGCAGACTGAACCTGCTGGTAAGCTAAAACTGGCACTTACATTTTAAAAATAGTAAACAGAGGCTGGAGAGATGGCTCAGTGGTTAGGGGGCACTGACTGCTCTTCCAGAGGACCAGGGTTCAATTCCCAGTGCCCACATAGCAGCTCACAACATAATTCTAAGATCTGATACCCTCAGACAGACTTAATTCAGGCAAAATACTAATGTACATAAAGATAGAGATAAATTATTTTAAAAAAATAGTAAAACCACAACATCCAAACAAAGATCATATGGTAGAGATCATATGTGTCCTACAAAGCTTAAATATGTTTATAATCAGGACATTGACAGAAAAAGTTTTCTGTCTTTGCTACAGAATTATTATTAAAAACACCATTTTAAATTTTTATTAAAATTATTATTATTATTATTATTATTATTATTATAGCTATGTATACACATACACAGAGGTCCACCATGTAGGTTCCAGGCTATCCAGCTCCCATCATTAGGTCTATCAACAAATGCATTTCCCCTCTGAGCCATCTCTGTCTCTAGGAACATTCTTAACAGCCAGTTTTTTGTTTTAGTTTTTGTTTTTATGAAAGGAATGTGGGGTCAAAATATATTGACTTCAAGTTATTTTCCTAATATTGACAAACTTGTCTTAGGATACTCATTATTTACTAATTTCTCCAAAACCTGAGTAAAGTATTCATGTAAAATCAGATAGGGATGATTCTGTATGCAGCACATGACTCAATGGTAGTTTTGTTCCATCTGAACTTCACTTATCTATAATACAAGGAGCTAAATTCACTCTTGTGTTCACTCTTAGCAGTGATGTAGATGATAAAGTCCATTTTCATATCTATTCACAAAATCAAATTACTACATATGTGGGGTGATGATGAGAAAGTTAGTGGACCCATATTTCAAAAATGAATAGAAAAAAAAACAAAGAAAAAAAAAAAAACAGGACAGAAACTTTTGACCTAACTTGAGCAGTGACTGTGACTGGACAACCATGTGGGCCAGGTGAAAGGAGAATGTCACAGCAGGCAGTGCCCTTGGAACCACAACACATACAGGAAACGAGGTGGGACAGGAGCTCAGAGGAAGGAAAGTCACATGAAGAGCTCTCAGGCTTTTGGCAAAGTTCCTGGGACCGGAGCCTGGAAAGGCAAAAGGAAAGAGGGTACTGCATTCCCAGCAGAGGGTGGGGGAATTGGAAGCACGAGGCAGGGCACAGACTCGAGAACACTAAACCCAGTGTGCCCATGCCGAGCAAGCACCCATCCACAACAGGAGGAGTGGAGGAGAGTTCCAGGCCGAGGGCCTGCTGGAAGCACAGACAGTAATCACAAAGAGCCTGAGCTTGGAGTATGGATAGAAGTCCTCTGTGCAGCCTCCAAGAAAATATGCAGAAAGCACCACAGTGGAAAAGAGCCTGGGCTGAGAGGATGTGTGCCACTATAAAAGAGAAGGCATGAAGGAACTTAAGGAAAAACCCAGGGACATTTAAAGACAAGCAGACAAACTTGACCGGATATGGTAATCAACAAAATCAGAGACAGTCAGAGTCAGGCTTGGGCTTCTCAACCTTCCTAATGCTGGGACACTAATGCAGTTCCTCATGTGATAGTAACCCCCAACCAGAACATTTTATAGATACTTCATAGCTGTAATTTTGCTATTGTTATGAACAGTAATGTAAATAGCCAATATGCAGGACATCTGATATGTGACCCCCCAAAAGGTTCATGACCACAGGCTAAAAACCACTGCTCTAGACCATTATTCAAAACAAAACATGGGGATGCAAACCCAAGTTTTTGTTTTCCTAGAAAAGAGAATAACAGAAATTATTAAAAACGAATCAAGCTGACCTCACGTGACACCTCAAAAGCTAGAGCAAAAGGCACATTGTTTTTCACACACGTGGTGCATTATCCCAGATTTGACCACAGCTGTAACATCGAGCAGGTCTTACATTCCATTCCAAAGGACTGAAATGGTACAAAGTGCGTGCCCTGGTCAAAGGAGGTTAAAGGCACAACTGCTCCACAGGAGGCTTGAAAACACCAGAAAGCAACAGAAAGACACAAATCAACAGAACTATAGACACCTGTAGAACAGAAAGCAATTGCAAAAACACCTGCTACCCAGATAAGAAGAAAATCAGGAAAAGGGAGCAAAAACAATTCAAAATAGTGGTTACATTTTTATCTAAAGATCCAAAAAGCTCAATAAAGACTACAAACACAAAGAAACACCTATATGTATACCATGAACAACAAACACTGTTTGAACCAGACTTTTCATGTTCATGATATCAAGATACCTAAAATCATAAAACCTAAAAACCAACAACACCGAAGTTTTGCACTAAAAATACTTAAGGTGAGGGCTGGAGAGATGTGTTAGAGGGGGTTAGCACTGGCTGAGCAAGCCTGGTAGCCTGAGTCCACTCTCAGCTCAATCCACAAGCACACCATGCACACACTCAAGACCGAGAGCTGGCTGTCTCCTCGCCTTTGCCCCACTGCAAACTAAAAAATTAAGCTAAAAAAAGAACAAAGGGACAAGAATATTTATGACTTACATGGACTATATATAAATGGCAAAATGACAGATGTAAATACAACTATATAAATAACTATATTAAGTATAAACTGAGCCAGGTGTAGTGGCCTTCGCCTTTAATCTCAGGTAGATCTCTGAGTTTGAGGCTAGCCTGGCCTACAGAGCAAATTCTAGGACAGCCAAGGCTATACAGAGAAACTCTGCTTTGAAAAAAAAAATGTGTAGCCCAGGCTGACCTCAAACTCATGATCTTCCTACCTCTGCCTCCTTCAGCAAATCCTACCAGTGTGCACCACCATAACCGGCATCTCTGAGTTCGAGGCCAGCCAGGGCTATACAGAGAAACCCTGTCTAAAAAGAAGAAAAAAAAACAAAACAACAACAACAACAAAAACAAACAAAAAGGAAATTAAATAAGCCAATGAAATGTATAAGGATGTTAGGCTGCCTTTAAAAAGGCCACGGTATCTGTAAGAAGCACACTTTAGATTCTAAGGCACAGCTACACTTTAAGCCAAAGGAGGAAAAAACACAGCAGCAAACAATCACCACAGAGAAACAAGGTTAGCTTTCTATCCCAGACAGACAGACAGACAGGAGGATATATGTTCCTATAAGAGACAGAGAAATATTTCATAATCATTAAATGATCAGTAATTCAGGAAGAATCAAACAATAATTACAAGTATACAGATACATAATGAAAGCTCAAAATGAAGGGAAAAAAACGACACAAATGAGAAGAAAAGTTTCATTTCAACAGTGACAAGGGAGAATTGTGACACACCACTGTCACCAAGCCACAGAGTCACAGCTCATGAGAGTGGCAGGAATACAGTCGACTCAAGCTTTGCCATCAAGCAAGCTGGCTCTTTTGACACCCTAGAAACCACACCAGAAAACACATTACCCAGGGCTAACCATATACTACACCATTAAGTATGTCTCATATTTAAAAGGACTGAAATCATACAGAGGAGGCACTCTGACCAAATGAGTATTAAAAGTAGAAAGAAATCTGGGAAATCCCCCAAATACTTGAGAATTAAGCAACACATTTCTAAATAACCAACAAGTAAAAGAAATTGAAAAGAAAATTAGAAAATGTTTTTGACCAAATGAAAACAATCAAGACAAAATGCTCAAAGTGACAGGAGGGGGCAGGGGCGTGGCTGATGGCAGCTGACGATTGGCAGCTCTCACTAGGAAAGCTTCAGCTGTGCTCCAGAAGCACCCACCATGAGAAGGGAGGGAAAGAAGTGAACACTAGCCATGGAATGAGTGTGGAGGGCAAACTAAAGCAACAATAATGAAGGAGAAAGCTCAAAACCAGAAACTCAGCAGAAACAAAAGTCAGCCTGTAAAAACTGACAAAGCTTAGGCAGGCAGCTGGGGGAGCGGGGAGGAGAGAAGAGGGGGCACAAACTGCTAAAATGGAACAAAAGATGGGACAGAATAGCAACTTCCTTCAAGAGGTGAAGAGAAAGATGCCAGCATATTCATACAGTCTACTGCTACTCAGAAATAAATCCAGATGAATCTCATGTGACCAAAGGGCACACACTGCATGCTCACAGTTGTCATTACTTGGGAAAGTCTAAACTGAGCTAGAAAACAGACCAGGGACTGACTGAGAGGTGGACTAAGGCTGGCTGGTATACAAGGAATATAAAAAAGATACTGGGAAGGAGAGGCACTCAAAATCTCATACAAATCACTGGATCCTAGGAGACAGAAAAATTTCAAAAACATGACTGGGTCCTAGAAGACAGTTTTCTGTATGTTAAAAAACAAACAAACAGGGCCAGGCAGTGGTGACCCACGCCTTTAATCCCAGCACTTGGGAGGCAGAGGCTGGCAGATTTCTGAGTTCAAGGCCAGCCTACAGAGTGGCTACAGAGTGGCTATAGAGTGGCTACAGACTGGCTACAGAGTGAGTTCCAGGACAGCCAAGGCTATACAGAGAAACCCTGTCTCATAAAAACAACAACAAAAAACCAACAACAAAAAAACCAACAAACAAATCCCAAGAATTATCTTAATTTTCTTTATAAAGGTATCTTTATTACAACAGTTATGCAAATAACACACATCTTATTAAAACAAAATTTAAAAAATTATATACTGATTTTCTGAAACATTTTAAATCAGTACAATAGTTATTCTGGGTATAAATTCAAATAATTTAGTTTAGCTGCTTTTATTTCAATAAAAATACTGGTAATTTTGTAAAAGAAAGTTATTTTTAAAAGAGTCTTTTTGATATGTCCATAGCATGTGTTGTATATGTATATACATTCACATGTGTTTAGAACATACTCAAGTTCAAGCACATGGAGGCCAGAGGTCATGTCTGGTGCCTTCCTCAGTTGCTTTTATTTTTTGAGGCAAGGGCTCTCAGTGAACTTGGAGTTCACAGGCTCAGACAGACTGGCTGGCCAGTGAGTCTCAAGGAAGTGGAGCTCCTGTCTCCAACACCCCAGCACTACGGCTACAGATGGATGCTGCCACCCTTGTCTTCTTATGAGACAGCTGGGATTTGAACTCAGGGCTTCATGCTTATGTGGTAAGTCCTTTACTGGGAAAGCCAGCCCCACACCAGTATCATTCTTGATACTGAACGTGTTTACAAAGTGGTTTAAACTAATAACTTTAATATATTCAACAACTTTAAAGTTATTTATCGTGATGCCACCTAGAAATCAACACAGAACTATACTCAGTTACAACATGCTCCTCTGGGGATGCTTCAGGCTCCTCCCCTTTTCAGCTGGGTCGTCTGACCACACCTCTTTGGCCCTGCTCCATCCCTTCCCTGAAAGTAGCCACCACTCTGCAAACCCATTTCCTTAATGGCTCTTAACAATCCTAACTTCACAACTGTTAGTCACTGTTGACTTTTATGCTAAATATGCAATTCCTTAAAACTTTTCAGCCACTAGGATCTTAAAGACAACTTTGCTGCTGCCACAGTCATTACTGAGACCAAGCATAGAAATAACATCTGGAGCCAATTTCAAAGAAAAACAGCAAGTCCCCTTTAAATAGTCATTCATGGATGAACACTGACCTAACCTAGAATTTAAATGGAATGGGAAGGAAGCCACCCACTCCGGGCCATTCCAGTGGCCACACAGAGTCAATAACAAGGCTAGCTATTTTCAAGTCTGGCTCTTTCCGGTGCCACTAAAAACCAGCTCAAACTTAAGCTCTTACTGCATCCCAGGCTAAAGAGAACATGCAAAGAAATAAAAGCCAACATTTCAATGCCAGGTTCCTTCTCTGCACAACACATCTCTCTCATTCATTCATACCTTAGATACGGTTTTAAAAGGTACTTTTTGGCTATTTAGATACGAACGGGCTAAAACTGCTTGTTAACTGTTATGTATTATCAGCCATAAAACTTTGGGCTATTTACTTAGTTATTTATACCTTTAATTTGCTGTAAACAAACAAATTAATTAAAAAAGAGAATAACCCTTACCTCAGGAGATCAACTACATAACTATATAAAATGTACCATATAATTAAATTCAGCAACACAAGGCAGAAAAAGAAGCATTTCTAATTTCTAGTTCATCATACTATAAAATATTCTCAATGGACACTCTACATATAATCAATTTTGTGATTTTGTGGTTAATGTCTTATTACAGAAACAACTATAAACACATTATATGTGTTCTGTGTCTAACAGAGAAAGGGGCTCTTAGGAGCCGTGTGTCTTTCAGAAACTCAGAAGTACTTTTCTTGGAAAAAACTGAAACACACACACACATGTATAAAGCACAAAGTGAGCATGTGTGCACATACATGCACGTGCGCGCGCACACACACACACACACCCCACATACATATGCACAAGCACAATATACATAAAACAACAACAAAACCAGTTCATGATTCACTGATGTATTAGTGCATCTAAAAATTAAAAGCCCAAGGCTTAATAGTATGCAGTCACCAACTCTGTAGCCTCTTAGAGCTTGCTTGTAACAACTAGGATCAGGCCTGAGATACATTCTAAAAGTCATTTTTAATAAGGCAGAATTCATGTACCTTAATCTGTTTCTCTGACAAGAGAAAGTCCTTAGACCTCAATTACTGTACAGCTGCATGTCACTCAACCAGAGTATGGTCTGAGAAATAAATCATAGGCAATTTGTCATCCGAATATCATAAACTGCAAGTACACGAGGCTAGATGTTATAGTCTATGTGCACATGTACAATGTATGACAGTCTATAGCATCTGGACTACAAACCTATGCACCAGGTATAGGTTTGTATACTGAACTGAATTACTGGTAGCAACAGAGACACAACGGTAACAGCTACAATGTCACTATGTGCTAGGAAAACATCACTTCATTATTTTCTGATGTCTATGCAGTCCATCATTGGCTGAACTTACTTTATGCAGTACATGGCTATACCTGCATTTTTAAAATCAAAAGTGATTACTCTGTATATTAAGCAACTTGCCTAGAAATAGCCTGTTTTTCTACGTGTGGTAGAATCATGCTCATTGACTAGATAGGGCCAAAAGAAAACAGAAGTAATTCTGGGGCTGGAAAGACTGTTCAGTGGGGAAAGCCCCCGTCACTAAGCACAGTGTCCTACATTTAATTCCTGGGACATACATGATAAAAGGAGTGACTGAAATCTCACAAACTGTCTGCTGGCCTACACATATGCACACATACACAAGTAAGTAAGCTAAACATTTTTTACATCAAGAAAAGCATTCTCATCTATCAATCAAACTATGTATATAAATGCGCTAAGGTAACTTGTTACTTTGTACACTAATTTAAATAAAAATAAAAACTCATCTAGCCAGGAATTTTATTCCTATTATCTACTTAATGTCTGAACAAATACTACTCAGAGCATACATATTACTTATCTGTTTAAAGATTTATTTTCACTATTTTAATTATGAGTATGTGCTATATGTGTATGTCTATATGTAGCTAATGTGTCTGTGTGTACAGGTGCCCATAGAGGCCAGAGGCATCAGATTCCAGACACTGGAGTTACAAGTAATTGCACCTGTCTGACAGGGTAGTGAACTGAATTTGGGTCCTCTAGAATAATATGTGCTATCTCGCTAGCCTTGTAAAGTTGCTTTAAATTACCAGGGCAGGACAGGAAAGGAAGGAGAGCTCCCAACTAATTTCAAAAATACAGAAACCAAAACTGTGCTAGGATTACAAACAAACCAAACCAATGGGGCTGTGACAATTATGTGAGGAAATTCATAAGCATAATGAAATGTACTAAAGTAGTTATTTAACATAATCAATGCTTATAGTACCCCAATAAAGATAAAATAAATCATCAACAGTAAGGGTATAGACTACAGTAGGTGGTAAAATACTTAGGCCATTCACATGGAAACCAGGAAGAAAAAGTGATGCTACTGTCCCTGTGTGTGTTCCCCGTTGTCTGAAAGGCCCACATAACGTAAGAGTAAAATGCAAAGGGATGAATGTGCATGTTTGATAAGACTGCATCTTCTCTACATGACAGCAATGCAACTGTAGATCTACAACAGAACCCAGAGAAAGTAGCCATTTGTAAAGATATCTTAGACAGAAGAAATATAATATTTATCTCAGTATCACAGTGACTTGTTAGAAACAAACAAAATTCCAATTCACATTACCAAAAAACTCAAGCTTCATATTGACAAATTCATAAAATCTTACTGAAAACTTTAAACAAAATCTCACCATTTTTGGACAGCAAAAGTCAAATAAAAAGAGCAAGTCTAAAATTAATATGTATGAATTCCAATTCTTTTTGGAGTGAATATGAGATTTATTACTGAACATGATTTGACAGCGTACAAGAGAGCACTGTGGAAGCCTTCAGAAGCACAGGGCCTGCTAATTCATCTATGGGACTGTGACTAGGGATATATTTGACCCCGTAGTCATCAGGAAGGAGCTGCTTCTAGTGACCATGTCTTCATGTTCATCTGCATTAAACTTTTTTGAGATGTAGATATTTCTAGCAGCCTGGGAACTTGTCTCTATATAGAGCCTCAATCATATGTTCCTTATTCTCAGCTTGGTGAAGATGGACATGATGGCCTGGCTGATGTAAATCCTATGCCCTGGGGCTTTCCAAAGGTACCACACTACCTGCCTGGAGCCAAGACTGGAGCAGCATTGAGATCAGAGACTTGAATAACTGCCAGAAAATTGTCTCCAAGGTCCCTCTGTGCAGCCTATATAGGCATCAGGCTGCATACACTCCCAAGGCAGCTGCAGGTTGTCATCAGTGTACACCAAGCCCCATGGGGAAAGGGACTTGGTCAGCTTAATTGGCTGCAAAGTGATTCCAATTATTTTCAAATGAGTTAAAGACTTAAAAGGTATGTTCTCTATTGAAAAAAATGCCCTAAAAATATGAAAGAAAGAAAGAAAGAAAGAAAGAAAGAAAGAAAGAAAGAAAGAAAGAAAGAAAGATACTGAGGGTTTGAGCAAAGTATTACAGAACTAGTATAATAAAAGACAAAGACATCTTTAAATGTGAATACAAACAGCACTAAGTACAGCAGTCTCAACTTCTGTAGGGTGCATCAATCAGAACTGGAAGCTTAGGAGCAGCTGGAACCTGAGGAGCCAAGCAAACTACGAAAGAGGATGGGGGAAGCGAGGAGACAAATCTATTTAGGGAACTCTGAAACATTCTAGGTTTAGGGTCAGGTGAGAAAAGCCAGGTGCTACCAGGAAGCTCTGCTACAGCGCTGACAGGAAAACAGAGATGCTGTGGTTTAAGCAGCGTGGAAGACACTACAATTTTGGTTCAGCCAGAGCAGAGACCTTGTTAATTACTCAGATATCAAACCTGAACACACTAGAGAAAGCCTCACCACAAGACCCACACCCCAGGATAAGACCTCATTTCCACTCACCCTGACAAAGCCAGAAGGCAGCTCCAATGAGGAACTGAGGGAGCAGTTAAACCCTGCTGACTTAAAGTTAGAAATACCCTAGGATTGTTACATGCAGTTAGATAGCAAACACATACTTAATCGTGGACCAGAAGTACAAGGGAGAAATACAGTGAGAAAAGCTGAAGAATAATATCAAAATTAGACAGGTACTCAAATTATCAGGTTACTGAAAGGCTTAAACAAGATCTAAAATTATATAAAAACAGTACTGGATACCAAGACTCAGTTTCATAAAAGTAGTTACCTTCAGAAAAAGATTCAGCATGACCACAAGAACACACAAGCAGTAAAACATCTA
This sequence comes from Mastomys coucha, assembly GCF_008632895.1. Lineage (NCBI taxonomy): Eukaryota > Metazoa > Chordata > Mammalia > Rodentia > Muridae > Mastomys > Mastomys coucha. The sequence continues at coordinate 57,750,056 of NW_022196904.1, forward strand.
TCCTTATCAAGTTAAGATGACCAGGCATAACTGAGCGCTAGGACAGAACCAGTGTCAACATGCTGGGGAGGAACACTAGATAATAGTTCCCAAATGTACCAGCCATAATGTTGACTAATAAAACAGCCCTTAGTGTCAAAGCAAAACAACAACAAACCCAGAAAGAACAAAATTTCCTAAAACACTTCTGAAAACTAGACATATATTTAAAAAAAAAAAAAACTAAACAAAACAAAATCAGGACAATATAGCTCACAGTCAGAGGCTGGAAACAATAAGTCACTAGAACCTGTAGTAGAAATAGACTAGGTATACTGAACACTGCAAATATCTCATGCAAACGTGGGGCCTGCCAGGACAGGCCACCATGTACACAATCACAAAGAGCTTGTTGTACATCACAGCTTTACTATGCACAGGTTTGCCATCACTGAGAATTAATATCAGAAAGCACAGTGGAAAAAAACCTATCATTTATGTGTTGTATAAATACGGTGATATATAACTTTAAAGTAAAAGTCAAATCAGTGGGACTGGAGAAATGGCTCAGCAATTAAGAGCACATGCTGCTGTTGATCCAGGTTCAGTTCCCAATACAATAACTCCACTTCCAGGGGATCCAATACCCTTTCCTGGCAAAAAAAAAAAAAAAAAAAAAAAAAAAAAAAAAAACAAACCCATATACCTGCATACATGCAGTACACACGTACATACATACACGCACATCACACACACACACACACACGTGCAAACACTCACACACATTTTAAAAAGTTAGCAGTTAAGAAGACCTATTAACAAAGTACCATATTTATGAAAGATATTTACAGGGCTATCTTAAAATCAAACATACCTACATATATGAAATCTGAGAAGCACAAGAAACCATTTGACTCAATTGTGTCTAAGTGTCAAGCTTATCAATAAATCCCAACTTAAAAATTTTTGGGTTAAAAAAGAAAAGAAAACCACCTGTGTACCTGGGACAGCCAGCAGAGACAAGAGCTTAGCATAGCAGCCCTCTGAGAGGCTCTATCCAGAGCTGACTGAGACATGTAGATACCCACAGGCAAACATTGGATCGTGGTCAGGGACCCTTATGGAAGAGTTAGGAGAAGGACTGAAGGCCCTCAAGGAGATGGCAACCCCACAGGAAGACTGGCAGTCAAGTAACCTGGACCCTGGGAGTTCCCAGAGACTGTCTCATCAACCAAAGAGCATACTCAAGCTGGTCCCACTCCCACCTCACCACAAATGTAGCAGAAGGCTGCTGTGTCTAGCCTCAGTGGGAGAGAATGGGGCTAATCCTGCAGAGATTTGATGCCCAGGGAGGAATGTGGGGAGGAACTCTGCTAGGGAGGATTGAGAGAGGGAGTCATTATTTGAGATGTAAATAAATGAATAAGAAAATCACCTGTTTTGACATTTCTGAGGTACTTTGTATATGATACTAGAGCCCTACTCAGGATTCTTAAGTTACTTCCCAGACGTTGAGTATCTAAGCAAAATAACTTGGTACCTGGCAAGATGACACTGAGAATGCTGCAGGAAAAAAACAAAACAAAACAAAACAAAACAAAACAAAAAAACCAAACCAAAAACAATAAAACCTGCAAAGCTGGAAAGTGCTTTCAATGTCAGCTGTACCTAACTTCAACAGAGAGATGGCTCAACTCTCTTCTTCAGATATATTCTCTTTGAATTTTAAAAGCATTTATTCTAAAACTTAGCTTCTTTATTATTACTTTGTATCAGGACATGGATGTCTCCTTGGAAAAGCTCTTTATCTCCTTCATTCTTCAAGACTCATGGAGACCACATTCATGGGTTCTCGTTTGTATTTTATTTTAGTGGCTGTCTATTACAGATTTCTTCTAGGTCTGACATTTTCCTCTGAATGGGGGTAGCACAAAGGAATTTCCAGGCTTTGACTTGCAGGAAACACTAGGTGCTCATTGTTGGCATAAAACCATTATAATCTGTCTCAAGATATAGTACAGTATCACAGACAAGAATACTTCTTTATTTCACTACTTTACAGACACGAACTAAAAGCAAGCTATACTCTGTCTTCTGAAAAGAATATTACAATGCTACTACTTTTATCTCACTTTCATAAACCAGGGAGAGGTTTTAAGGAGAAAGTATTTAGTGTATATACAACATTATCAAATTGGGTCATTTAATTTTATTTCTTTGAAGTTTCCATAAATAACTACCTTGAAAAACAGAGGAGTTGACAGTCCCCACTGACTACAAACCACTTAAATATACAGGATCAAAAATCCTCCAGGGGCTACTGCAGGGAAGAGTGTTTGGGGCTCCAGCATGACATCCGGAGTTAAATTCCCAACACCCATATAAAAGACTAGGCATGGCTGGGTATATGTCCCCTATAGTGTCATGCTATGCAGGGCCCAGACAGAGACGGGAGGATTACTGTAGCTTACAGGCCACCCGACTCATTCCAGGTTAAGTGAGATGACCCTGACTCAAGGCAGTCAAGTGGGAAGAGATACAACAAGATGTCACTTCCCGACCTCCACATGTGTAGACTTCCACTATTACACACACACACACACACACACACACACACACACACACACACACACCATGCAATCTCACTAAAGCCACAGATAACTGATTTCTAAATGCAAACTCTTTGTAAAGACTCAATAGGAAATTCATGTTAGCGGTATCCATGAAAACCAAGCTTTGGGTTTGCATGTTGGGGCTATGGATCTTAATTCAAGTGACAGGGCTCTACTTTTTTTTTTTTTTTAAGATTTATTTATTTATGTAAGTACACTATAGCTGTCTTCAGACACTCCAGAAGATGGAGTTAGATCTCATTATGGATGGTTGTGAGCCACCATGTGGTTGCTGGGCTTTGTACTCAGGACCTTTAGAAGAGCAGTCGGGGTTCTTAACTGCTGAGCCATCTCTCCAGCCCCAGGCCTCTACTTTTGTTACTCCTGTTTATAATTAACACTGCAGAAGAAAATGAATAACTCAACAATGATACCGAAGGTAATGAAGAAATACTATGGAGAGATATAAACATTTAAACTTTTCTATGCTGCTTCAATTTTTGCTTCCAAGCTCAATTGAACAATTATAATAAAAATTAATTATGTTTTAGTTTTTTTATTTTATGTTTATGAGTATACTGTCGCCATCTTCAAACCATTAAAGATTATTGTGAGCCACCATGTGGTTTGCTGGGAATTGAACTCAGGACTGCTAGAAGAGCAGCCAGTGCTCTTAACTCCTGAGCCATCTCTCCACCCCCAATTAATTATGTTATTATGACAGTACCTCACGCGTTTTGAGATTCTAATAAAGGGGGGAAAAAAGGAAACACCTGTTATACTGTCCTGTTTTGTTGGTTTTTTTTTGTTTAAAAAAAAAAAAAAAACTGGTTTCAGCTGGGCAGTGGTAGCACATGCCTTTAATCCCAGCACTTGGGAGGCAGAGGCAGGCAGATTTCTGAGTTCGAGGCCAGCCTGGTCTACAGAGTGAGTTCCAGGACAGCCAGGGCTACACAGACAAACTCTGTCTCGAAAAACAAAAACAAAAACAAAACAAAAAACAAAACAAAACAAACAAAAAAACCCTAAAAACTTGGTTTCATTTAATTTATCTAAGAATGATCACACAGAAATTTATTAAAATTCCAAGAACTGGATTTTTTAATAGCTCAGCTCATTGAAAAATTCAATCTAACAAAGATTAAACATGCATATAATGTACTTATTTAGTTGATTCACACCCATACTTCTGAGGGGCTTACAAGTTCTGTTATTATAAAATAGAAAAATTCTAAGTTTATATAGTTTCTGTCAAATGTAAAACAGAAATTTGTATTGTGCTTCTAATGATAACTCATAAAAATGTATTTATATTTCTATTTAATTTTCTTAGCCATTAAAAAATTCCTTCATGGGACTATATTTGGCAAAAAACCAAAAACCAAAAACCAAAAACAAACAAAAAACCCAAACAAAATCCTGGTCCTTATATTTCAGAGTTCAATCTTTTATTGTGGTCTGTAGATATTTCCTTGGTACTGTATTAAGAGAGCTTTCAAAAACTACATCCTACGAGGTAAGGACAGTGAAATAATGTGACAAAGGAACTGTATGTACAGAAAGGATGTCGAGAGTCCCACACAGGCACTCATTTCCCACGTTTACCTTGTGCTTGACTCATCCTATCAAGTGAACTAACAGAGTAGTAGAACATAAGAAATTAAATCAAACCTGGGCAGTGGTGCACGTCTTTAATCCCAGCACTTGGGAGGCAGAAGCAGGCAGTCTCTGAGTTTGAGGCCAGCCTGGTCTACAGAGTGAGTTCCAGGACAGCCAGGGCTAGACAGAAAAATCTTGTCTCAAAAAAACAAAACAAAAAACCAAACAACAACAACAACAACAATAAATATTAAGACAAAACAGCATTCAAAAAAGCAACCTAGGAAAAAGAACTCAAACATGCTAATATAGAATTGCTGCATCAGTTTTCTCAAAGGTTGGTGAGGACAGGCACCATGGAGTTCGTGGGCCTTGTGTAAGGCATGTTTTTCTGAGGACCGCCTCACCAACACCAGCTAGGTCAATGCTCTCGGGTTCTGAAAGCTTTGGGAGAAATACACATGCTACCCGGCTAACTTGCACTTCACAGAGCAGTTACCCAGTCAAAACACCTAGCAGGCTCCTAGGAGGTTTTAGAAAATGCTGACAGTCAATGTTTTAAGAGAAACCTCCTCCATCTGCTCCTTCAGAGCTTAACATTCTAAATAATAGTTTTTATTTCTCTTCTTTCTTTCTACAATTCTTTTAAAAGATATACCCATTTTATTTTATGGGTGAGTATTTTGCCTGCATGTATGTGTGTATGTGCATGCTTGGTGGCCTCAGAGACCTAAAGAGGGTATCAGGTCCCCTACAACTGGGGTTACAGATACCTGTGAGCCAACACTTGCACTGGGACTTGAACTTGGTACTCCAGTCCCTCCAGTCCCTCTAATCAGCTTTTCATATAAGAAAAATGGGTTATCTGGAGTCTGCTAGAAGCAAATGAGAATGAGGCACTACCCTGAGTTTATTTGTGCTAACACTGTCACTATAATACCCGTGTGCATGCAGTCTGTGATGCCCAGGTTATAACCTTAGACTAGGAGCATGAAGAAACTAAAACCTTTTTTGGTAGCCACACCTGCATCTACACACACTGCTTCCAATATCATTTTGCAGATATTTCTGTTTTATTCTTCCAAAGGATTTCAAAGAGCTTTGCAATTATAGCTTAACCTCAACTCTGCACTCCCAACTCTCCCATCACACATGCACTGTCTCCCTCTAGGCAGTACCATTCAGTTTCCTCTGGCTCATATTTCCAAAGCAACAGTAGTAGTAATTAAAAAGTTTACTCAACATACAGAATAAGCCATGTTCATAAACCCCCTTAAATCCTTCCATAAAAATATGACTTTCATTATTTCCAGACAAGGGTTTGCACCACAGAAACTCTTCATGATGCAAGCCGCAGTCATAGCCAACGAAAGTAAAGAAAAAGTCATTCTGGTTTGAAAAGACAAAGCCACCTACAACCATTGCCAAACAATTGTGATACTTCCTCTGTATCCACATTTTAAATAAGCAAAACAATACATATGGCGGATGTCCTTCTGAGTAACTCTAAGTGTAACTTACGGTTTAGGAGGCTAGAAATTCATTAAGCCTATAGTTCAAAAGTAAGAATACCCACTAGGCTTAGTGATTCAAAGTTCTGGACACTCAGCATCAGAGACACAAAGGATGCAGAACAGCACCCACAGGGTAAGAAAATGTACAACAAATGCACATTTCTGTTGTCAGAGCATTTTGCCTGATATACTGGTCCTCTCTGTTATATTGTAAATAACTAATCAGCACTGAAATTACAGTATGCTCTCCTAGCAGTTGTTAAAATAACTGCATGCTCACTAGTTTGAATAGATATTATTACAAAATCAATTATTTTCATTCTCTAAAGTTGAAAATCTATATAAACAAACTTATCTTAGCTTTTATTATTTTATTCCTTTGCATTAAAGAAAATAAAAACTGATGTTAAAGTCCTAAGTAAGGAAAACTCAGAATGTGAAGCTGTACACATATTGTATTGTTTTCTAGGGAAATCATAATTAGAGGTTTCCATTTTACTTTGATTATATGTTTAGAAATGAATCTACAAGAGTGGAAAATTCAATTGTCCTGAAAGAAGCACATTTTGGAAAATTCCAGATATATAAAAAAAAGATTACCAAAGCTATGTTTTCACTGAAAATGACTGGTTAATGAATGACAAGCAGAAAGTTTGCCTCAGCTTCTCCTCAAGAGAAACAGACACTAGAAAACCCCAGAGAAACCCTACGTGAAGAGAAGCTGCTTCCAAAACTGATGGAACATGGACCCCTGGCAAGTTCCTGCCAGTCCCTGGGAACACAGGAGCCTGTCCAGTGCCATAGGAGAACCAAACATGGAACAAGTGCCACAAAATTCAGGACAAAAACTAGTTTGTACAGCTCCACAAACTCCTTAGATGTTTTAAATAACTACTTAAACAAACAGCTTAGGGATATTTTACAAGACTAGGAGCCCAGGACACGAGGAACTCAATGTGCTTTCTGCACCAAAAGCAAACATAAAACATTGGACTACTAATTAAAAACAATACAAACGACCTCGCCATCAAACCCAACACAGACAACAACTTAGAAACGTTTGTTTGAACGCAAGGGCACACAAGTTCAAAAGCAAAACAAAACAAAAAACCATACTAACAGCTTAAATCACATATACACATTAACCTTCACACAGTGATGGCAGGTGACTTCAATACCCCAGTCTCACAACAGACATATTGTCCAAACAAAAACTAAACAGAAATGCTGGAGGTAACTGGCATTATAATCCAAGGGACCAACAGATACTTAACAAACTTTTTACCCAAATACAAAAAGAATATGCCTCCTTCTCAGCAGCTCACAGGACTTTCTCCAAGATTGACCACAAACTTGGATACAGAGAAAGTTTCACCGGATACAAGAAAACTGAAGTAACACCCTGTATCCTAACTGACCACCACAGATGGATTAAAGCTTGATATCAACAACAAAAGAAATAACAGAAAGCTTACAAACTCATGGAAACTGAGCAAGTCACTGAGTGAAAAAATAGATCAAGAATGAAGTTAAGCAAGATTATTCAAACTCTCTAGAATTAAATGAGAATGAAAACACAACATACCCAAACTTATAGGACACGGTGAAGATGGTTCTTTAAGAGGCAAGTTCATAGCGCTAAGTGCCTACATGGAAAGATTGGAGAGATCTCATATTAGTAATTTAATAGCACACTTCTAGAACAAAAAGAAGAAATAACACCCAAAAGAAGAGATAATAAGAAATAATTAGCTTTCTGGTCTCTCAGGCCTGGTGCCCTGAGCAGATCTTGGGCACAAACTCCTCAGCCAGTCCCACAACACCCAGAGGAAGCTCCACTCCCAGGCACTATAACAAGCCCAGGATCAGAGGTGAGGAGGACACAACATCTGTCCCAACACTGGGAGTAACTGGGACCAGTGGGACCCAGGCACACAGGAACTCTGCCAGCCAAGTGGCACTGGTTTCTTCTGGTCTGTCTGGGCTGGTGCCCTGAGCAGAACTTGGGCGCAAGCCCTGCAGCTAGTCCCACAACACCCAAAGAAAATGCCACTCCCAGGTGCTTTAACACACCCAGGATCACAGGATCCCAGAATCACAGGATCCCAGAGATAGTTTGACTCTGAGGAGTTCTGACACAACCAGGGTCACAGGAAGGACAGGCCCCAGTAAGATTTAGCCAGGAGAGGTAGCACTAGAGATAACCAGATGGCAGGGGCCAAGCTTAAGAAAATAAGCAACAGGATCCAAGGTTACTTGGCCTCATCAGAACCCAATTCTCCCACCATAGCAAGTCCTGGACACACCATCACTCCGGAAAAGCAAGATTCAGATCTAAAATCATATAGAATTGCAGTGTTCTCATGATGATGATACAGGACTTTAAGAAAGCCATAAATAACTCACTCAAAGAGATACAGGAGAACACAGGTAAACAGCTAGAAGCCCTTCAAGAAGAAACACAAAAATGCCTTAAAGAACTACAGGAAAACACAATCAAACAGGTAAAGGAAATGAATAAAACCATCCAGAATCTAAAAATGGAAATAGAAACAATAAAGAAATAAGAAAAAGAGACAACCCTGGAGATAGAGAACCTAAGAAAGAAGTCAGGAGTCATAGATGCACGCATCACCAACAGAATACAAGATATAGAAGAGACAATCTCAGGGGCAGAAGACACCATAGAAAACATTGACACAACAGTCAAAGAAAATTCAAAAAGCAAAAAGCTCCTAACTCAGAACATCGAGGAAATCCAGACACAATGAGAAGACCAAACCTAAGGATAATAGGTATAGAAGAGAGTAAAGACTCCCAACTTAAAGGGCCAGTAAATATCTTCAACAAAATTATAGAACAAAACTTCCCTAACCTAAAGAAAGAGATGCCTATGAACATACAAGAAGCCTATAGAACTCCAAATAAACTGGACCAGAAAAGAAATTCCTCCTGTCACATAATAATCAAAACACCAAATGCACTAAACAAAGAAATAATTTTAAAAGCAATAGGGGAAAAAGGTTAAGTAACATATAAAGGCAGGCTTATCAGAAGTATACCAGACTTCCCACTCAAGACTATGAAAGCTAGAAGACTCTGGGCAGATGTCATACAGACCCTACAAGAACACAAATACTAGCCCAGGATACTATACCCAGCAAAACTCTCAATTACCATAGATGGAGAAAACAAGATATTCCATGACAAAACCAAATGTACACAATATCTTTCTACAAATCCAGCCCTACAAAGGATAATAGATGGAAAACATCAACATAAGGAGCAAAAGTACAGCCTAGAAGAAGCAAGAAGGTAATCTTTCAACAAACCCACACAAACCTAATTCCACCTCTTACAACAAAAACAACAGGAAGTAACAATTATTTTTTCTAAATATCTTAATATGAAAATTAATATTACCAACATATCTTAATTGATTGAAATCCAATAATATGAGGAATTAGAAATTTGTTGACTGTCATCCAATAATCTAATTTGGTAATTGGAGAAATAGGTCCAATATTGTACAATCCATATACACTTTCAGCTTTGTTTGTATGTGACAGTGTCTTGCTGTGTACAACATAATGGTCTTGAGATCTTGCTTCTCCTATCTCAGCCTCTCTATTAGTAGTATTGTTTATTTGATGTTTTTACACTATACTATGGTTTTCAGAACAGCTTACATATTTCAAAAGTATTTATATAGCCAAAAGAAACATAGACAATTAACTTTGGAGGTGGCTTGTGAGAGAACAACAAAGAGTGAGACTGAATGCTTTGCTTGACGCTTGTAACAAGTTTGAAGAAGAGGACTTTATAAGTTACTCTTTCTTTGAGATGAATGCTTTTCCAAATTATCACAGCCAATGAACCAGATTCTTGCCCTCACCTAATGTCTGTGCCACCCTCCAAGCAGAACCACTGTTCACTGAAATAGTTGGTGAATGACTTTATGGATAGACCATCTTAATACATACACCATTTCTTAAATGAATGTAACCTGTTCTCTGTGGGCTGAGAATAAAGACACTCACTCAAGTTAAATAGCTTTGACCATAGCAGGAAGTCTGTATCCAAAAATCGAGCCTACAATTCATTCCTTGGCACAGCAGAACTGTCAACTCTCAGCTTAGCTACGATGGAGGTAAAATAATCCTTTTGTGATGTGAGGGTCATTGAAGTACAGCCTTATTACAATGAAATCCAATGTCTAAAAATTGTTCTTATTTTGGGCTTGTACCACAGTAAGAGCCAAGATTTTAAGCTCTACTAAATACAAAACAAACAAACAAACAAACAAACAAAAAGACTTTATATATTTATGTTCATTTAAGAAAATACTAGTAGTGATGTATTATTTTGAAATATACAGTTAATATGTTTGGAGTTATTTAAAATTTATATTGAGGAAAATGTATGTATTTTCAGTATTGCTGTAGACAAGCATCTATATAAGACTGTTAAATTGATTGTTGTTTTATATCAAACAACTTTTATAATACTACTTTAAAAATAAAGGTATTATAAGTATTGAAGGGGGGTCTCTGGGAGGAGCTGAAGTACAAAAGGGAAACAAGAATGTGATTTAATTCTATTTGCTTAAAATATGTTTTTAAATGTTAACAAATTCAGATAAATTGAAATCATGTATCTTTTCTCATCATAATGCAATAAAACTTAATAAAATAAGAAATAATTAAACTCAGATCTGATATCAATAAAATGGAAACAAACAAAATACAAAGAATCAATGAAACAAAGTTGGTTCTTTAAGAACCAACACATCCTTAGCCAAATTACCTAAAGGCAGAGAGAGAAGATCCAAAAACACAAAATCAGAGACAAAAGGGAGACTCAGGAGGACATACTTAAAAACCTGTACTCCACCAAATCAGAAAATCTAAAAGAAATAGATAATTTTCTCAATAGAGATCACTTATCAAAGTCAAATCAAGATCAGATGACGACCTATAACTCCTCATAAAATAAAACTGTAATTAAAAGTCTCCCAACCAAAGAGAGTTCAGGGTTTTAGTGCAGAATTCTACCAGACTTTCAAAGAAGAGTTAATGTCAATACTCCTCAATTATCCCACAAAATAGAAACAAAATTAGTATTACCCGGTTCATTTTATGAGGCTATAGTTACCCTGATACCTAAACCACATAATGACCCGACAAGGAAAGAGATTTATAGACTGGTTCCCTTTATGAGCATAGATGCAAAAAGTTTCGAGAAAATACTTGCAAACTGAATCCAAGACACATCAAAAAGTCATCTACTATGATCAAGTAGGCTTCATCCTAGAGATGCTGGGATGGTTCAACATACACAAATCGATAATTGTAACCCACCATATAAACAATCTGAAGGCCAAAGGCCACAGGATCATCTCATTAGATGTATAAATGACCTTAGACAAAAATCCAACACCCCTTCATAATACAAGTTCTAGAGAGTAGAAATACAAGGGTGTGATGTTTTGAAAAGATATCACCTCCATAGACTCATGTGTTTGAAGCTTGGCTCATGGCACTATTAGGATGTGTGGCATTGTTGGAGAAAGTGCTTCATTGTGGGTGTGGGCTTTGAGATTTCCTATGCTCCTACTATGACCAGCGAAACTCTCAGTTCCTTCTCCAGCACCATGTCTGCCTGGACACTGCTATGCTTCCCGATAAGATGAGAATGGACTAAATATCTCTAAAACTGTAAGCCAGACACAATTAAATGTTTTCCTTTATAACTGTTGCCTTGGTCATGGTGTTTCTTCATAGCAATGAAACCCTAGCTATGACAACAAAGGGACATGCCTCAATATAACAAAAGCAATTTGTAGCAAGCTCATAGTCAACATCAACTTAAAAGGAGAGAAACTCAAAGCAATTCCACTAAAATCAGGAACAAGACAAGGTTGCTCACTCTCTCCATATCTATTCAATATAGCACTTAGAGTCTTAGCTGGAGTAATGAGAAAACCAAAGGAGACGAAGGCAACACACACTGGAAAGGATGAAGTCACACTATCTTTATTTGCAGACGATAGATAGTATATATAAGTGACTCTAAAAATTCCACTGGGAAACGCCTACACCTGATAAACACTTTCTTCAAAGTAGCTAGATTAAAAAAATTAACTCACAAAAATTAGCGACAATCCCTACAAATGACAAATGTACTGAGAAAGAAATCAGGGAAACAAGATCTTTTACAATAGCCTCAAAAATTATAAAATAGCTTGGAGCAATTCTAACCAAGCAAGTGAAAGACTTGTATGACAAAAACTTTAATAAGACATTAACAAAAGAAACTGAAGAAGATAGCAGAAAATGAAACAATTTCCCATGCTCATAGATTGGTAGGATGAACATAGTAAAAATGATCACCCTACCAAAAGCAATCTATAGATTCAACAAAATCTCTACCAAAATCCCAACATAATTCTTCACAGAACTTGAAAGAACCATTTTCCTTTCCACATGGAAACACAAAAGATCCAGGATAGATAAAATACTACTCCTGAATAATAAAGAACTGCAGTAGGCATCACTATTCCTAATTTCAAACTGCATACAGAGTTATAATAATAAAAACAGCAAGACAGTGACACCGAAACAGACACACTGAGTAATGGAATTGAATTAAAGACACAGAAAGAAGTCTACACAGCTGTGGACCCCCAAGTTTCAATAAAAAAAAAGCCAGAAATACACACTAGGAAAAAAAGACAACATCCTCAGCAAATGGTGCTGGTCCAATGAGATGAGTGCATGCAGGAGAATGCACAAAGACCCTCTTAGCACCTTGTGAGGAACTCAACTCCAAATGACCAAAGGCCTTAGCACAGACTTAGCACCAGCTATACTGAATCCAATAGAAGAGAAAGTAGGGAATGCCCTTGACTGCATTAGCACAAGAGAAGACTTTCTGACTAGGATACTGATAGCACAGTCACTAAAACCAAAAGCCTACTAATAAATGGGACCTCAGGAAAGTGAAAGACATTCTGACAGAGAATGATGCCTACAGAACAGGAAAGGACCAACCAACTACACTTCTGAAAGAGGGCTAAATATCCAAAATATATAAAGAATTCAAAAGACTGGACATCAAGAAAACAACCCAATTAAAAATGGTATATAGCTAAAAATAGAGAATTCGCAAAAGAGGAAACTCAAATGGCTGAGAAGCACTTAAAGAAATGTTCAATATCCTTAGCCATCAGGGAAATGCAAATCAAAACTACTTTGAGATTTCATCTTACACATTCAGAATGGTAAGATCAATAAAACAAAAAGCTCATGCTGGCGAGGTCATGGAGTAGGGAAACATCCATCCAATGCTAGTAGGAGTGCAAACTTGTACAGTCACTAAGGCAATCAGTGTGGTGGATCCTCAACAAGATGGGAAGCAATCTACCTCAAGAATTGGCTATGCCACTTTTAAGCCCAAAGGATGTTTTATCCTACTACAAAGACACTTGATCAACCATATTCATTGCTGTGCCAGATACTGAAAACCACCTAGATACCTGTCAACTGATGAATGGATAAATAAAATATGGTACATTTATATAATTCAATATTACTAAACCATTAAAACAAAACAAAACAGAATCAAAGCTGGGCAGTGGTGGCCCACACCTTTAATCTCAGCACTCAGAAAGCAGGGGCAGGCAAGGCTAGCCTGCTCTTACAGAGCAGGTATCAGGAAAGCAAGAGCTACACAGAAAAATCCTGTCTTGAAAAGACCAAAACAAAACAGGACGACAACAACTACAACAACAAATCATCCTGGGTGAGGTAACTCAGATCCAGAAAGACAAATATGGTATGTTTTTGCTTATATATAGATGTTAGCTATTATGTCATTGATAAACAAGCTATAATCCATATAACACAGAATTTAGGAAGACAGAAGGAACTGGGAGCAGGGATGGGTCCCCTTAGGAAGCAGAAATAGAATAGGTAGTTATGGATGAACAGAGAGGGAGGGGGAAGAAGGGGACAAGGGAGAGAATATATGGAGGAACAGCTAAAACTAAGAGCCATTTGAAGGGTTGTATAGAAACTTAACACAGTAGAGGCTTCCTATAAAACATATATACATATATACATATGCACACACTTACATACATACATATACATACACACACACACACACACACACACACACACACATACACGTATAATTCACATGCATGCTCTAAATGAAATGTCTCTCCAGATAACAGGGGAAACAGACTCCCTACTGGACCTTCTTTTTTTTTTTTTTTTCCGAGACAGGGTTTCTCTGAGTAGCCCTGGCTGTCCTGGAACTCACTCTGTAGACGAAGCTTGCCTTGAACTCAGAAATTCACCTGTCTCTCCCTCCCAAGTGCTAGGATTAAAGGCATGTGGCACCACTGCCCAGCTGGACTTCTCTCTTAACCAAATGAAGTTTGCAGTGCCAGGAATGGATTACATTTAATCAAACTGTTGCCCAAAGAAGTCCCAATGGGAACCCCAAACAACCCAGGCTACTGCCGAGGTTATTGGTAGCTCTCCATAAACTAAGAATAAGGCGCTACTGCTGAAGACCACGCTCACAGAAAACTCATTGGAAAATGGAGAAATCGAGCTGGAGCCTACCTAGAGTTTTCACTAGTGTTCATGGAACTAGAAGGTATTCTGTATACTTCCAAAGGAGAAATAAAAAGCACCAACCCAGCCACAACCCCTTCAATCTATAAGAGTGACCTGCCAGCCAGATATGTTGCTGTGACAGTGGAGCAAAGCACATAAGAGTAACCAACCAATATCTGACGAGCCAAGGCAACTCTGAGAGATGGAAGTCATACCCAACCCTGCTTGAGTGGCCAAGAACATGAGACTAGATAGGCAGGGACTGAGAGAAACACCAAATACTGAGCTGCTAAAGGGAAGAAAGTAGTGATTATAGAGGGCACAAGGTCTTTGTGCCAGGAATGTTAAGTGTGCAGGACTGTCTCCTCACTAGAGGAAATGAAACCTGTTTTCCATTAGAGGGCTGGGAGTGGGTGTTGATAATAAGCTGGTGATCTATGCTAGCTGTAGGGCCAGGCCACAGCCAAATTCCCCATAATGTTTATCCCAGACTCTTCTTTCCTTGATCTTCAACTTGAGCATTGTTTCTCAGTCAGTAGAACCCATCCCTAGGGGAGATGTCACATGTACTTTGTAGCTTGGTGACGTCTATGATGACCTCTAAAACACACCAGATCCTTTCCTAGACCCTTAAGCTATAGCATCCACTTTTATTTATTTTATTTTTTTAAGATTTATTTTATTTATATGAGTACACTGTAGCTGTCTTCAGATATACCTGAAGAGGGCACTGGATCCCATTACAGATGGTTGTGAGCCACCATGTGATTGCTGGGAATTGAACTTAGGACCTCTGGAAGGGCAGTAAGTGCTCTTAACCACTAAGCCATCTCTCCAGCCCTAGCATCCACTCTTATATCAGAGGTCACATGTACAAATGAGTTTTGAAGTAGTCACACCTTTAGCTTTATTGTGATGACTGTAACCGGGAAACCATTTTCCAAAGTTGTACTGTACTTAAATATGTCTGAAGTAAACTGCCTGGTGTCAGACTCTACAAGTCTGAACCAACACAGGCCACTGAGTTGTGCTAACCTGGACTTCCTTATTGCCTCACTCAGACTGTTACTCCTGCCACGGCATTTGCAAAGACAATCTGCTACGCTTACGGATGCATGCCTTGCTCAGCTACCATCTAGAAGCTTCCTCCTGCAGCATTATGGGAATAAATACAGAGACTAACAGCCAGACATGCAGAGTAAGAGACCTGAGAACCTCAGTCCTAATGGTTCATCTCCATCAAACCCCTCCCTTCAGGCCTCAGGGAACCATTCAGGAGGAGGTTGAGAGACTGTAAGAACCAGAGGGGATGGAGGATACCAAGGAATCAAAGCCTTCTGGATCCAATAGGGCTGGAACACATCCAGATTCATAGGGACTATGGTAGTATGCATAGGGCCTGTACAGGTCTGTACCAGATGACATCCCAGAGCTGAAAGGAAAAGTAAACACAAAGGATTCTGGGTATCCCTAACCCAGAAGCTATCTCCAATTGATAGCCACTTGCAAATGAAAAATTAATGTTCTGTAAGAAATCTCACTGGAAAAACAAGTCCTATGCCCAGCAGTAGATGGGCAACACAAAATGAACTTACCAGCATTTTTGGAGGTTTCTATGTAGTAATGTTAAGCCAAAATAGTTTTGTTCCATGCTTTGGATCCACCCCCCCCCCCATATATTGCAGATCCTCAATGTATATATTATGGCTTCCCATTTACGTTTTTTATGGATTCTAGAGTATGCAAATTTGTGTATCTCTGCATCTATACATATTTCTTGTGCTTTTTGTTTCTTTTCTTTTTGCTGTTTTGTTTTTATTGTTTTGTTGTTGTTGTTTCATTTTGTTTCTGAGACAGGGTCTCTCTATGCAGACTTCTCTGTGCTGGAACTCTGTAGACCAGGCCAGCCTCAAACTCAACAATCTACCTGCCTCTGCCTCCTGAGTAGAGTTTTTAAAGGTATATACCACCATGTCCAGTGGTTATTTTTCTTATTTGGTTGTTTTCTCATATTCCAGTTTGTTTTTTATTCATCTTATTTTATTATTATTCTGTAGATGCCTATTTATTTTCTAAGGAGAGACAGAAAAGGTGGAGATCTGGATGGGAGCAGAGGTGGGAAAGAACTGTAGAAGTAGGGAGATAAGAAACTGTAGACAATATATTATATGGAAAAAAATCTATTTTTAATTTAAAAGCAAGGAAAATGGAGGGTGGGGTGGCACATACTTTTAATCCCAGCACACAGAAGGCAGAGAGGCAAGTGGGTTTCTGTATGTTTGGTCCAGCCTGATTGACAGGGGGTTCTGAGACAGCCAAGGTTACACAGAGAGACCCTGTTTCAGGGGTGGGGTGGGGCTGGGAGTGGTGGAATGTTTGCTTAAGCACCTGCAAAGCTCTGTGAAGGAAAGCAATGTCGGTTCATTCCAGCTTGGGGGGCTCCTCTATAGGACATTGGGAAGCCCACAATTAGCTGCCAGAGGGCACTCCTCACCATTTGGTCAGGAGATAAACTCTATAGTTGTGCCAGCTAAAGAGGCAAACCTTTTAGGAAAAGAAAATGTCAACTAAGAATTCTATATCTGGCAAAACTATTCTTCAAAATAAAGTTAAGAGGCCTGTGAGATGGCTCAGTGGGCACAGGCACTATCAAGCCTGACAACCTGAACTCCATCCCTAGGTCCCACATGGTAAACAGAACTAACTTACTCAAGTTCTTCTCTGACTTCTGGGTGCACTGCCTCCCAACATACAAAATGAACAAATTGGTAAAATTCTTTTTAAAATGGAGAACAAAATCAGTTGTTAGCATATTTACTCTGTAAGAAATAGAACAATGGGAAAGAATTCTGCGACCTGCTTTGTGGATTGGTATACAAAGTATATTCTGAATAGTTTGTGTTCTGTTTGTTGAGGTGAAGGATTGGTTCAGGGTGGACAACAATGTCAATCACATTTTCTGTATCTGTAATGCCAACACAGCAGGATCAAAGCCTCCATTTACAACTGAGTTCCTTGTTTCCTCTTTCAGTTCTGTGATGTTCAGGGCCTGTTAGTATACAGGTGATTCTGCTGGCCTGCCCTTGGGGACCTAGCAATTGCTTATGTCATCAACTACTTACTGCTCTGCCATGTGCACCAGGTGGGGGCTGCATATAAAATGCCTGCTGCCACTGTAGCTCGCTCTCTCTCTCTCTGCTCCCAAGTGTTCCTGGCCAGTCTCTCCCCCACACCACTCTCTGCCCTCATGGCTCTGCTCCTGTCTGTCTACCTGTATGTACATACCCATTAGTCTGCCTCTACCCTTCTTCAGGTTCTCACTCCCTTCTCTTCCCCCATAAATCCCCTTTATACCTGATCTGTTGCAGGGCACATTTACTCAGGGACATACCTTGGCATAGGCCCACCATGTACCGCCTCACCACATTATATTTCATAACAGAGCCTGTCTTGATAGTACATATACATTAGTAATTGATACATCTTCCTAACATATTATCTTACTATAGATTGTTCTTTCCCTCTAACATTTTTGTCTTAAAGTATTTTGTCATTTCTTAAAATACCTACGAAAGTCAGTGTAAATTTCTCTAAAACAAAAAAAACCAAAAACCCTAAAACCTAAAAATAGCATGATCACAGGAGATTCAGAAAGATAGCTCAGTGGATCACAGTGCTTGCTGCCAAGCCCAATGACCTGAATTAAATTCCCAAGAGTTACATGATGGAAGGAGAACAGACTCCACACACTGTCCTCTGACTCTGCATATACGCACATATACTCACACTCTGAAAAGTGCAATTTCTTTAAAAGAACTACCATCTGACATAGTTGCACCAGTTTTGTCCAAAGTCAGGATCCCACAGAGATACGTGTTCACCCATGAACACTACAACACTACCCACAAGAGCCAGGACACCCATCCACAGGTGAGTGGACAAGAGCACATGGCATATCTATACCCCTGAATTGTGTTTAGCCGAGAAGACGTCCTATTACAGGAAGACGATGGAACTGGAAAACACTCCATTTCTTTGATGCACATGTTTCTACTTAAGCTTCCACAATACCTGAAACACTAGCTGCGTACATATATAACTAAGATTCCCGCAAATGTGTCCTGATAGATGAGTAGCTCTCATTTCTACATGAAAATCAATATTCATTTGAGACTGCTAAATCTGTAGTTGTAGGGACGAGTTTCAATTCCCTATATATCTTTAAAGGCTTCAAGTAAAATATATCAAGAAATATACAACAGCATTAAGCTAGAACTCAACCATAAGGAGGAAATAGAGACTTCAAACACCTGAAAACTGAATAACAGGCTTGTAAACAACTCATGGGCCAAAAAACTGAAGAAAATCATGAAATAGTTTAACATAAACCAAACATACCAAACTTCATGAGAGACAGCTAAAGCTTAGAAATTTTATCTTGAAATGTGTGTACTACCAAGAGTGAAGTAAAAATAATGAAATTTTTTATCTCAAGAGGCTACAGTAAAGACAGGCAAACCAAACACAAAGTGAAAGAAAGGAAGTAAAAAATTAGGGGTAGCAAAACCAACAAAGTGCATCACACAAAACCACAGGCAAAACCAACAGGGACAAAAGTGGACTCTTGAAAGGATCAGCTGGATGACAACTGCTAGGCTCGCCTGGGCAAAGGCAGTGAGGACAAGAATGAAAGAATGAAGGACCCAAAACTACAGGACATACATGAGCATAATTGCAAAGAACTCTTCAGAATCATATTTCATAGATGAATTCTAGAGTTCTTTCTCTGTATGTTTCTGTCTCCTCTTCCAGCTCTACCTTCTTTGTCTTGCTTTTGACACTGGCCATGCTTGCTTGTCTTAAAACTTTTATACTCATACATGCTGTATCCATTTGGCCTCTTTTGTTCAAAATCATCTAGTCTCTTGGGAGTCAAATGTATTGCTCAGTGTAGCTGCCAGATCAGTTTCTTTTGTTGCTATACACTATCATAATACATGAATTGACCACTTCATCCATTTCAATATGAAATTATATTGACTATTCAATATACTCAATATAGTACTTATTTCTAGTTTCAAGTACTTATGAACACAATCACACATGTCTTCATTGCATTATGGAAGCAAAGTTCTTGGTCACAAGAACAAGCAGCATTCAGGATATAAGCTCTGTGGCTCATCAGTCCTTGTTTGGCCAACACTTGTGAGTCATCCCTGTTGTTCCTTAGAGTGGAGCCGTATTGTGGCTTTAATTTGCATGTTCTTGGTGACTAAGGAGGTTCAGCATATTAACATATGCTTACTGGCCATCTGGGATTCCTCTTTGGTAAAGTGTGTGTCCAAGTCTATTGACTTTTTTCTTTTTAAGCTAAACTGCTGGTCTTTTTCATTTTTTATTTGTAATACTTCATTATGGATAAAAGCCTTTTGTCAGTTACATCTATTGCAAGTACCTTCTCCCAGAGAGATCTTTAACTTCCACTATTTAGTTACCTATGCCAGAGCTCCACAACTACAGCCATTGTGCCAATACTGGACCACCAGTTTTTTAATAAAGTGCGATGAGGATATAGTATATTGTCCATGAGCTCTTTCATGCCACGATAGAATAACTAGGACAAAACCCATGTTGCCTGCACTAACGTGCCATTTATAAAGTGAGGCTCTACAGCAAACATGTTTCCTAAATATTAATGTTCATGTTCTAAATCTTCTGCATCTGTGCATTGTGTCTACTTAAGAAGTTGGTTCCTTACTCTGATGTATAAAGAAACTTATTTACATTAATTGGGAAAATTAACTCCAATTTACCTGGCTTGTGGAAAGAAGACAGTAAATTTCATTTCTTGGTGGATTTTTATAAGTGTTCTATGTGCTTGAAAAGAATCTATTTATTTTGTATAGTATGTTATGCTATGTATTCTATTAGGTTCACCACGGAGACATGAGCTGTACTTTACCTGCGAGACATGTGCCTGCTCATGTTCAAGCCTCGGAAGCATAAATCATCTCCAATGTAATTGCTGATGGGCTCTTGTTGGCTGCCCTGCTCCAGAGAAGCCATGCTGTCATCAGTCAGGACCACTTCCCACTCCCTCACCAATTACTGCATTTGCAAAACTACTTTAGTACACTATTTTTTTGTTGTTGTTTTTTTGTTTTGTTTTGTTTTTGTTTTCTTTCTTTTTTTTTTTTTTTTTTTTTTTTGAGACAGGTTTTTCTATGTGGGACTGACTGTTCTGGAATTACTATGTAGGCCAGGCTGGCCTTGAACTCAAGAGACCCAAGTGCCTCTGTTGTTGAGTTTAAAGGTGTGCTGAATTTAAAGGTGTTCGACACTAAATCTGGCCTTTAAGCTTTTTATCCTTTTTAATTACTTGCATTGTGCTGTCTGTGGATGGTACATCGGTGTATGTGCACATGGCCTTGGAGTCAGATACATCAGCTTCTACTGAAGCTGGAGTTACAGGTGGTAGTGAGTTGCTTGACCCAGGGCCTGGAAGTCACACTTCAGCCTTCTGTAAGAGCAGTACTCTTCACTCCAGTCTCAACATGAAGTTCTCAAGTAAGAAAAAGAATGAGACAACAGACTAAAGAAAGAAGCTGTGGAAGAGAAGAGAACCCCAAAGTTTTTCAAACACACATTCCTTTAGCTGTTGTAATGATGAGACAGGCTGACTCCATGCCAGGCTTCAAATGGGCAGTTCAGGAGATAAAGGGCTAAAAACCCAGGCTTCAGGCAGCTAGTCAGAAACAGCTCCACCACCTAGCCTGAAGCAAGGACAATGGGTCAGCAGTCTCCAGCCAGCCCTGGTAATGTAATGTCATCCCTAGACATAGAGTAAGACAAAGCCCACCTACCCCAGAATTCCCCTAATGCGCTTTAAATCAGGCCTTTGAGCTCACTTGGTTGTCTTTCTATCTGGGTAATGGGACACTTCAGCATCATGGACTTCTGCAGAATAAAACACTCTTCGTGCTTACATACTATTTGAGTCCTGGGTATCAATCTTCAGTGAATCATGGACCCTTACAACATCACAAAAAGGAAGGTTGTTTCAGAATAATGAACCAAGCTGGAGCACAATCTAGAAAGCCTGTTTTGAGTACAGCTTCAGAGCACCACTGAGAATGTGGCTGTGTTTCTAAACCTTCTATGATTCATTTTTATAATTCAGCAAAGAATTTACAGAAGATTGGCATGGGCCTGGATAGTAGACAAGAAAGTAGGATGGAAGATGGCTACTATGAAGCTTGCTTAGGATGCTGATCTGTGACAGCCAAGTAATGACAGTATCCAGTGCATCTGCCTGGATCCCAAACTGGCACAGAATGGGATGAACAAGATTTGGAACCACATCCCCCAAACCTCAATAAAACATGGCATAAAAATGATTATTTTTTTAACAAAATAATAGCTGATTAACAAAAAACAGACAAGAATTCCCTTATTACAAGGTTAAACATATTCAATCTCCCTCTATGAATTCAACTATTTTTGTTCCATTCTCAAGTACAAGACACAGTGTTAAAGAATCTGCAATAAATATTGGCTCCTTCGGCAGCTGAGCATCAGATGGGTCCACAGCCCCAGCCACCCTACTGTCCCGTCAAGTGCAGCTTTGTGAGACTTCTAAGAAGATCTCATTAAGCTGTGCTTTGGCTGCAAGCCCTCAGGACCTAAAATAATAAACTGTGTTATTGTCTCTAACCACTCACAGGCAATAACTAAGGGAATGCTAAAAACTGGTACAACACTCTTCTTTGATACTATAAAAACTACTCATATCAAACAGTTTTCAAAGACTACATGTATCGGTTAATGGTCTGGAGAAGGCTTTGGACTGAGAATTGGAAGATCTTGTTCTTGATTCTATCTAAGTCACCCTACGTAAGGTTTACAGCTTCTCAGTGCTTGTGATTCATTACACATAATCAAGGATAAAGCCTCCCACTAGGCTAGAGAAAATGAGGAGATTCATGAAGATTCTAAAGCACCAAATAAAATAAAGCAATTCTGCTCGGGTTTAGCAGGAGGCAAGACCATTTCCCCGCAGGGTGAGTGCTGGGGATGCTAAGTCATCACCAGTATTCACTCTTCAGTTCTATTTTACAACAGCTGTCTTAGCCGTTACTGCTGAACCTCATGAGATCATGTCCTGAGCTAAAAATCCTCCAGTGGCTTCCCACTGTATCTAGTCCATAATGATCAACATCACATGTATTAAGACTTTCTTATTAATAGGAATAGGGTACTACACCTAAAAGCTCTTCAGTTGTGTTATCTCTTCTTGCTGACTTTATTTTGGACATGGTGTTTATTTTCTGATCACTTGTTGGAAGAACAGGACTCTCTTTCAGGGAAGTACAGGGAAGGCTGATATCAGAGCAGCCATGAGCCAGCCTCTGTGTAGATTTTAGGAGTACAGGAATAAACCATGAGGCAGAAGAATATAGTAAGGAAACAGGTAATTTCACTGAGGGTACACTTTTATATCTTACTCTTTTCTGTGTGGCACAAGGGAGGGAGACATCTCAGCCAGTAAAGTGCTTGCTGCACAAGCTTGGGGACTCACGCTTGACACTTCAGCACCTATGTAAAGCTCATTCTCAGGGACCAGAGAGAAGGGAAGATGGAGTGACTGGCCAGCCAACTCAGCCTACGAGGTAAACTACATGCCACAGAAAACTTGTCTGAATAAATAAGAACAGCTCCAAAGGAAGACACCCAAGTCTTCCCATGCACCTGAACCCCTGCTGTGATTAAAAAAAAAGTGAACAGAATGTTTGGTCCTGTACTAGGACTGAGCATCTGTTAGGGGGCGCTGATGAAGACACGGAAACAAGAGACTGACCTCAACTGAGGAAGACGGTCTTTTAATTAGAACAATGGAAGGCAGCAGTCTCTCTGCTTAAGTGCAGACTGCCAAAGCCCAAGGAGCCTGGGAGTTTCATGGGGGCAGAAAAGAGAACTTTGGGGGCAGAAGATTCCATCTGTGGGTCTGTTCCCTGCCATCTCATCATGGTAAAGCCCAATGGAGATTGGTGTGTTGACCCTGTGGAGCTTCTCAGCTCCTAGCTGCCTGCAGATGTTACCAATGTGACCATCTCACCTTTCCCATCCAGAGGGAAAGTGCACCTGGGCCTTTCAGGTCACTAACCCTTAGCATCCACTTGCCTTATTCATTCACAAAAGCTGAAGAAAAGATCTTTTAAACCGTTTTTAACTTGTTTACATCACTTATTAATTCATTATACAGTGTGTGTATCTGTATAGATGCACATGGGGACACAAATGCCATGGCACACTAGCTGAGGACTTAGTTTTGTCCTTCAGACCAAGCACACTGGCCCCAAATTGACTACTCATTTGCATATTAGTAGACTGAGTAATATTAGTCAAGAAATTTGTGATGTTGGGCCCAACAAAGCTGATTTAGCTCTGCCACACACCTGAGGGGCCTGAGTTCAATCCCTAGGACCCAGTTCTTGGATTTCCAAACATGCTCCATGGCAAGTGAGTCCCATCCTCTCCAAAATAAACAAATCAACAAACAAATAAGTTAACAATTTAAGAAAACCATGATGGTTATTACTATTGTTATTTACTCTTTTGGATGAGGACTTTTATTGATCCTAAAGCACATAGAATTTGACTACCAATCAAGTATGCATTAAAATTAGTTGTGCTCCCTGTTAAGTTTCAAACCCAGGATAAACAGTTCAGGTGTCTATTTAACTTATCAAAGCAGACCTGGCCTCCAGGTTCTCCCAGCATCTGTCTTTGAGTTCCTACCAGTTACAGGGTAGGGCTGTCATACCCTGCCATCTACCGCCACCCCTATGTTCTTCCCTATATAATACAGCCATTTTGGTTAAGTGCATCTTTTGTACCTCTGGCCTCCTGGCTGCTATACCTCATTCCTCTCTCCCTTCTTCCTTGTTCCCCCCTCCTCACACAGCTCAGCTCAGTCAGGTCATGTCCACTCTGGACTTCCAGATGTCCCTATCTCTGGATATGCTCTCCCACATATCTATAAAAAACTTTCTCTTCCACTATACCTAGGTCTTTCCTATTTTCTTTTTTCATTCATTTCCCACTAAAACCAATGCAGCCTTATAAGAGATAAATGCCTTATTAATGAAATTTACTTCATAATAACCCAATTCCAGTGTTGACAAACAGACAGTTGACCCCTTCACACATAACAAGAAAGACTAGAACAAAATGGTTTAACAAGAGAAGAGCAGCTAGCCAAGACTCAAGGTTCTAAGATTCTTCCCAAACTCAGAGGCAACTGACTGCTGCAGACCCCCAGGTCTCACTGTGTAGACTTGGTTAGCTTGCTCTGTTTTCCAAGTATATATCACAAGACCAGGCACCCAGAGTATAGTGTTAATGATCAGAGCCCAGTAATACTCCTGGTACAGGTCAGACAACAGGCACAAAATCACCTAGCCTCTGTGAAAGGCATCAGACATGAAAGATAATCACTGGGGCTTGTGGTGGTGGACTCCTTTAAATCCCAGCATTCAGAAGGCAGAGGTAGGCAGATTTCTGGCCTACAGAGTGAGTTTCAGGGCAGCCAGAGACACTTGGAGAAACCTGTCTTGAGGAACACCACCACAACTCCACCAATCATAGAGTAAAACTAGCAACTAATGCCAACATATTATTTATGAGAAATTAAAAATCCAAGTACGAAAGCCAGCTTTGGAAAAGGAAACTTTCATTTTGTGTGTGTGTTTTAACAAAACAGACCTGGGGTGTGTGGCAGTAGCTTAGCTGAGTTCCTTTAAATAGTCAGGGATTTGTGAAGTGCAGAGCTCATGTAACTTAAACTGTGTTTTCCTCAAATCCCCAAGCGTCCATTTGCTTAAGAAACCCACGCTTCCTGGCTGGGTGCCCGCATACCAAACCTGCCAGGTCTTGAATAGTTTTAGTTCTGTTACTAAATTAGGAAACTAAAGTAGGCAATGTCTGGGCCAACAACAAACTAAAAAGGCTCAGCATCATTAGCCTGCAAGTCTCCTTAAAAGCCAGATCATTAGAAGATATTTAATTTTTAATTAGAGATACCAAAGTAATTTAGCCTAATAAGGAGCAATACTAGAAATAATTAAATGAAGACAAAAAATAAAAAGAAAGAAAAGGAAAGAAAAGAAAGAGAAATCCAAGCATTTAACAGAGTGTTCTTTGGAAACAACCTTCATCCCTGTGTTGGAAATAAACCAGCACTTGAGACTCAAAGACTCAATGGCGGATGCTAAAATGTGTTTCTGAAGCAGTGGAGGGACAGGTGAAGTTCATCACAGCTTTACAAAGACAGGCAGAGAGAGAGAGAGAGAAGGAGAGAGAGAGAGAGAGAGAGAGAGAGAGAGAGA
>NW_022196904.1:57775806-57795961 GCF_008632895.1 Mastomys coucha
GTGTGTGTGTGTGTGTGTGTGTGTGTGTGTATTCAGCTTAGGAAGCACAGGAGAGCAGCCAGGGAGGCTTGAGAAGCACAGAATGATTTCAAGAAAACAGTCACTTTAATATGACAAAAATATGAAGGGAAGATATATAATTTTCCTCATCCCAATCTTTACTGGTCTAATCAGCATGTCACAAGGTTTTAAAAAGGAACATAGCTATTAATTAGCATTCTCTAAACTATTTTAAAGTCACCTTTATATTTCCTCAAAAGCTAATGCCTGCATTCTGAAGGTGTTTGGGAGAATTTTAGTTCCAAGAACATCCAGAAAACATTTCCCTTATAAACACTGCTAAACATTCATAAATTTCAGAGCCCTGTTTATTATGACTTTAGTTCTGTGAAATAAAAAAAAGTTAAATGTGTATTTGCTATGTCTTCCATTTTTCTTAGTTTATATATTTAAACACCAAATTTAGAAATTACAGAAGCTTGACAACATCTGAATGTGGTAAGATGCCCTGAAAGACTAGTCACTGTGAACACTCTGGATCCAACTTCTAGCACAAAACCAGTTTGACAACACTTCCTGATGCTTTAACATGACATCTACAGAACTTCAAAATGGATCGAGGCATGTGTCCAAACCCAGAGCCTCTTGTTACATCACTTGGCTACCATCCCTACAATCTGGCCACGCATAAAAAGCAAGGCAGGCCCATGGGAAGGGGACGGGCCATTGCATCTCACATCTGTGCTGTCCTCAGATCTAGAGGTGGTAAAACTTGGTCAGACCTCCCTCATCTACTCCATTGATGTCCCTGTGCTACTGAGAAAAGCTGTAAAATAAGAGAAGCTGGATTCCATGTTTAGATAACTAAAACCAAGAAATAGACTGGATGATTAAAATTATAGGGAATAGTGTAATGGTCTCCATAGACCACTTTGATAGAAGGTCCTTTTGGTCCTAAGCTCCATCTTCTTCAGAATACTCATATGCACATGGAGAGCTGTGTGAATGAATTCAGTGTCAGGAGAGGAAAAATGTGGGGCCAGAGACAGCTTAGCAGTTAGAGGACAGGGGTTCGGTTCACAATAGTCTATAATTGCCCTTTTAGGAGATCCAAAGCCCTCTTGACTTCTGAGGCACCAGGCACACACATGTATACTACAGACATTCAGACAAACACTCATACACATAAAATAAAAATAAATCCTAAGAAGAGTCAATGATGTCAAAAGAAATCCAAAAAAAGAAAAAAGTTGGACTCTTTCACTGCCTCATTAAAAACCCTACTTTAAAGCTACAGTTATCAGGGCACAAGGCACCGAAGAGTAATGGAGCAACTTCCTATTCAACATTCCATTGAGTTGGAATGGCTAAAAAAAATGCTATATGTTAAGAACAAAACTAAACCAAAAATCTTAACCATTACCTACAGCATGCACAATAATTAATTTGAAATGGATTATAGACATAGATGAAAGAGACAAAACTACATTAGGACTTACAGAATGTGATATTTTATGACACAGAGTTTGGCAAACATTCCTTAACTATAACATCAATAATACAATCTACAAAATAGAACTTGGTAAATTTGGCATCATTACATTTTTAAATGTCTGCTCGTTTAAATCACTAAACTATAAACACATCCCATCACAGACTAAGTTAAAAAACATTTCCAGGTCATCTATCTGACAAAGGCAACAATATAGGCCAGCATACGTAAGGGCTCTTTAATAGGCATTTTAGTTTTTGCAAACTATATAACAACTCTATCTTGGCACAAACACAGACACAGATGACAGTATGTATAAGAATGGGCGTGGCTGTACTCCAGTAAAACTTTATTTACAAGCTCAGATTTGGTCTCATCCTTCTAGGCTAATTTGGATTCTATGAAAACTATTTTATAACTCCACCTTGTAATAACTGACAATAATATACAATCCTCTTTGTTGACAGGCATGTGTATATGTTACCTCTGGTGGAAGGGGTGGCCCTTTGGTCCTGTAGAGAAAGCCAGCTCTGGAGCCTTATACCTATTTTAATATTACTCATCTTGAGTTTGTCCATTTTGTGGATTTTCCTTTGAAATAGTTACATCTTACCAACTTCCTCATTAATGAGTTAAATAAAAGTTTTATCACATTTAAAGTCTTCATAAGCTGGCTAGAGAGACTAGCCACAGCAACAAGCTCTGGATTTGTCTGAG
The DNA here is from genome assembly GCF_008632895.1 of Mastomys coucha. Lineage (NCBI taxonomy): Eukaryota > Metazoa > Chordata > Mammalia > Rodentia > Muridae > Mastomys > Mastomys coucha. Next base: position 57,778,016 of record NW_022196904.1, read on the forward strand.
AGACTATTCCTCAAAGAATTAGACAGAGTGACTGAGGAGTAATTCTAATATCAAGATTAAAACTCCACATGCACATAAAGAAGAATTTTTTTGTTGTTGTTGTTTTTGTTTTTGTTTTTCCAGACAGGGTTTTTCTGTGTAGCTCTGGTTATCCTAGAGATCACTCTGTAGACCAGGCTGGCCTCGAACTCAGAAATCTGCTTCTGCCTCCCATGTGCTGGGATTAAAGCTGTGCGCCACCACCGCCCAAGAAAATTTATTTTTAAAAACAACTAATTTATGATTAAATATCTGAAATACTTCATCAAATAAATGACAAACACATAGAATATAGTAACTTTTAGTTAACAGAATGCAAATCAAAGCTTGAAAAAGATGCTACTACATGGCCAGTGGAACAACAACTTAAAAAGACTGACTGTACCAAATGTTAACAAGGATAAGAAAGAAGCAAAACCTTCAATATTGCGATCAGGCATGTAAATGGCACAGCCACTTTGATAATATAGCTCAAAATTTTCCTCTAGTTAAAAGTCCACTTGCCATATTACCTAGCAAGTCTACTCAGGTATTTGTGGGAGAGAAAGGAAAATACATGTCCACAAAAACCTTGTTTACAAATAAATGCTCATAGCAACATTATTCATAATGGCCCCAAGTAGAAACCATCTAAGTTATCAATCAGCTTATGGATAAACAAAACATGGCCCATCCAAACTATAAAACGAATACTCTGAAGTAAAAAGTAACGAACTAGTGAAACTCATGTTTCATGATGGCGTACATGCAAAAACACTGTCGTGAGTGAACTAGCCTCAAAGAAGGGCTACATGGCACCATGAAGGTAAAACTGAGAAAGTCAAAACTCCAGAAACAGAGCGGTGGGTTGCTCAGGGTGGGAACAGGGCCTGGCGCAAGCAGGCGCTGGAGAACTTGAACCTGATGGAAATGTTTTCACTAGACTGTAGGGAGGCTTCTCCGTCTGCGCATATTTTTAAAAACTTATCAACTGCATGTTTAAAATGGTGAGTTTTATAGTATATAAATGATACCTCAAATTCTTCAAATCAACAGGAAAAAATTTTAATTACTAACTCATGCCAGGAGCAAAATTACTGGTATTGTCATAGAGTTTAACAACATATTACTAAAAAGACTATTCAGTGTCTTGTACAAAGAAAAGAACTGTACAGATGACAGAGTGTAAATTAGCTATAGATAATGTGCTGGGAATAGAAAATCAGGGTTTTATTTCTTGTTGTGCTACTCATAACAAAAGTGTTTTTAAATTAGAAGTAGTTCAAATTTAAGCTATGGACAAGAAACAGACTCATTTAACCACCACACCTTACTGTGTCTTTTAGGAACATGAGCAAAATTTCCACTTTCATTTTATATCATGGATATTAAATTGTAGTAGGAGTTAAAATCTCCCTACCACCCAGGAAAAATAAAAGCAGGGATGAAAAAAAAAAACATTAATCTAGAGGGAGGGGAAGTACCAGGAATTGAACCCACATGCTAGACAAACATTCTACACTTCCAGCCCCAAGTGACATTAATTTTACAGTCATTTATTTTATTTAACATTTATAGTACATAAAGTTCCATGGAATTCCAAGTATGGGAAACTTAAATAGCTCTATGGATAAAGCTCAAAAACAATGTAGCCATTGATCCAATGCAAGCCAACAATAGCAGATGTAGCAATACAGCTATGGTATTCTAGAAGAGAGTCTTAAACACCAGGGAGGTAAAAAAGTCCTAGTGAGCACCGATTCACGAAACTGGTTTATTTATATTAAGGGCAACAGAACAAAAAGGGTTAAAACATCACTTGTTCCTTTTACTTAAAATTAGTATTCTATAGTCTACATTTAATGCCTCACTATATACCATATATATCTATTATAGGTATATATACCACCACCACTATCACCCAACACACACACACACACACACAGAGAGAGAGAGAGAGAGAGAGAGAGAGAGAGAAAGAGAGAGAGAGAGAGAAAGAGAGGCAGAGAGAGGCAGAGAAAGAAACTTGGTTCTTATAAACTTTTTTTTAAATTTATTTTTATTTATATGAATACACTGTAGTCGTCTTCAGACACCCACCAGAAGAGGGCGTTAGATCTCATTACAGATGGCTGTGAGCCACCATGTGGTTGCTGGGATTTGAACTCAGGACCTTCTGGAAGAGCAGTCAGTGCCTTTAACCACTGAGCCATCTCTCCAGCCCTCTTATAAACTTTTTAAAGAGTATTTCTCTATGTGTATATGTGTGGGCACATGTTCCACAGCATAAACCCATATATCCAGCAGTCAGAGGTCAATTTGAGGGCATCAGTTCTGTCTTTCAACCATGGGGATCCTGGACACTGAACTCAGGCTCTCAAGGTTGGTGGCAGGTATCCTTCTGGATCTGCTGAGTCTTGTGACCAGGCTTGATACCTGATTCCTAGATAGTTGATAACTGAGAGAGTTGACCTATGTAAACTACAGCTTTCATTATACACAGAATCCCATCACTCACAGTGAAGATCAGAAATCTACCTCGGAGCAAGCCCTCCTCCTCTCCTCAAGCCACAAAAAAATGCCACCAAAAGAGGTCTGTGTCATCCATTGTTGTGAAATAACATCAGAGAAAATCAACTTGAAGGAGACAGACTTATTCAACCCATGGTACTAGAAGCTCCACTCCACCCATGGCCGTGTGGCTCAGCTATTTTTGTGCCATGGCCAGCAAAGCATCATGGCAGGAAGCATGCAGTACAACCAAACTGCTCCCCTTCTGGCAGCTGCGAACAAGAGAGGGTATGGGGCCAGGGACAAGACACACCTTTCAAAGACATGTCTCCAGGAACTTACTTCCTCCAAGTAGACCTCTCCTCAGGTTTCTACTGCCTCCCAAGAGCATCACCAGCTGGAGGCCAAATCCTCAACCCATGAAACTGTGGGGGACATTCCAAACCCAAACTATAGCAAGATGCCAGGCCTTATCTCTCTCCAAATTGTATTAGAAGCAGGGATGTCAGCAGACCAGGCAAGGAGCAGAGGAGATGCATAAGTAACTCATGGTATCTGTCATCTGCATGTAAGGGCACTCATCTCTGCGGCCTCTCCTCACTCATGAAGCCAAGAGGTGTCTCCACACCAAGGCTGGGGTCTGCTTGGTTGGTTGGTTGCTTTATGCTGTTTTTTTTTTTTTAATCTACAAACAAATGGACAGAGAAAACTGAGCTGCCTCTAAAATCAAAGCATCTGAAGAAATGGTGGCTTAAAGGATTAAACAGAGACCGCCATCGCCAACTGTTATGCACATGGGGAGGGCTGTTAACAAGCAATATCAAACTGCATTCCTTTAACTGCTTCTCATTACATCGACTCCTTGGCAAATGGGAAGGCTTTTCACTCATTAAAACAATCATTAACCATAAAATCACTTGCAGAATAGATAATCAGATTTCAATTAAAACCTTTAATAGGGTTAAGACCCAATTTGCAGATGAAATAAAGCAACACTTATGCTTCAAATAATATGGTTAAATAATAAATGAAATAAAAAGCTTATTGTTTTACACACTAAAACATTTCTTCTGAAGATATATTTTTGCACTTAATCTATATGTTACCAGTTCTGTTTTCTTCAGTTACAATGTTTAACATGAAACTCTAATTTCCTGTGATGTCACTAACAGCAGTATATTGATATCAAGGCAGAAAAATCAACTCAAGCTGTTATAAAATAACTATGTATCTAGGTTTTATTCCTTGTTGATAAACTATCCTGAGAAAAGTAACTGAAGGGAGAAAGGGCTTATCCAGCTCACAATTCCAAGTTGGAGTGCACCAGCGCAGGAAGGCAAGGCCACAGGAACTTGAAGCATCGAGCCATCCACAATCAAAGGCATAGCAATGCACCAGTGCATGCAAGCCTGCTAGGGTGCTGCTCACCGTCACAGTGGGTGGGGCTTCTCCGGAGTCAAGATAAGCCCCACACACCAACTTAACTCAGACAATCCTTCATGGAGACTGCCTTCCAAGGTAATACAGACTGTGTCAAGTTGACAAACTGTCACAATATGAAGATATAATCCTTGTTTATATGTCAAAATGAGCTTTGTTCTCAGAGCTAGGTTAATATACGCAATGCATCAAACACTACTAACAGAAAAACTGTGTTTAATACCTGGAAGTTCTTTAAAATAAAAATGATACAAGTTCTTCCAAAACATCAAAACACTTATAGCAAGTGTTCCATGCTACCTCCAAAACACTGAAAGCTGACTTAGGTACAAAAAGAACTCCCTGTCTGAGGGCTCTTAAACAGGCTATAGCTAAGAAAACACATTTTATTAGTTCTCAAGAAAGTTCAACCCCAGAAGATTAAGAATGCATTTATATTCATCAGGCAGTTAAAAAATATTCTGACTTGGCTGGGTGGTGGTGGCGCACGCCTTTAATCCCAGCACTTGGGAGGCAGAGGCACGTGGATTTCTGAGTTCGAGGCCAGCCTGGTCTACAGAGTGAGTTCCAGGACAGCCAGGGCTATACAGAGAAACCCTGTCTCGAAAAATCAAAAAAAAAAAAAAAAAAAAAAAAAAAAAAAAAAAAATATTCTGACTTGTTGGTTTTAACATTAAAAACCAGTTACAAACCCAGGAAAGGCTTCTATCATAACAAATGCAACCTCTCTTACAGTTTTACTAAGGAGATCTCAAGTCTGAGGGCCTCTGGAAGCACTGCATAGTGCACACTAAGAGGTGGGCGTGTTTCTGCAAACCACTCACATGCCAGCTTGGTCCCTGAGGCTGGACCTGACTTCTTCACCTCCCTTCGCTGACCGTGGAGGCATCACTGTGGTCCCCACACAGTGGAAAGCCTGAGAAAGGCCTGGTGTAACAACTGCTTATGGACAGAGCAAGCACTGAGTGCAGGTCTCCATGACACAAGCTACCGTGACATGTCACAGAGGAATGGTCGGTGAACATGAACTCCTTGTGCCTTGGCCAGCAGCAAGACAGATGGCAGAGGCATCAAGTCTCAGGCACCAACTTTACTTCTCTTGCTTTTTAAATTATTTTTTAAAAAATACTGTCACCATGAACTTTTGCTGTTCAGACATTTGGCATGTTTTCCACCATTTCCTTTCACACCTTTCCTAAAAAGGAATATTTTCTGTAGAAGGACTCACAGTCCAGAAAATAAAACATTTTTCTTCCCTTAGAAGAATTTTAATGGACATTTTTATCCTCTTCTATTGGCCAAATTGTCAAAGTTTATAAAAGTATATAAATAAAATTTAAAAACCACAATTTCATGTTTGTCTGAGAAAGTTACATGTTTCATTTAATCCAGTATACTAAGATAATTCTATATAAATACCTAAATAAAATATTTGCATAGAGCTACTTATATCTAGTTATACTATGAGGTAACTGCTATTGAAGTATTGACTATCTCATACTGTAAGTCCATAACGGCCACTCAAAGCACAAGCTCTCAGTGTGACCTAAGGCAGACAAGTTGTTAGGTGGTCACTCTGGCAAGCTGGGGAAGACTGCCAGTCATTGACCCTTCTTCCACTATTGTCGAAATAGGAAACTTTTCCTTAGCTCTCTACTGAAATAACAACTAGCTAGCAAAATATACCCAATTCTCTCTCCTGTCCACCCAGTCTCTTTAGAAGCCAGAGTCCTGATTCCATTCTGTGCTGTCACACCCACTTTCCCTAGCAGGGTTGATCTAATGCACATGTCTGGTTAAGCGACAGAAACAGTAAGCCTCTCAAGTCAGCTGTCCAACACCAGCCACACACACCTACAGTGTTGGTGACCCTGAGGAGTGTTTTACAGGGGAACCATTTCTCAGCTGTTTTCAACAACAAAGCGATGGGAGGGGGACACCATTACCTGGGATGACATACAGTTTTCGTAAGGAGAGTAGTATGGGGTAAAGAGACTAGATCACTGGGGCACAGCAGGCATAGTACAGCACTCTGTGTTTTGGGATTTCAAAAAGCTGCCTTTGAGCTGACTGCTAAGAAGCTGAAAGGTGAGCTCAATGAGATAGATAATGAAGGAACCCAGTGTTCCGTTCCTCAGCCACCTAACAATCTCAGAAAAGTTAATTAGTGCAGGGAATCAGAGCCAGAGCAACCAGGGTTACAGCTACAGGGTGAAAGCCATACCTCTAAAGAATCAATGTAGCACCTGCTGCAATTTGTCAGCCTGTGCCACAGTTGGTTACTCTGTGTCAATAAAGTTCAACAGAGTAATAAGCAGCAGGGAGCCCAGAAGGTTGAGCGGCCTTCTACAAAGGGCTGATCCTCTCCCTCCACAGAGACTAGTGAGCAGTGTTGGAAGCTACTTGGGTACCAACATGATCACCCTAAGAAGAGATACTAAGCCTCAGCTCACTGAAGCAACGGGGGCAACTGAAAAAAAATAACTTTAAGAAATCACATTTGAAGGATAACTTTCAGAAAAAAAAAATCTCACTGGTTACGTGAAGGGAACCACAGCTGTGCACTGGTTCCATGAAAAAACATATTGTGTGTGGTTATATAAAGGGCACAGCCCTGTGTGTGCTGGTTCCATGAAAAACAGCTGTCTGTGTGTGTGTGCTGGTTACGTGAAGGGCACAGCTGTGTGGCACCATGAAAAGCATAGCTCTGTGTGCTGGTTACATGAAGGCCATAGCTCTGTGTTTGTACATGCTTTTAGCCACTAAGTACAATCCGTTCATGTTTTTAATTTGAGCGGAAAAAGCCCTTCCTTTTTTGGTATGCAAAACAGCTTTTCAAGGATTAAAGCATTTAAAAAAAAAAAAAAGCCTGATTTACAAACCAGATGTGAGCAACATTTTTTTTCTTTCTTTCTTCCTTCCTTTCTTTGTTTCTTTCTTTCTCTCTTTCTTTCTTTCTTTCTTTCTTTCTTTCTTTCTTTCTTTCTTTCTTTTCTTCTTGGTTTTTCAAGACAGGGTTTCTCTGTATAGCCCTGGCTGTCCTGGAACTCACTCTTGTAGACCAGGCTGGCCTCGAACTCAGAAATCCACCTGCCTCTGCCTCCCAAGTGCTGGGATTAAAGTGTGCCACTACTACCTGGCTATGAGCAACATCTTTTCAGGCTCCTGGTTGCTTTATGTTGTTTGTCACTATAACCTCCTATGGGAGTTCTAGGGAACTGATGGTCACAACAGTATCAAGCATGTTTGCCTGGAGGATTAGCTAGTTTTTCTGCTTTGTCCAGTATCATGGTCCTTTGTGGTCTTTACACAATGAAGTATTCTGCAAGTATACCTGCACTGATGGGGGCTCTTCCCCAATAATACTTTATTTGTAGTTGTGTAATATTTCTCTTCATAATATATATAACTTTGTATCATCAGGTTAGAATTAGTTTAGATTTGTTAAAAAGCAAATAATGCTATAGTTTTGATGCAGAGATCATAGAAAAGTAAGAGTTTTTAAAGTGTTACAAAAGCTTAAGAATACACACGATTGAAGGTAAGCAAACATGAAAAATCAAACAGTACTGAACAGAAATTTGATGGCAGGCATGGCAGGAAAACTTAAAAGGCACTCACTTCTCACAGAAACACAATACAACTAATCAAAAGGCAAAAGCAGGGACAGCTGTTTTGAAGCAAAGAACATGTACCACTGAACTACAATCCTTGAAACAAGGGGGATGAGAGGTGAGGTCCATGGTGGGCCCAGCTTTCTGCCAAGCTGCACATTCTAGGCCATGAACAAGAAAGTGAAACACAAACAGCCCAGAATCCCAAAGCTGAAGAGGCAGAGAACAGAGCTCCAGGCAGACAAAACTCCTGGGAAATGCAGGAAAGGGAACCTAAGAAGAAAACCTGCAAAAAAGGTGAAAAATGGGCCATGGTCTGAACACTCATGTCCATCAAATTTCACATGGAAACCTATTCACCAATGTGATGGCACCAGAAAGGGGGCCTTAGGGAGACACTAACTTTGGAGGACGAGGGCCTCATGCAGGGGTCAGACCTCAGAGACTGAGAAGGTGGTGAGAAGACGCCATTCTGCCTGTAGACTAAAAAGCAGCCTTCCCCAGATACTTAATCTGCAGCACTTGGATTCTCGACTTCACAGCCTCCAGAATCACAAGAGACAAACTTGTTGCTTATCAACCATGGCAGTTTTCCCTATAGCATCTCCATGGACTAAAGGAGAGGGCAGAACAGCAGGCTGTAGAGCACAGGCAGGAGGAGAAGACAGGCCGATACATGCCACCCAAGTTTACAAGAGATTAAAAAAAAAAAAAGTAGCACCCAATGGCTGTCTGACTAGACTAAAGGACCATTCAACAGGAGAGAAATCATGTGCGGTACTGAATTCTGGTCAGCTTCTCAGAGCTAGTGAGGTCATGGACCTTAGAAAAGACTCTACTACCACCACTTTGTGAGACCAGCATAATCCTGGACACTACATTCCAAATCTTATCCTTACACCCGCAGGAGAGTAGAGCTACTGAGAAGGCTAGGCTGAGTCCATGACAGGCTTCAAGTTGGCAGATACAAGACTAGGGCCTAAGAACTGGGCAAGTTCGGGCAAGCCCCAGGCAAGTCGACTACTATTAGAAAAAAAAAGAAAACAGGCTCCAGCCTTCATTCCCTAATAATGGTTCTGGAATGCCTAGAGATACAGTAAGATTAAAGCCTATCTACCCATGAATTCCACTGTGCTTTAAATTGAGCCTGTGTGCTGACTGGGTTGTCTCTCTATCTTGGTGATGGGAGACCCCAGCATGCTGAACTTCGGCAGAATAAAACACTCTTTACATTTACATACTATTTGAGTCCAGGGTGTCATTCTTCAGTGAACTATGGACCCTTACCCTACTATCAAAGAAGCTTCTCTTTACAGCAAGTAGAAACCATCACAGAAAACCACATGTGGATACAATCCAGAGATCAGCAGATCATGGGGATTCCAGCCCCAACAGATACATCTACACAACTCAGGGAACATCAGAGAGGAGGGAGCAGACATACTGTGAGAACCACAATAACACAAAGTCAGCTGTGAAACAGTTTCTCCTAGAAATGGCTGCAGAGACAAGATCTGAACAAAGGCAATATCAATGGACATGTTCATGGGGGAAAGTTCATGAGGTCTCACCATAGACAGAGAACTGTAGGCAACTAATGACCACTGGGAAAAGGAGAATTAGCCCCTCTTGGGAATGAGCCCCCTCATCTGTTGTCCAATGCAGTGGTTAACCTTGAAACCACAAGTGCATTATCAACAAAATGAGTCTTATAGGTTGTAGTTATGTATATATGTGTGCGCATTCTTGTGTGCACGAGAGAGAAAGGGAAAGAGACAGAGACAGAGAGACAGAGACAGAGACAGACACTGAAAATCAAAGAAAGAGACTACCACATCCCCCTTGAGAGGGGACATGGGGGTGAGGGAAGAATGGGGGAAAGTGATACAATTCTATTTCAGCAAAACATTAAATAAACAATGTATCAACAACAAAGAACAAAGTTCTAGTGGTTTGTAGAAAAATACCAACTAATTTAACATGTAACAAGTTCCACAAAGAGAATGTGATGCAGAAAAATATTTGAAGAAATGACAGACAACTTTCAATGCTGGGGGAAAAAAAGACAGAGATAATTATTATAAAAACATATATCAAAGCCGAGCAGTGGTGGCACACGCCTTTAATCCCAGCACTTGGGAAGCAGAGGCAGGTGGATTTCTGAGTTCTAGGCCAGCCCGGGCTACAGAGTGAGTTCCAGGACAGCCAGGGTGATACGGAAAAACCAAAAAAACAAAACAAACAAACAAAAACCACAACAACAACAAAGAAACAAAAAAAAAACCCATATATCAAGACACACCATAGACAAACTGTGATACCGAAGATAATGAGGACCACCTTCCTACAGCAATAGTGAAGGCCATTAGAGGTGTGGGAACGATGGCATAATAACAACAGACTTTTACCGCACACAATGGAGGGCAGGGAAATGGAAAGTCACACTTAAAGAAAGAAATCTAGCCAACTCAGAATTCCACAGCCAGAAAAATCAAAGAGAACTTTTCCACTAAAACAAAAGCAAGCAAATCCCCAAGATGGCTCCCTGGCCCTGTGTAGTACTGCACTGCAAGAACTAGTGAAGGGAGTGCTCAAGATAAGGAGAGGTGTACACAGTGGAAATGACAAGCGAATGACAAGCATGTGTGCATTTTAGTCTACAGAGAAAAAATATCCCACCTAAGAGCACCAAGAAAGGATGCACATGGCTATGCTACTGTCAGGTCACATTGACATAATAGCACACGTGTCTCAACTATTAAGGGTGCATAGAGAAAAGCTATATAGGAAATAAAATGCAATACTGAAGCATGTGCAGGTAATCCAAACTAAAATGGAGAGGACACACAGAAGAACCACAACCTATGGTGGCCAGTTGTGGGAAGGGCAACTTCAAAATATAAACATTTGGATGGTAAGATGGCTCACTGGGTAGAGGTGCTTGCCAGCAAGTCTGATGGTATGAATTTGAAGTCCAGGACCCACAAGTGGAAGGAAAGAACCAACTTCCTCAAGTTGTCCTCTGACCATCATGCATGTGTTTTGGCAAGTGCAGCAAGCGCACACGCAAATACACTTGCATGCATGCACACATGTCCATGCAGGTACACTGTCAAAAGTTTTAAAGAAAATAGAAAACTTAAACTTGGGCTAGAGAGACAGTTCAGCAGCTAAAGGCATGCAATGCTCTTACAAAGGATCCAAGTTCAACTCCTGGCATGCATAATTAGGTAGCCTGCAATCATGAAATCACCTATAACTCTAGCTCCAGGGGGTCTGATGGCCTCTTCTGACTTCATTGGCACCTGCGATCACACATGTGCACTTCACTGCAAAATAAAATTAGGAAGTTGCCGAATCGATGGCTCAGCAGTTGTGAGCACTGGTTGCTCTACAGGACCTGCATTCTAGCCTCGGCATTCACATGGCCACTCACAGCCATCATTCCGGACCTAGGAGATTCCTTCTTATAGCTTCCACAGTCATGACATTCATGTGGTGCATAGACATACATGGAGGCAAAACGCCCATGCATATGAAATTATAAAGTAATGAAGAGAAAAAAATAAAAATAGAAAAGTCATAAGAGATCACCACTCTCCTGTAACAACCAACACAGCTAGATATAACACATAATCATAGTTCCTAAAACGCATTAACGAAGAGGACACAATTATTTATCCTAAGCCTACTTCAATAAGGGACAAACCCACTTTAAAAGAAAAGAGATCTCCAGTTGCTATGCTCTGACTGAAAGAAAAGGAGGGAGAGAATCTGCCCTAGACAAAAGCCAATGAGAAATCAGTCCAGCTGTGAAAGGTAGCACACACTCGCGCATGTGTATACACACACACACACACACACACACACACACACACACACACGTGTGTGTGCACATATGCTGATGCAATTTTCCCAAGATACCCAAGGCTTTCAGCTAGGGAAAACTGGAGGGTAGAGATAATAAGAAAGCCAAGATAAATTTCTTGGAGGCAAGAAATCTTTAGAGTACAGAGAAGCAAACACAGCCACAGTGGGACGGCAGGAAGAACCCTCATGGGATAGGGGCCAGGGGTAGCTCTGGTGATGGAAATCTCTCAGCAATTGAAAAAGCCAGTCACCAGCATGTAAAACAGGAAGCTGTCTCCTGCAAATCAAAGGAAAGGTTCTAAATAGCCTGTAAACACACGAGAAGGTACTTGTCACTCTCAGGCAAGAGGAAAATACAAACTAAATTCAAAATAAAGGGACTATTTTTATACTCAGTGTCATTGCTAAAAATAATCAGGAGAAGCGGACAGGATCACACTTGGAGGCGGGGCCAGGAGCCTCCTACATACTGCCCAAGGGTGAGAACTGAGAAGGTCACTCTGATGACTGCTAGGAAGTGTGTTATGAAGTTACATGTACATCTGCCCTGTGAAGCAACAACTTTCATTCTTGAAATATTCTACCCCAAAGAAACAAAAACAGCATGTCCACAAAAACCTTGTTCCATTGTGTTTTATTAGCTTTATTTGTATGAACATCAACATTTTTAAGTCTATATGCTCATTAAGAGGAACTGAATACTTACGCAATGGAATATTGCTTTGAAATAAAAATAAGTACTGATGTATGCAAGAATTGAAATAAAAATAAGTACTGATGTATGCAAGAATATCTACTCAATGAACAGCAGGAGCACTACTCAAAACCATTCTCAGTGAAAGAAGCCACATAGAGGGAGCACACTGTAGGGCGAGAGAGAGTAGTAGTATGTGCTATGGAAACAGAAAGGACTACTCGGAGGGGAGGAAGGAGACAGAGTGGGAGGCAGAGGGTGGGGCCCGTAAGAATATATGATCTATATGAAGGAAATATCTCAATCAAACCTGGGGCTAACGAAAAGAAAAAAAGTCACAGCAAAGTCTATTATTTTGTATAATTAATGTACAGTAATAGGGCCAATAAGATGGCTCAGCAGCTAAGAGTGGTTACTGCAAAAGCCTGATGGCTGGAGTCTATCTCTGGAACACACATAAAGGTTTAGGACAGAATCTACTCCACAAAGCTGTCAACATCCACACATACATCGTGGCACACCCCATATATCAAAATATCATATTTTCATATAAGAATAATGAAATATTTAAACAGACTTCATTCGTGGAAATATGCATATGATATGTACAATAATAATATTTTTAATATGTTTTCAATTTACAAAAGAAACGCAGAGAGCATGCAGCATGGCTTTCTAACATCCCATTCAGGTCAGTCCTCAGAGGAGTTGCACAGTTCTTTCACATGCCTTCATGCTATCTGTCTAGTGTTCTCTGCACCCTGTGCAGTATTATTACAGTCAACTGGGACCAAAAGGACATCATACAGAAGAGTAGCAGGCATATCATAAAAGGTGAAGAGGTAACAGAAGATGCCCCAGGTCATACAGAGACCTGCTAGCAACGATGCTATGACTAACTTCCCAACCCCACACAGGACAGTGTGGTGTACAACAGGCTGCAGAGCTGAGTGACAGAACCAGTGTGCTCCAGCTCCGACACCTCACACAAGCAGCATGAGCCTTGGAGGTACTGGGAATATGCCACAGTTGGCTGCAGCTCACAGACACCACCCAGCTAGAACTAGCTCAAGTAGAAAGCCTGTGACACTCAAGAACAGAGCCAGGAGACGGGATACTGAAGGAGAGCAAGATGCCTCAACTTACTGGATGCTTAATGTTCCCTTTTCTTTTACTCTAACCTAAGAAGATATTGAGACACAGTGTAATCATCCAGAAAATAAGGCAGATCAACTTTCACAATCCCCCATGCCTACCCCACCAACACTGCTCCTGCTTCTGTCAGGCACCCGCAACTGGAGCAGCCGAACGCTGAGAGAAGGCAAAGGCAAACAGCAGAGACTCTGTAGGACTCTGCAATCCAACAGAGGAAGGAGGAGTTCTTAGAACCACCTGCTAGTTTCTTGTAAGTCATGGTAAGTTTCAGAACCTGATAGAACACTGGGCCTCACAGCAATCTGTGACATGGAAAGATGACTGTGTACACTCTGTTTTTTTCTGAAAGAGATTTATTTATTTTTATTTATGTGAGTACACTGTATTTGTCCTCAGACACACATCACAAGGGTGCATTGGATTCCATTACAGATGGGTGTGAACCACCATGTGGTTGCTAGGAATTGAACTCAGGACCTCTGGCAGAGCAGTCGGTGCTCTTAACCACTGAGCCATCTCTCCAGCCCCTGAGTTCACTCTTAAAAGCAGTTCTTGAGAGCTCTGGCTACCCTTTAGCCAGGCTTTTATATGTGTCCTGTGTTAATTTAATTTACATCCTGAATACTTTTCATATTTCAATTAGTGGCTATGACATTGTTCTCAAAGGTTTTTCAAGCACACACATGCAAATGCACACAGCAGCCCATATGCATTCACATATCAGACAACAAGCCACCACAGTAAAATGGGAAGCCTTTTGAGGGAATAGAGCATAAAAATCAGCTACAAAACAGGATGGACTGACTGTGTAGGAGGGGCTACCAACACATATCAGCCAGTGTCTACAGCTGCCGAAGAACAACAGGAGAGATCTTCCCCTTCTTTTCTTCATACTATGTCTCAAAACACAGCCAAACATCAGGGAGATGTTTAGACTTGTTCCCAACACAATCAAATATTTGAATGACCTCACAATGAGATAAATACATGTGAAGCAAAGAAGTAGGAGGGCCTGTCCAGAACTACACAGGTTGCCTAGGAAGAAAGACACCTATTCTTGGCCAGGGGTGCTGGAGTATATCTGTCTCCTCAGTCCTAGGGAGGCAGAGACAGGTAGAGCTATGGAGGGCTGCACAGTAAGTGAGACCCTATCTGAAAACAAAACAAAACAAAGCAAACAACCTACTCATGGTTCACCTAAAAGCTCCTATTCAAGACACCTAGTTGCTACAGAATAAAATATCACTCAAAACAAGGACAGCCAAGTCCATACGACAGAAACAACAAAGCTGGGAAACTAAAAAAAAAAAAAAAAAAAAAAAAAAAAAATGCCTGAATTCCTGCGGAACAGAAGTGTAGATAAAACAAGTTATATGAAAGCAGTCAGGAAATAAATACCTTCAGTGGTTATTAAGAGGCAGTCAAATGATGTTATAAAAACACCATTCACTTCTGGGAACGCACCGGACGGAAATGACCACATTCCACCACAAAATGTGATACATAGTTAAGAACAAAGAGCAGAACAGCCATATGGAACAGAAGTGCTGTGTCCTTGTACGTATATAAGCAGGGTTTGCAAGCAGTGCATTAGATTCATGGGTTTCATTCTTTTGTTTGAATTTTGAGATAGGGTCTCTTGTATCTTAGGCTGGCCTTGAACCCACCAAGTAGCCGAGGCCAACCTTGAACTTCTGATCCTCCTGTATTACCGTATCTGGTTTGTACAGTGCTAGAGACTAAATCCAGGGCTTCATACATGCTAGGCAAGCATTCTGCCAACTGAGCTACATTCCCAGCACCTTATTACACATGTATTAGTGTCAAGCATGAAAACTTCTATCCCTGTTGTGACATTTCCTGGGCAGTCTTCAAAAGAGCATCTAACTCTCTGGCTATTTAAAAAGAAACTTGAAAGCTGGAATGATCAAACATTGCAAAGGTAGTCACATGATAAATCCTGAAAATCATGTTCTTCACTGACCTGAAAGGTTATGCATTGAATATAGCTGGAAACAGTGACTCATTGTATGAGGTTAAATATTGTTTAACTCCTTAATACTATTTTTACAAAAAGACACCTTAAGCATCCAAATTTACTCACATTCTTTGATGTGAAATTCAGAGCCAACAGCTCTTCACACAAACACCTTGCCAGGCAGTGAGAAGAGTGATGAGCGGACACTCTTCATAATGCACCCCACAGTGGCCCCAAAACAGACACACTATCCTCTTACATTTACACCAGGTTCTCAGAACACTTGGTCAGGTTTCACCTGCAGTCCTTTGTTTCATCCTCAAACAAACAGATACTTGCAAATATATTCAAGCACCCCTGCTGGTGCCCTCGGTACTAAAACCAGATTCCTGACACACAACAAACTATACAGACAGGGATTACCTGGAGGTAGGAATTGTAGCTGATTATTAGCTAATCGAAGGTGACGCAACGCTCTCAGACGACCAATTTCTGGGCAAACGATCTCTAAGGCATTGTCACTGAGATCCAGACACTGGAGTTTCACGAGGGACCCGATGGCTTCAGAGAGAAAAGGGAGGGAGAGGCAGAATGAGTGTGATTCTGTGTTCCTAGGGGACCACTTCACTCTTGACTCTCCTCTTTCACTCATGCGACTTGAAAATGAAGTTGTGAAAGTGGAAAGTATCTCTACCTTGAGATAAAATTAACTTAAGAACAAGTAAAGACATTAAAGCAATGGGGGACTATGTAACTAAATAAAGAATTCAAAGATGAACCCAGCTGGGGTGGTCCTGAGAGGCTGAGGCAGGAGAGTAGAATTTGAGGCCAACAGAGAGACACAGGAGCCTGTCTCAGATGACATCACTAAGAACAGGGCCTGGGAAGTTGCTCAGCTGCTTAAGTGTTTGTCATGCCAGCAAGGAAATCTGAGCTCAGTCCCCAGAACCCCAGGTTTAAAAAGCTCTAGCAGCACATGCTTGTAACCTAGAGCTAGAGATGCAGAGAGATGGGGTCCTGGACTGACACTATGAATTCCAGCCCAGGGGATTTCCCTCAAAAAAAAAAAAAAAAAAAAAAGACATATGAGGAACAAGTTACAAAGTGGTCCTCTGCAGTCCTTTCCCCACACACTCCCTCCCCACACCCCCACACCCAAGAATTTTAAAGAATATGTTATTTTATATGTAACTAAATTCGTAGTTAGTTGTACTTAGTACTTATTTCACTGTTTCCCAACAGCAGTTTGTCCAGTAATTTTCCTGGCCATCTATTGTCTTTAGGCTTCTCCATTTAATCTTTCTTAACTGGACTTACATTTTAAAGCAAATAAATTGAACATCTTTTAGATTAAAATTCCTTAATTCACCAACCAAAATAGGTTTAAGGAGCTAGAGATGAAGAATCAAAGTATGGAGCTCATCTGCTCATAAAGCAAAATATAAATGACATTGTTTTCAAACTAAGAATTTTAAGTGTACTTACCTTCTGGAACCACAACTATGTTATTTGAGTGAAGGTACCTGTGACAAAAGAAGGGGAAAGTTGCTTTTGTTATTCAGTATTTTGTCAGATACCCAGTTAATACAAGCTCTGTTTGAAAACTTATCAAAGTTTTCAAACTTAGAAGCAAAACTTCCCAAAATACACAGACTTAACAACAGCTAATACTTTGAGAGAAATATGCTAAATCACAAATATTAAATCTATCTTCTGATTTAGTCATTTTTAAATCATTAATATAAAAATCTTATAAGGTATTTAACCTCATTAAAAAGTTACTAGTTCTATAGGCTGGAGAGATGGCTCAAAGGTTAAGAGCATAGGCTGCTTTTCCAAAGGTCTCCAGTTCAATTCTCAGCAACATCATGTGATGTTTTATAACCACCTTTAATTAGATGTAGGGCCCTCTTTTGGTGCAGGCATACATGTAGGCAGAACACACTATACATAGTAAATAAATACATCTTTTAAAAATTACCAGTACCTCTATTCATTTAAATTATTTAGGTTTTCAGAAATATGTTTACTGTATAAAGAAAAATCAATACCTATTGTGTAAAAGGAGATATGAGTTTTAGTTTCTAAACAGTAAAAGTGGACTAAAGATAATTCTAACTGGTTCAGGCAGCCATTAAGAGCACTTGTTCTTACAGGGTCCCAGCACCCACTTGGTGGCTCCTAACCATCCGTAATTCCAATTCCAGAAGACACGCACCCTTTTCTTCACTATTCAGGCACTAGGTATGCATATGGCACATACATACTTGCAGGAAAAACACTCAGACAAATTAATCTTAAAATGAAACAGAACTCTTAAAGATATCTCTAGTTGGCAGGCTTACTGTAACCCAAGAATAGAGATTAAATGTTCATTAACGTCTCCGTAGAAATACTCTGATGCCAAGGCACAGAAATCTGACTTCTCAGCACTAAAAGGCTTTAAAAAGACCTGCAAGTCCAGGCTAGTCTAAATCATCAACACTTTCCCACTGAAGCATCTTTGGCACACTCTGGTGGAGACTCCAGGTACCATCTGAAAGCACATATTCAGAACCAGATGCCGAGACTGCCAGAGATCATACAGTAAAAATAAAATCAGTACCTGACTAACACAGATGTAGAGGCTCACAGCCATCCATCGAACTGAGTACAGGGTCCCCAGT
>NW_022196904.1:57796025-57797105 GCF_008632895.1 Mastomys coucha
TTGGAGGGGAAACTGGGAATGGAGAAATTTACATGTAAATAAAGAAAATATCTAAAATAAAATAAAATCAGTAAAAACTTATTTTCTTGTAAGGTAAGACAACTCGATCATAGAACACTTGATTTTCAAACCACCCAATTTATTGTTGGTAAAAAATAAATCCCCAAAGTATTTTAAAATATAACTTAGAAATTTTCTTTTGAATTTTGACTATCTTTAGCGAATGTTAAAATGTCAGTAAGTATAGAATGATAAAAGCAAAAAAATTGTGAAGCCTTTTCTAGGCTGAATTAAACTAGTGCTCTAGAGGATGTTAACCTGTGGGTTTTGAAATCAGCTAAGACTAGTCACACTCAGATGTGAGACTTTTTCCTCTAAGAAATACCTAAGGGCTTTTCACTAATGACTCTAACGTTTGAAACCAGTTTTTCAAAGTTGCTATGAAGAGAAGCAACCAGGTTGTCTGACAAGATGACATGCTCAAAATCCTCAGGAGAACACAATGAAAGCTGAGGAGAGGAACAAGTACCCCTGCCATGCCATTTGGCCAACAAGCATTTCCTCTCCTACCTTCCATGTTCTTACATCGCCACTAACTGACAGAAGAGAGACCTGAGCCTAGAGCTCCTGGTCTTCTTGCCAGTCGGTCGAGCCAACAAAGCCTTTTCTTTTGGCAAAAGTTACTATGGTAGTACTGGCTTCTGTGCTTGCCAGGCAGCAAGTTTCACTTGATAACCATGTGACACAATTTAACCAAGTAAGTGTGCACTCTAAAGCAGACATTATTCTTCGCTTTGTGTATATAAATTGATTATACATTTTGAACTCAATACTTTGGAAGCATTCTTGATCAAGGTCATTTGTGCCCATTGAACATGCCTACTGTGCCCAAAGGCTGTAAATAAATGTGTGGGTACACTCACTACAGTATTCAAATATGTATTTATTGTACAGAAAAAAAACATGCCATTACATAAAAATAGAAGCAGTCCTGAGTTTTAAAAACTACTTCAATGAAACTTGAAGCAATCCCACTAAAATCAGGGACTAGACAAGGCTGCCCACTCTCTCCCTACCTAT
>NW_022196904.1:57798188-57803282 GCF_008632895.1 Mastomys coucha
AAAAAAAAAAAAAAAAAACTACTTCAATAAAATACCTGTCTGGAGTTTTACCTATGAAAATGTCCAAGTCAAAATATGTTCTAGAGTACCCACGGTTATGACTGAAACCTGATACATTTTAATACACTAATGTGTCTATATTAAAATAAAGATGCTATATAGCACTATAGTGTTCCTGATCCTAACTACACATTGGAACTATCAGGGTCTCCAAAACATCATCCATTTGTGCACTAAGTACAATGCAATCCCAATTCCACAAATAATTTTAGGACACAATCAACTGAGAATCCACATGGTACAGGCAGCATGCCTGTACTTAATAACTGGGCGACAGGTCTACCAGAGCACCACACTGTCTTTACTGCACAGTCACGTGACCACGGAAGCATTACCAGCACCCTCAGACTCCTAGTTTATAGTCACCAAAGGGCATGTTGGCCTGTGTCTGGGGGACTAGAGGATGGATGGTATGGAGCTCTCAGCCAGTACTGTGGGGACATGGTGGGAGGTCAGTGAACATGCCTACTGTTGGGTGACTGTGGAGCACTGTGATTACAGGCTTGGGATCTTCAATTTTATCATTTTTTTTTTTTAATTTCAAAGTAGCTAGTTTTCATCACATTTTGCTGAAATATTGCAGGAAATTAAATTCATGCTAGTACAAATACCACTTAAGGGTACAGTCACTTTGGCAAATGGCTTGGTCTTTTTGTCTTATTTTTTAATAAACTGAAACCAAGTTTTACTCAATATGTTAATGTCAAGACAAATGTCCTATGGAACTCCTGTTAACCACAGGGGAAGCTGGGTGAGGGGTATACCAGAACATTCTGTGCTATCTTTACAACTTCCCCGTAACTATGAAACATATTCTACAGTGAAAAGATATCTTCTTAATTGAAGGAACAGGACTTCCACTTCTAGACATAATGAGTAACAAGGACCAGACTGACCTGACTGCTATAAACAAGGGAAAACCAGATGGGATCTATGAAACAACTATTTTCAGACAGTGACAACAGGTGACGAAGACTACGCTTCCTAAAAAAAAAAAAAAAAAAAAAAAAATGGAACTAGCAAGGCAAGCTACATCATACCCTAACTGTCTGTCTGTCAGGACTGAAGCAGTTAGCAGCCAAGGGAAAAGACTTCAGGAGACAATGGAACTATGTCCCCACTGCCTCTTCCCTGAAAAACAGCTCCAAAAACTTAAAAGATCTTGTAACTCTTTGCTAAGGCCTTTGCAAGAGAGCTAACCTCTCCTTAGATCTGAGATCTACCCTTAGATCTACTCTAAGCAAGTTATACAAGAACCAAACACAAATGCAAGCAAACAGCAAGACCAAAAAAAAAAAAAAAATTACTATGAAAGACTTCCAAAACTCACCATCCAGTGACAAAACAACCCCAAACTGGAAGAAAAAAATCAATACAAATAAACCCACTAAGCAAATGATTAGAAAATGAGGACATTTAAATAATTATAATGACAAAGTCAGGTAGTTAGATGAAAATTATGAACATTGTAAGAACTACAAAATTTAAAGAAAAATGAAATGTCTAGAGATCAAAGATATCTATAAATAAAATGAAAATATGAAATATATAAAATCACTGGATGAAATTAACATAGTAACTGACCTCAAGGGCAAAAAAGATACAGTTTATCAAAACTGAAGCACAACAAGAAAGACACTGAAAAAGAACAGTCCTGCCCATTATGGGATGTATTTGACAATCTGATGAGTAGGCAAGTCTCACAGGTTGGAGCCAAAGACCAAGCAGAGGGATAAAAACACGTGCCGAAACAATGTCTGGGGTTATCCAAAGAAGAAAATAAACCCCAGAAGCTCAGAACACTCAAAGAAAACAAGAGAATCAAAATCAATTTCCTACAATGTGGAGTAAAAAGCTGGAGCCCCTGGAGCTGAGCAGCAGCTCCATGGAAGGCAGTCACTCACTCAGCACAGAGTCTTGAGTACTGCCCCAGGACTACCACCACAAAAACAAACCAATTTAACTTTAAAAGAAAGTTCCTCAGACTAGATCAAGAGGACAAAGCATCCACCTTACATACAAAGAAATAAATAGTAGAACAAGAAATGTGTCTTGATGAACTACAAGCCAGAGGGAATGAATACCTCCAAATGCTGAAAGACAGACATACTAACAACCAAGATCCCCAATCCTGGGAGAAAAACACTGAAAAATGCAGGAGGGACTAAGACAACAAAAGCATGACTTCTAGGGAAGGAAAAGAAAACCAATGAGTCTCAGGCTTCTCCACTCGAGATCAAAACATTATACATACAAGCAAAACGTCTAACTTTTACTGTGCGAAAGAAGAGATGAGCTGTGTCCACCACCAGACAAGAAGACTGTAGACTACATTGGGAACCATGAAAACCTATGCATAAAAACTGACGTGAGGCACAGAAGACAGACAGGCTCAGCATCCCCAGCCATTCGAGCACACAAGGGAAGCCACACTGAGACCATAGTCACATCAGAATGGTTATGATGAAAAACAGTGACAGCACTGAGGAGGGAGGCAGTGCTGGGTGAGATGGCTAACCTTCATAGTCAATTTCACCTGACTAAGAATCCCCTAGAGACTGCAGCATGCCTCCAGATGTTCCTGTGAGGGCATTTCCAATGAGAATGAACTGCAGAGAAAGACATACTTTGAATGAGTGGCAAAATCTCATGGGCTGGAGCTGGACAAAGGCAGTAGTTTGACTAAAGGTCTCATCTCTCTCTGCCTCTTGCCTGCACTGTCTGAGAGCTGCTTTGACCAGCTCCATCGCAGAGCTAGTCTTCCCACCTTCCCAGTTACTCAATGAAACTTCTCTGAAACTGGGAACCAAAGTATCTTAGTCAGGGTTTCTATTCCTGCACAAACATCATGACCAAGAAGCAAGTTGGGGAGGAAAGGGTTTATTTGGCTTACTTCCACATTGCTGTTGATCACCAGAGGAAGCCAGGACTGGAACTCCAGCAGGTCAGGAAGCAGGAGCTGATGCAGAGGCCATGGAGGGATGTTTCTTACTGGCTTGCTTCCCCTGGCTTGCTCAGCCTGCTCTCTTATAGAACCCAAGACTTCCAGCCCAGGGATGACACCACCCACAAGGGGCCCTACTCCCTTGGTCACTAATTGAGAAAATGCCCCACAGCTGGATCTCATGGAGGCACTTTCCCAACTGAAACTCCCTTCTCTGTGATAACTCTAGTCTGTGTCAAGATGGCACACAAAACCAGCCAGTACACAAAGTAAGGCTCTCTTCCCTTCAGTCAGTGCTTCTCAACCTGTAGGTCACGACCCCTTTGACAAACCTCCAAAATCTCTACATTACAAATTAGTATTTGGCAAATCTCCAAAAAATATTTACACTATGATTTATTAACAGTAGCAAAATTACAGTTGTAAAGTAGCAACAAAAATAATTTTATGGATGGGGGTCACTAGAATATAAGGAACTGTACTAAAGGGTCATGCCAGCATTAGGAAGGTTGAGAACCAGGCTGTGAGTTGTTCCTGTCAGGCACTTTGACAGCAGCATGAACAGTAACTAATAAGCTTTGCATTGTGGTACATGTCTGTAATCTCAAAACTTGGCAGGTAAAGGCAAGAGGTTTCAGAGCTTAAGGTCACTCTTGCCTACACAGCAGGTCTGAGGCCAAGCTAGGCTTTATTGAGTTCCTGTTGCGGGGAGAGAGTTATAATACACCAAGGAATTGTCAAATGATAAAGAATCTCTTTTCCACAAAATCACCAAGAATACTGTAAAAATTGTTCAGACGCAGCATATGTGAACTCATGGAAACTAGCCCAAGGCCTGGAGGAATAAGGGAAGATCTATAAGGAACTGTAAGATGGTGGGCTGTGAGCTCTGCTGGGTTTTCATGTGGGCTAGTACCATATCCCACTTCTTGGCTCTTCAGAATTAAGGAAAGCCAAGGGTTCATAACCCAACTGAAAAGCAGTAGCCTGGATGAAAGTGGGCAATAAAGAAGGCTTCCCAAGCTACATCCCCAAAGAATTACTATACACTTGGTCTCAGAGTTGCATCAAAGACCTGACTGGCGAAGTGCTCGAGTGTGCTCTCTCTCTCTCGCTCTCTCTCATATATGTGTGTCTGTACATATATATATGTATGTATATATATATATATATACATATATGTACAGACACACATATATGTATATATGTATATATGTATCTTTTATGTGTACATAATATGTATGTGTAATATATATTATACACTCACATAAAAATTAAATAGACAAGGTTAAGTCCAATATTCCTACTATAAATTAAAAAAAAAAGAAAAAGAAAAAAAAACTATCTCCAGTGCTAAACTGAAACAAATTACAACCGTTTAATTTCACAGCTTTGTTAGGCAGTAGAAAACAGCTATAACAAGTAATACACAGACCAGAAAACTTGAAGGAAAAGCTAGTGGGGAGTGGCCATGAGGGCTTAGGCAGACTAGTGGCACTTGAGGGGTGTATACAGGTTCAGAGCTAAGAGAATGAGCATCTTAAGATCTGAGAAGGACTTGGGCTCTCACACCTGCTGAGTTCAAGTCCTACATAGGCAGGAAGAAGAGAAGGCTAGAGCAGGGTCATGTGAATGACAATGGAGAGGCCAAGGTGTGTCTCAACACCCACACAGAGGCTAGGGGATCGAATAGACTAAGCAATTACAGTAAGTCTGTGTAATCATGAGCTGACCACTAACTTCTACAAGTCTGCACACAGTAAGTCTAGAGAAGCTGAGCAGTGATCAGCTCAGGATTAGCCAGGGACCACGACCAAACTTAGCAAATATTTTTTTATGAAAAAAGGGACAAGATAAAGAAAAATAAAAGGCCAGGAAAACTCTTCCCAACTCATTCTGAAACTAATAATACTAGGATACCAAGTAAAGAGAAAATAAAATAAATATCACAAGACAACAGAAAAATATCCCTTTTAAACTAACCCCAAAAACATATAAAAATAATTATATTCTATGGCCAAATATGTTATCCTAGCACTATAACATTAGTTCAATGTATAAGTATTTAAATATTAGCAAGATAAAAAAAA
>NW_022196904.1:57803292-57862321 GCF_008632895.1 Mastomys coucha
AAAAAAAAAAAAGGAAGAAAAAGAGGAGAGACCCTTTGAAGTCAAGAAGGAAAACTCTGCAGACAAGACAGGGAAGAGAGCTTTCCCAGTCCCGAGTATTCAATACTCAGAGAGGCCTGAGCTCCCAAACTTAGTGGGAAAGACTGAACTAAAGGACACAATGAAACCTTCATGTCATCATCCCTTCTTTTCCACATTCTGTGTTGATTAAACCAGGGTGTGACCCTCCTCCAGCTAAGAGCTGGTTCTTTCAGACCTTGCCTTGCCAGAAATAGCCACACCTTTCTTTAAGCTCCTACAAATAGCCACACCTCTCTCCAACCTCCTGCTAATAGCCACACCTCTCCAAGGACTAGGGGTTTTTCTCTACCTATGGGCTTGTAACAAAAGGAGTTCAATAATGATGGAGGACTGAAAGAAAGCATGCCATGCCTCAGTCTCATTTTTTAACCCCTTCCCGCATTCTGGTTCCCTTAATTTTTCACAGGCTCTAACTCTCATTCCAGAAGACCCATTCATGTGTGCCTGCAGGCAGCCACACTAGGGCACTTAATTAAGAAAAATGAATGAATGAATGAATGAATGAAAATAAACTAATGATGAAGTAAGTGGAATATAGAAACAGGATGTAAAGCTACTCTTATTATAGATAATATCATCTTGTGTATGAAAAAATGAACCTTGGTGGTAACCAACAATCCTCCAATTGAACTGAAGACCCATTTACTAAGAGAGGAATCAGACAAACAGACTGCGTCCGGGTGTGGAAGTGGCAGCTGCCTGCGATGCTTTCCTGTCACTCAGCACACACCACACAGGCAGGAGGAAGGAGAAGGAAACCCCAGAGGCAGTGTTGAGTGTAGTTACATTTTGGTGACAGGCTGTGGGTGTTCACTGTACTATGTTTTTATCTTTTATTAGTTTGAAGAGTTTCAGAAGAAAAGGATGGGACAAATGACAATGACAGAGACTCAGTGTAAAGATAGATGCAGGACATTTGCTTTTCCTTTATTTCCTCAACACTCTGACCAAATAACATACAGAACAAGGAACAGAAATAAATACCTTTCTGAAATGATATTAAGTACAGCTTTTTCTGTACAATGAAATTGGTACAGAAAAAGTATATGCTAATTTTTTCCTTCCAGGAAGGTAAATTCAACACAAATACATGAATTATTATGTCTCAGTGACTGTTCTACTTCTGTAAAGATGACTCCATGACACACTTGCCTCAATAAGGCTCCAACTCCTGATCCTTCTAATCTTTTTAGATAGTGACACTCTCTGGTGGCTAAGCCTTCAAATATGTGAGCTTATAGTAGTCATTCTTATTCAAAAGACCACACATTAAAAACCAAAGGTGGCCAGGCTGTGGCAGTGGTGGCCCATGCCTTTAATACCAGCATTCAGGAGGCAGAAGCAGGCAGATCTCTGAGTCTGAGGCCATTCTGATCTACAGACTGAGTTCCAGAACAGCCAGGTCTACACAGAGAAACCCTAACTCAAACAAGCAAAACAAAAAAAGTGAAGCTAGGAGATGTTTTGGTGGAAAAAGTGCTTGCTCTGTAAGCATAAGGACCAGAGTTTTAATACCCAGAATCCACATAAAAGAGAGAGCTTTGTGTGTCTATAACCTTGGCATTGGAGGGCAAGGACAGAAAGATCTTGAGTCCTTGTTGGCCAGTAAGCCAGCAGAGCCCAAAGACACACTATGGTTCTGTGGCAGGCCCTGTTTCAAGAGAGTAAGGTGGGCATGTATAGCAGCTTGTTTTCTTATCCTAATTATGTTGTCCAAAAACCTGTGTGAAGTGTTCTGCACTAGGCTAAAGGAAGTCCGCCCCAGTTGGCTCTGATTAGAAAATAAAGTTGCTAGCATCCAATGGCTATGCAGGAGGGTGAGATGGCTGAAATGTAGGTGCAAGGGGAAAGTAGCCCCAGAAGGCAACGGGGCAGCAAAGATAAAGATTTAGAAAGTGTTAGCTCAGGAATACTGGAGGGAAGTGTGTGCTAGCTGTGGGGAGGTTTGGAAGTGCCCAGCCACTGAGCTACATAAGGCATATTAAAATATAATGGTTGCATCTATCATTTGTGAATCCAGAGCTCTTGGGCAGATGTAGAGCCACAGATGCACCCACAGGGAGCATGGAGAGGACTTTTAGATATCTACTGGTACAGATATTTGTACACACTCACACACAAAACATTAAACTAATTGACAAAAAGCAAGGAAGGATCCTGAATGCATCTCAATGGGGAAGCACTGCCCTCCCTATCATGCACACAGAAGGCTTACAACACCCCAAGAAAACAGAAACAATAAGTTTTGTAGCATTAAGAAGGTAATGTTCAAAAGCACTGAAACTACTGAGACATGGAGGAAGGCCCAAGGTTTCCAGGCTTCACTCTGTGCTCCCAGGGAGCCTAGGTCCAGTCTGACATAACAAGGGTAGGGATTCTCCCAGGAACATGCACTTTCCCAAGGAACGCAAACATGCTGTGCCCAGAGCCTCTCATTGTCTGAGCTGAGCTATTTCAACATATTAGAGGCTCTAAGCCACCACAGAGGGTAGCAAAGCCTCCAGTGTACCCACAGCAGCAGCAAGGCAACCACACCCAAAAATAACAGGCGCATATATTAAAATTATGTCCCACTATTTCAAATTACTTGAAGTTCCCATTCTTATTTTAAAAAAAATGTATAAACACACTCACAGTTCCACAAGGTTTGGAAGCTTCTGAGCAAGGTTTTCTGGCTGAAAATAAAAAACTCAGAATTAAATTTTATCTTAAGAAAAGTATTAACATTTTTAATTCCCTTAAACATAACAGAGTATCTTCTTGGGATATACATTTTTCAGAATGTGAAAATAATAACTTAGCATATTTGGTATTCATTCTTGCACTAACCATAAGAAACTTAATATAGGGGCTGGTGAGATGGCTCAGTGGGGAAGAGCATCGACTGCTCTTCAGAAAGTCATGAGTTCAAATCCCAGCAACCACATGGTGGCTCACAACCACCCGTAATGAGATCTGATGCCCTCTTCTGGTGCGTCTGAAGACAGCTACAGTGTACTTATACTTACATATAATAAATAAAAATAAATCTTTAAAAAAAAAAAAAAAAGAAACTTAATATAGTCAAACAGTTAAAATCAGCATTCCTTATCACATTTGTCTTCAACCTTCCCAATGCTGTGACTCTTTAATACAGTTCCTCATGTTGCGGTGACCCCCAATCATTAAATCTTTTTTGTTGCTACTTCATAACTGGTTTTGCTATTGTTATGAATCATAACATAAATATCTGTTTTCCAACAGTCTGAGGTAACCCCTGTGAAAAGGCTGAGAACTGCTGCCTTAGAGAAACCAGGCACCTCTCAGGGGACAGAAGGAAGAAGGCCACCAATGAGAGTTTGAGGGGCTAGAGAGGCAACTGTGGACAAATAATGCCAGGGACTGCCAACAGCCCACACAGGAAGAAGGGCCCTGCAAGATTCTAGAGTCCCTGAGAGGGGACCCTACCCTGATGACCACACCCTAATTTTGGATGCTTGCCTCCAAAGTGTGAGCAATTCACTGCTGTTAGAACTGCTTTGTTGTGGTGGTCTCACAGTTACAGCCCTCAATCCCCTAATTCCCCCACTCCCACCCCTTGCTGCTAAAGAAAGGCAGATCTCTGGGGTTTCCAGGCTCTGAGACAAAGAAGGTTGAGAATGAATAGAAGCAAGGACAGTGATCCAACATTTTTAGGCCTGAGGTAGCATCTTAGAGGGGATGGCAGACTGATGAAATAGATGAAATGTGCTGGGGTGGGGGGGGGGTGTCCTTTTCCAAGGGAAAAGTTCTTCAGTTCTACTCACTGGTTGAAAAGGGTGAGGTGGGAGAAGGGTTGTTCCTGTAAATAACTGTGGATAACTACAGACATGGTTCAGATTTACAAGTACATGAAGATGGACACTATAAAAACGGAAAGAACACATGTTCTTTCATTCTACATCCCCCAAACACCAAAAGGTAAGCTAGTTTCAATGACAGAAACAGGAATGGCTTTCAGAAAACAAAAACAAAAACATGTCTGGCATGGATTCTTAAAGACAAGTATGAGATTTTTTTTTTGTTGGGGGGTGTAGTACTGGTTCACCTTCTGGGCACAGGAAGTAACATCTGAAGGGAGATAATGTCTTACTAGTAGTCCTAAAGACATACTACTGGGTTTTGTAAACCCTGTTATAAAGCAACTATGCTTGGGGGCCTGGCCAGCCTTAAGAACATGCCATGGTTTGAATGAGGTGTCCCTCCACAGTTGGTGCCACTGTTTGGGTAGGTTTAGGAGGTGTGGCCTTGCTGGAGGAACTGCATCACGGGGTGGGGGGTGGGGCAGCTCAGGTTTCAAATCAAGTATAAAGTGGCAAGGACTGTTAGGTTTTAATGTAAAACATTACTACAGGCCCATGCTTAAACATCTGGTCCCTGGACGATGGTGCTCTTTGGGGACCATTGTAGAGCCTCAGGAAGCAAGGCCTAGTTTGGGAGGTGGGAAAGACAGGCCACCACGAACAGAGACATGACTAACACATGGGCTTATATTTTATTCTAAGGCATAGATTTTTTGAAACCCTGAACAGAATGGAAATCCACTGGCTTTATTTTAGATAAGAAAATAACAATTTCATACATGCATACAGACACATTCCAACTGCTTACATACATATACCCATGCCCTTTTGTCATAAGCTGCATTACTGAACATAGATATTGTGAAATGACTTAAGTTTTGAGTTCCCACTGTTGACAGAACTACTTAAACATTTAAGTGGTACAAGCTGTGAACCCTCGCTCAGTATGCATTCAAACTTACTTCGGCAGATGTCACAAATCCCTGGAATGGTCTTTTCATATTGGGATCTTTCCTAGTAACAACACACACTTCCATTTATGGGCATACCTAGCATAAACTAGAGAACTATAGAGCAGAGAGTTCAATCAGCAACACTCCCATTAAAGCAAAGACCAGGGCAGGGAAGAAACAGTCAGACCCTCATTGAGTTTCATCTGCTGTAATATCGACACTGTATCTGGTTGGCTTACATGACTCCCTGCTTACCTGACTCTATCAGACAGCATTCCATGATAAGCTGCTTTGCTTTCAGTTTTGCTTTTTAAGTTAGAACTATATGTAAAACACTGAAACCATACTTCTGCTATGCACAGGCATCAGTATGAGCTCATTGACAAGTTAAACACATTGTATTTATATTTAAACACGGGTACACTAACTTTTGAGAAGACTGTAGTGCATCAGAATACTGCCTTTTGAAAACACAAAATAAGTAAATCCATCTCTCAAACCACCTAAGAAACAGTGTCTGCTGAGCAGGCCATGACTGACCCCTGCTGGTGCCTAAGAAGCTGTGTGTGCTGAGCAGGCCATGACTGACCCCTACTGGTGATCTGTGGTATCACTCCCTCCTTTCTATTCCCACGTTTTCAGGACATGGAAAATAGAAATCCCATTAACATTTACATTAATCAATTTTTTCATAATCAATGCAAAAGTAAACCTTAACATGTTTAACATGCTGGCATAAAGTGTTGCTTTCAAACTCCCCTTAAATGTGAAGACTTTTAAATGTTTACAACTTGGGACAAGTAGTTCACGTATTTTATCAACTACAATAGATCTGTGACATTCTGTGGTAGAGACTGCCCTTCCTACTCCTCTCCTTCAGACACTAGGGCAGATGTGATACAGCCTAGGGGTCTTCATCGGGCTCTAGGTTTTTGTTTGTTTTGTTTTGTTTTTCTTTCCTGCCAATTAAAGAACTAAATGACAGGAAAAATCTTGAGCCAGGTAGAATCATCTCAAACACTGCAAACAGAAGCACACAGAATTAGTCAAAGAAAGGCATTTAATGGGGATGAGGAAAAACACAGGCTTCCAGCAGACACACACAGGAAAAGGCCCCTAGAAAGTGGACAGAACACTCACAAAGCCCAAAATCCAGTCTCTTCTCAATGGTTTGGGTTTTTAAGTATTTGAAGAATTTTTCTTCCCTTAGGGTTGGTCAGTTTGAAGAAAGAGAGGATGGTTGATTGGCCTACAACTGTTGTGTGACTTGTCCTGATAGGCCTGAGCCAGTCTGTCAGCAGAGGAGGGCCTATAGGAGACAAAAGTCTACAAGGCTTTGTTTAAAGCTGTTAGCCTTTTGTCTTAAATCAGGAGGATAAGGAAAAGCTGGCCATCTTGGAAATCTGTCTCCTTTATCACTCAGCCATGACCCTTATCCCTGGCTGTCTACCTCCCAGAAGTCTAACTCCTGGTCTCTCAAGAGAACTTACCTGCTCCACAGTGACTTCAAGATGGTAACAGCTGCCAGGCAGTAGTGGCGCACACCTTTAATCCAAGCACGTGGGAGGCAGAGGCAGGTGGATTTCTGAGTTTGAGGCCAGCCTGGTCTACATAGTGAGTTCCAGGACAGCCAGGGCCACACAGAGAAACCCTGTCTCGAAAAACCAAGAAGATGGTCACAGTTTTGTTAGGGTTCATAGGTTAGATAAGGATCCAGCACCTAGGACATAAAAGAACTATTGTAGCCCAGTAACAAAAAAAGCTACTGAAAGATGGACTAATGATTAAAAAAAAAAATCTGCTAGAGATGGATCTCAAAGCTCCTTAAAAGCTTGGCTCCCAGGGTGCTGCTATCCAGAGATGGTGAGCCTTTAGGTCACAGGGGATGTCAACTTGAGGGGATCTGAGTCCCTGCCTTCCTCCTCCTCCTCTCTCATTCTTTCTACTGTTGCTTCCCAGGCACAGAGGAACAGCTGTACTCCACGGTGGACTGGAACCTTTAAACCACAAGCCAAAATACCTTTTCTAAGTTGGTTATCCAAGAAGTTGCTATAGCAATAGTAAGCCAACTAACACAATAGATAAATGCTGTTTAATGTCATCAGTCTCTGGGAAGTGCAAATCAAACCCACAATGAAGTATCACTTCATAAATACTAGGACAGCTATGCCAACAACAACTACAATAAAATGGAAAATATCAAATTTTGGTAAGGATGTAAAGAACCTAGAACTCCAGGCTGCTGAGTGAGGAAGCTTTCTGCAGGGATGAGCCCCCAACAGGTTATACAATCCTAAATGGTCATCAGCTCTGAATGTATGTACACACGAGCAATACTCTGTATGTGTGCTGTAGATGGGTGTGTGAAATAATAAATACAGATGAGGTTGAGAATATCAGAGGAAAGAGGGACAAGCTGCTGGAAATAAATGATGTAAATATAGCATACACATATTGAGGTTTGGTCTGTTTCTGTGTACTGTAGTGGTAAATACTGCCCCCAAGATCTGGCTGCCTCGGGATGAGGAAATGCTCACATAACAAGTCATGCTATGTAACCTTGCTCCTTAATTTAAAACTATTGGTTGAACAAAGATGCCTCCAGACTTTAGGTGGGCAGAAGAGAGGTAGGTGGGGCTTTGGTTCCCAGGGCTTGGGGTCTGAGCAGAGACAAGAAGGAGCAGAGAGTGAAGAAAGAGAGATGACGCCATGTGGTAAGGGATCTTGTGAACTGGCCATGAGGGCTGGCCAGTCCAAGAAAGAGAGGCCCAGGTGGAACATGGCAAGTCATATCTCGGGGTTATTGACAGGAAAGTAGACAAAATAGCTTAGAGGGTTGATATCTGCACAGCTCTACTGATATTAAGGCTTATTATAAAAATAAAAGTTTTGTGTCTTTTATCTGGGAACTATGATCCAAGGTGAGGTAGAAACCCCTAATTAAGTTTTACTACAACATATACATGTTTAAATTCTCAAAAAACTTACATTAAAAATTAACAGAGGTTGGGCAGTGGTGCTGCACACCATTAATCCCAGAACTCAGAAGACAGGCAGACAGATCTGAGTTCAAAGCCAGTCTGGTCTACAGAGTGAGTGCTAGAACAGTCAGGGCTATGCAGAGAAACCCTGCCTCAAAAAAAAAATTTTTTTAATTAAAAATAAACCAACCATGGATGCCAAGACCTGACTTCACCAGGGAGCTGCAGCCTTGTGAGGCACCTTTGACCAGGACTGAACTTTGATCAAAAAAGACTGCCCTTACTACATGGTAGATACTGTGTAACTGGAAATTATGTACCCAATTGCTCAAGCCAATCTCCCCAAACTAGACACTGGTCACCATGAATGTGTCTATGTGTTACATGAATGTGGGGGTTGCATGCATGCATGTGTGTGCACACGTGCACATACACACACACCATCCTGTTCTAGCTTATAGCCTTCTCTGCTCTTTATAACTGGTGAGGGCTTTTTCTGTCCTTTTGGCTATTCTCTCTGTCCCTAACAGGTAGCCATGGCAGCTTTACACTCCCAAATGCCTCTGGTCATTCACCTCTACAACCTGAGAAACAGCCATGAAGCAGTTTCATATTTACAATAAACTTTCTTTCCATCCATGGGGCAGTCCTGTTCAGTGGTTTCACTATACCCTTGCTTACATTTCTACAGACTGATTTCTATGATACTCAATAAATACTAAAATGCAAGCAGATTGCTGTGCATGGCAGCTTAATGTCTATAATCCCAGCACTTGGGAGGCTGGAGCGAGAAGAGAGCACAAGTTCAAAGCCAGCCCAGACTATATTTCAAGACCCTGTTTTAAAAACAAACAGATCACTGAAAAACTTGACCATGTGACAGACTTACCTATTTCCATCTATTCAATCCAAAAATAATTAAGATGGTTTTATAGAGAGCTAGAGCAAGCACAGTACAATCAGGGTGACTGTAGAGCCTGCCCTAGAGCAGCAGCTGAAGTCTTGTGGGTCCAACAGGTTGAAGAGCCACAAGAACTCCTCATGAGAACTCAAAAGGGGTCACACTTAGCCCCTTCCTCCTATTTCTCCTGCCTCACATGTTGATGTAACTTCTACTCTAGGCAGAGCATCTAATCCAAAAAGCCCTCTGATCTAATACCTTTGAGTGCCAACACAAAGCCACAGGTGGAAAGGTCACATCTGCCCTCTGATGGGATACAGTAAAAACTCAGGTACTCTATGCATATAGCACACAATTAACTTCAGGCTATGTGCACAAGGGATGTATGGAATACAAACAAATTATGCAACTAGACATGAGTCTCACCCCAAAATTTAACTATGTATATACAAATAATCTGAAGAAAACTACCTAAAGTCAAAAACTTCTTCTGGTTCCAAGCATTTTGGATAAGGAATAGGCAACCTGTGAGGGACAATCAGAACTAAGTGTGTGACTTTCCTAGCTATTGACTAAGCTCACCCTAACCCAGGCACAAGGTTCAAAGGAGCCATTTATGTCAACACTACATTAGTACAGTCACCACCATTATAAATCAAAATATTTAGAATCTATATGCCAACTCTCTTTACTTTTTAAAATATTTAAAAAGCAAATATAATAATCAGATATACTAGTCCATCTTTTCCCACTATTAACACTTGAGGATCTTCAGCTCCCATCCACTCCTTCACTCTCTCCAGTCTTCTACAACTAGAGTCCTTTTCTACATCTACAACCAGAGTCCTTTTCAATGCCTTTATTCATCTATAAATGTGGGATAATGAGAGTGCCTGTATCGAAGCATTGTTTTCGGGTCTAATAACACACACAAGTTGCTTATAACAATGCTTGGCATTTGTTGTCAGGTGATGCCTTGGTAAAGACTCAAAAGAAGTTAGCTGTTATTAAGTTTTAACCAACATATTAATGGATGTTTATGAAAACAAGTGTTCATCACATTATCACGCTATGATGAGCATCCTTGCTTCTGATTTTTTTTTTTCTATTGGGTATACAATTTTACTAGACAGGGTCTAAAACATGAAAAAAGGTCAAGTCAATTTCCACTCCAATAGTGAGTTAAAATGTCTTCTCATAGTCTCTACATTGATCTACTAAAAATCTTTAACAGTAGATAATAATTTTGTGTGATATGTATGCGTATACATATTCATGTGTGGCACAAGTGCTCACATGTGTAGAGGTCAGAGGCTTCCTCAATTACTCTTCAACATATGTTTTTGAGACAAGATCTTTCAGTGAATCTGGAGCTTACTCATTCAGCTAGTGGCTGCTTCTGCATAAACACCAGGGACTGAGGAGCTACAAGGGCATCTCCTGCAAGAGGACCTAATTGAGGACTGCCTGAGAGACCAAGGATTGCTGACACAGACAATGCCACCCAATCCGGAACTGCTGTTTAGAAGAGATGCTTTCTTGGGACCAATGGGGCGCAGGTGTATTAAAGGTGCTTGCAGCAGTGTTCCATGAGCTTGCTGCGTTGTTTCTCACCTGTTCCAGGAGGCTATGCCATTGACTTGCACACCTCACCTCTAGCCCCCAAGGGCAAGTAGGGTTGGGCAGCAGGCAGTCTAGGGCACAGGCAGCAGCCCACAGCTCCTGGATCATCATCTCCCCAAAGCGCTGGAATTACAGGTACATGTCACCCATATGTTTTACATCAATGCTGGCAAATGGAACTCAGGCCTTCATGCTTGTCCAACAAGTTCTTTGCTGACTGACACATTTCGCCAGTCTTCAAGGCCTCCTAAGTCTCTCCCAACCAGGGCCACCAACTAGGGACCAAGAATTCTAATGCCAGAAACTATGACATTTACAATAAAGTTCTTTAAAATATTTTCTAAAGTAAATTTTAGGGCTCCAAATCATAATGTTTCCTATCTACTTTTGTCTTTTATAGTTCTGGTTTTAGTTTTGTTTGATTTGGTTTTGTTTGAAATAGGGTCTTTCTATATAGTCTGGCCCCAAATGCATGACCCTCCTACCTCAGCCTCCCAAGTAATGATGTTACAGAACTAATATGCTCACCCCTAACTATTCTTGTATTCACTCCTTAATTACACAACTGGGTTCCTACATAAATCAGCTCATATTACATTGAAAAAAAGTTGGACAACTTCCTAACTATACAAATAAAGATAATACTATATAATGAAATACTACTGAAAAGTATTTTAAAATAAAATTATCTACCTTTGACCCAGCAATCATCCCTTTATCTGTTTGAGAACCTCCTAAACATAAGTGTATACATACACAAAGACATTTCTATCTACTAACCTAAACTATTATAAACAAAAAAGAATTTGAAGCAAAATATGTAGACTATGAATCTGTTTTTAATTTTTAAAAAAGGAAAAACAAAGAAATACAGTAGAGTTATAGAAATATAAGCAAGGGATTAGAAGGTGTTGCAGTCTGAATGCTGCATCTAACCTAAAATGCATGTCCCCAAGATCATGTGTGGTGTTATGACCTAGGGCCTTTGGGAAGTGATTAGGTAATAAAAACAGAGCCAGCATGATGGGATAAGTATGTTTATAAAAAGAGGTCCAAGGAAGAGCCCTCATCATCCAACTATATGAGGAAACAGTAAGAAGGCACTATCTACACAGAAGCAAGCTGGCCCTCACCAAACACCTTGACCCTGGACTTCATATTCAAGAACACGAGCAGTAATCTCTGCTGCTTGAAAGCTGCCCACTTAATATTTATGACTTCATATTTGACATTAAAAAGTTAGCAAAGCTTCTGGGGAGGAGGGCTGGGAAACTGAAGAACAGAGTTCTCCATCATTACTGGCATTAACAGGCACCAGCCTTAGAGGTGTGTGTATCCAGGCCCTGGGATCTGTGCTCCAGGACCACTAGCCCTTACCAGAGGCATTAGTGTTCCATGCAAAGGGACAAGGCACCACTTACAACCTGGAGTCCCAAGGCAGACAGGCCACTATCAGCCACAGATCAGCGAGAGGCATGTCCATGGAACAGCAGGACCAGACAATAGCAGAGAGGCACCGTGGTCATCTAAAAACCTACATCTCATCTCAGAAAACCCTACAAAAATCATGCAAATCCAGAGGTTAAAATCCTTGTGTTCACTTTATGAACACTCAAATTGACCAGGTCATCAAGATTATGCAAAGACCCACCAAGTATCTGAAAGATGTCACTTTAAAAAAGGAATGTGTGCCCTTCTGAAGTACAGTGATAGAGTCTACAGGTGTGTCCTGTAGGCCAAGCAGTGGGATGGATGCAGGCTGATGGCCCAAAAACAGTGTTGAAGTTTTGTAGCAACAAAGAGTAACATGAAGTTTAAAGCTAGTCACATATATTCATATATGCAAAGTACCCAAGACCCACTGCCAAATTTACAGAGCTCACAGTCAAATTAACCCATGTATGATGGCTAGTCTCAGTTGTCAACTTAACTACATTTGAAAGTATTTAAAACCAAAGTAGTTGGGTGTACTTGTAAGGGATTTTTCTTGGTTAGATTATTTGAGGTAGGAGACCCACCCTAAATCCAGATCAACTGAAGTCAGAAGGTCTACCCTAAATCTGGGCTGCACCTTCTGGGATGGGGAGCCCACATAAAAGAATGGAAGGAAGCTTGTGTTTTCTGTCTGCTTGCTCTCACTTTCACTGGCCTGAGAACAACTACCCTGAGCCATTACTTCAATGGTAGTAGAGCCTATTTCTTTAAAATCCAACCTGGACTGAAAACTGGCAGCTCTTAGGACTCCCCTGGTATTCCAGCTCTAGATCAGGACTGCTGAAGGTCTTTTTTTTTTTTTTTTTTTTTAAGATTTATTTATTTCATTTATATGAGTACTCTGTAGCTGTTTTCAGACACACCAGAAGAGGGCATCGGATCCCTATACAGATGGTTGTGAGCCACCATGTGGTTGCTGGGAATTGAACTTAAGACCTCTGGAAGAGCAGTCAGTGCTCTTAACTGCTGAGCCATCTCTCCAGCCCGAGACATCCAGTCTTATAGACTGAATAACTACTGGACCCTTGGCCTTTCTGTTGGGAGACAGCCACTGTTAAACTATCTGGATCACAGCATGTAAGCCATTCTAATAAAACACACACACACACGCTCCTCTGCCACACTGAGATGGTCCCACACATGCACACATGCACACGTGCGCACACACACACACACACACACACACACACACACACATACACACACACACACACACACACACACACACACGAACTCCCCTGCCACACTCAAATGGTCCTCACTGAACAGGAAAGCATTGTTCCTAAGCTGGTGTGGGAAGCTACACAGAGAAAGATACCCCACAGAGGGAACTTATGGCACAGGAATAAATTCAACATAGAATGAATACAAATAAAAGGTTTTAAGTGAAAAGGTCTATTCCATTAAGTTCGAAGTCTTTTTTCCTGTTTAATAACTCAGGTAATACTGGCATCCCCCAAATTCTGAAGACATGACATACTATCATCCTACAAATATAAGCCACTGTGCTAAATCAAATAACATGAAGTGCACAAGGAAGAAGGGTAGGGGCTGTACACGGGTCACTACTTCTGGGGAAGCAGTTTCTCACAGTGAGGGGTAGAAAGTAGGGAAGGGTAGAAAGGGACATTTACCACAATGAAGGGGAAAAAAGAATTGTACCAGGGAAGAATGAAACATGAAAACAAAAGACTGGCGGGTCTCCAAGCAGTAAAGGCCAATGCATTCATAATGCACTTGTGAGCCTCATGGCCAACAGGGCTGGCCAGCAGCACGGCAGCTTTGCAGTTGTCGATCAACTTCCACAAACTTAAACCCCAGGCAGGAACTATACTGTAACACCAGCAAACACCTAAACCCCTGCTTTATAGAACAGCTCCAGAATGACTGCTGACTCTCAGCATCCTACAAGATGTATACAGCATTCCATAGCTCATAAACCTCATAAAGGTAGGTGTCTGATACACACCAACATTAATTGCTAAGAGAAAACAAGATGCAACTTGGATTACAAACACCTGCAAGAATTTAATCCTCACAGACTGAAAGCGTGGCAGAGCATGAACTTGGAATGCAAGCTATGGGAAGGCAGATGGAGATGGGGAGGAAGTGGAAAAGGACTAGGGAGAGGAGGAAAGAGGGAGAGGAAAATGAGCAAGGCAGTGATATGCAATGGAATGGGCATGTCCTAATGGAATCCTTACTCTGTACACCAACTAAACACAATTTTCAATTAGGTATGTGCAATGAGCCACCTATGTACATCCAAATTGTGTGGTAGATACCAAAGTACTTTCCTAAACTAAAAACTGACAGAAATTTACAGAAGACCAACTGCTTAACTTCTATAAGCAAAGGTTAGTTTCCCTGAAACGTCTACTCCGTCAGACTGTTGCTGTTAGGCAGTGATCTGCTCCCAAATATTTCTATGCATACTTTTATACAAGTGGGCAAATTGGAGCTGTCATCCTTGATAAAATATCTCTTACTCCACTTCTTCCCAAAGGCTAAAATCTTGAGGTAAGTATGATATCACATCACACAGTAGCAGATGTATATTCATAAAGGACTGATGAAAGTGCAGAGAAGACATTTGAGTTTAAAAACAGCTAGAAAAAAGAAAAAAACTAAGTATTCAACCCCACATAGGTACCAATATGTCAAATACTAAAAAGACGCATAACTATTTGTTCCCCGACAAAGCAAAAGATACACTTTATAATGAATTCCACCTGTTTCAGATTGTCAAGAACACATGCCATAAATATAAAACTAGTATGATCAAACTTTCCAGATACTTAGGAAAGTTCAAAATATAGAAAGGTTCATTTACAAAGAAAGAGCAAGCTAACGTGAGCCACAAATTCAAGCACAAAATTCCAACCAGGTAAAATGATAACCGCAAAAGGCCATGCAAGTCAAGTCACTTAAGATGGGGACATTATACAATGAGCAGTAGGAATAATTCTCAAATTTAGCTTATTTTACATGTAACAGGTTATAATGATGAATTTGTGATCACTCTTAGGACATAAAGTAACTCAAATGTTGCTTCAGCAGCAAACTTTGGTGGGGACCAGACCATATGACATCACAATGCAAGATCACTGATTTTCAACAAGACAATCATAAAGACGGTTTTGTTAACACACAAAGGTTTCTTTACACTTCGGAAACATCTATTAATACTTGGATCATCAAATCATTCTCTTTTTAGTGCCTACAACTCGGTCAGGCTTGTTGGCCTTCTCCTTATTTCCTTTTTCCGTAGGCTCCGCTTTAACACACAGCAGGAGCACAGGCCCTGAGAGGTGTGCTTGCTGACTGAAGACAGACTAGTCTTCCCAGTGGTCCATCAGAATAACTTCACTTTCCTGCACATCCGTTCTGTAGCCTAACTGCAGGAGCTTCAGCAATGAATGTGCAACTACTGAGAGCCCCGTATGTCTCCACTGCTGCATATGTAACTCCTTGATCTAAATAGCATGGATGTATGAAACATACCTCGATCAGGATCACATTTATACACAGTATTAACGCACTATAATACCTACCAAGGTAGTGAGGGAGTTCCTTTTCATATAGAGCCTCTCCAGGTGCTGCAGCCCCTCATCCTTCAGTAACTCCAGTGGAAAATGGTGCAGATTCCTGTAATTTAAGAACAAATTCTTGTGCTTTTCAAGCCTGGCCACAGAGATCGTCTTACAGAGTTCGGATGCCATGACTGAACATGTCCAACCGGAAGTGCTGTCGCACTACATCTTGTCAGAACTGGTCCATTTCTACAAAGAGGACAAAAAAAAAAATTAGTCATTAGTCATTAAGATTTCTTACAAGCACTGCATATAAACCTGTCATCCTAGAGAGCTAGAAGACACCACCATATATATGTGTGTATATATATATATATATATATATATATATATATATATATATATCCTACCTTCTTTTGTGACAACTAAAATTTTTGCACATATTTAGGGCATTAAAATAATAGAATTGTCTGATTAAGCAGTATTTACTACTTATTAGAAACAGATCTTACTGGGGAAAAACTCTTTTGGACTTAAGATAGTACTCTTTATGTTAACAGAGATCAATTTCTGGCTTTGTTTTTTAAAGACAGGTTTCTCCTATACCGTAGGGTGGCCTAGAACTTCCTATGTAGGTAAGGAAGGCTCTAAGTTTCTGATCCTCCTGTCTGTGCCTCCAGGAGTGCTAGGATCCCAGTTGTATGACACACGTGTTTGTTTCTCCAGCACTGAGATCAAACTCAGGGCTCTGTGCATGCTGGGAAAGCACTCTACCAACTGCTCAGCATCCCCAGACCCCAGAGACAAATTGCACAGCATGACCAAAGAAAAAGGTGTTAAAAAGTCAAATGCAGCAGGCCCCATTTTCAACCTGAGCTGCTCCATTTTGTATTTTAACTTACCTTGAACATTCAAACATATATTATTTCTACTTATGTCACTAATAGCTCAATTCCTTTATTTTCTACTATCTAAATATTGTCAAATATTGTACGCTTTTACTTCTTTTACCTTTTTAGCCTTTTCTTTACAGCTTTGCAGATTGTCAGAAATAGCAAAGAAAGCGGTCAAAAGTCACCAGTCCAAATTACTACACTGGAAACAAGAACCCGGTATGATTCAATTATAAATCTCTTAGCCTCAGGTAACTCATGCAGATGAAACAGTTAATATGTTGGTTAACTTGACAATGAAGCTACATTTGACATCTTCCTAGGCATACAGATGAACAAACTTCACTATGAACACATGAGCAAGCAGACTTGGGCTTCCAGAACTTGTCAAAGGTGGAGTAGTTCATAAGGAATTAAAAGCAAAAATCTGACACCAGGCCTAGTGTGGTTTCTTAATGATGAAACACAGGGTTCCAGAAAACATTAAGGAAATGAAAGTACACAACAACAAAATTGCTCAAAAGTCATTTTTTTCTTAGACATCCCTTCTAGTTCTTTATTGAAATAGGAAAAGGAAAGGGAGCAGTTTCAATTATTTTATTCATTTTAAGAAAATATTTCTCAATGAACAGTCATATGAAGGCTTTCAATGAGCAGAGTTTTATAACTTTGGGGTTAATTTCTATCATTTTCAA
The DNA here is from genome assembly GCF_008632895.1 of Mastomys coucha. Classification (NCBI taxonomy): domain Eukaryota; kingdom Metazoa; phylum Chordata; class Mammalia; order Rodentia; family Muridae; genus Mastomys; species Mastomys coucha. Next base: position 57,820,268 of record NW_022196904.1, read on the forward strand.
ACTCATTTCCTAGCTCAGACATCAGCAGTTGCCATTTTACTTAAGAGTATTCTATGAAGTGGTCAGTTAACAGCCCCAGGTCAACCTAAGAATCTAATAATTCCCCACATTTATTCCAGCAACTTCCTTCCTCACTTTATTGCCAGGCACCTGATCTTTGGACATCTTATGTGTCTTTATATAAAGTGAAGGGAACTATAGCAATTGTATCATCAATGCTTCTGTATGGAAGACAAAGCTAGAACAATTACCCTAGAAGGGTAATTATGCACTGAGTAAGCAGGAGTGGTTTAGATGTCTTACAGCATCCCCCATGTCATACAATTATGCACTGAGTAAGGGGGTGTGGTTTAGATGTCTTACAGCATGGCTGATGCCATACCTTCCCAGAGAGCTGTCAGAGCTCATCACCAGTTACCTCCTCAGGTTTTCCTGTCTCAGCAAATGTGGGGGAAGCACCCTTCTAACCACACAGCAGTTCAGCTAGGAGTCAAGAAGAGTCCCCTCCTCTTCATCACGGCTTCTTCAAACAAGGCTAGTGTTTCCTCTTTCCAAATACATCTCAGTGCCAGCCATCTCTCTCCAGTGGCTCAACCCACAGGCCACTGCCATCTCCTGCCTTGGCCAGCTGTACTCCTGGCCTCCATGTGCCCACTTTCATCACTCCCAACATATCAATCACAGCAATGGGCCTCAGAAAATGCACTCATAATTGCACCTCTTCCTCTCAAGCATGTCTTACTAAACAAACCCTTTAGCAACTCCTTATTGAGAAAAGCAAAGTCTTACAAAGCTTCCTTGACCATCAGGCCCAACCTGCCTGTTCAGCCTCCTCTGTGACAGTCACCAAGTTCCTGACCTCTCTTAATCCTGGGAGCTACCAAACTCCTCCAAGCGGTTGCTGTTCTCCTCTTAGGCTGGAAATGCCTCTTTCCCCTGCAAGTTTCAACATAAAACTCACCTCCCTATCCCAAATTAATTATTTCCTTGGCTTCCTTTCAGAGCAAGCCAGTTGTTCAGTATTTACTATTTTAGATTATATATCTATTACCTATAGATATAGATATGCACACCTGTTTACTGATACTTTCGACAAGAGCTTGTAAAACCCTAAATCCAGAGAAATGTTGCTTTCTTCGTATTTGCATGTTTGCATAATAATACAGTATCTGAAATACTTTTACCTTTCAAACAGCTAGTAAGTGGATGAGCAACTGTTCCAAGGTTGACTTTTTTCTTTTAATCTACCCATTGAGATCACTCACAGACAATTTGAACTTGCTATCTGTCATAAATATCTTTATAGTCACAGCCAAGCAGCACAGCAGACATTAATTAATCTATTTTACAGATGAGGTACTTTGCCACAACCGAAATGCAGGTGGTCCTAACTCCAAAGTCTGGGCACTACCTTTCCTATAAGGCAGCCTTTTACACATGTGAAATGTAGCCAGTGTGTCATCGTTATGAGACAGCCAAAGCTTATACATATGGAAGATTTCCCTTTTGCAAAGTAAAAACCATATCCAAAATCTTCACTCACTGTAACCAGATGGCTCTTTCTGAATGTTCCACCTGGCACTGGTTACTTCAAAAGCATCATTCGGCTCTGCTGAAATAAATCTCCGTACAAACTGGGAAATAACGTGTATGCAAATGAAATCCAAAGGCTTCCAAAGATCAATGATACTCTTGGTTTTCCAATATGCACTCAATGACAATACAGCCTTTTTAGTTTTCCTGACCCTTTCAAAACTTCACCCCCTGCAGTTACCGTAAATAATGTAATCGGTATTGCCAACACCAGTCTTCTCAGTAGAAACAGAACAATCTCTCAAGTACACTCCCATTTTAAGCACAGGTATTTTAAAGAGCAGTCCCTGACTGACTTTCCAGTACTTGATTTGACAGAATACACAAGCCGGCTTTCTAACACTGGAGATTAGAGACTGTATATACATTGTAATATATTACAAACTGTATATATTACAAACACCTGTAAAAGGCTGTTTTCTCCAGGAGAAAAACTACCAGACGTCTTGGTTTTGCCTGAGTTAGTTCGAGTCTGTCTAAAGGTCGTACGAATTCGGTAGCAGGGAGCCCAGGGACAAGGGATTCATTCAGAAGATGATACCGGGATAACTCTGGTACCAGGGGCCATGGAGGACACGGCAGCGGTGGGGATCCAAGGCCGGACAACCCCACTGTCCCTCTCCCAGAAGCCCAGGCGCTTCAGTGGCGACGGGGATGAAGCGTCCCCACCGGGAGCCGAGCCAGCGGCTTAGACCTGCGAGCCTGGAGACCTGACACTCACCTCGGCGCCCGCTGACCAGCACTCAGCGGCTCAGGCTGCGCTGGTAGGCAGTCCAGAAACAGAGGGAGGGCGGGGCTACGGGGGCGGAGCCTGGGAAGAGGCGGGCCTGACTAACGGGAGTAAGGTTTGGGGAAAGAAGGGGCCAGGAGAACGAAATCTCGCGATAGTTCTTCTCAGGTCTCGCTGTCTCACGATAGGTGGAAAGAGGGAGAGAGAGAGACTCCTTTTCAGAACCAGACGTTTATTGGCTGAGAGCACGACTTCCTCTAGCGTCCCAGCTGTGACTCTGTCCTGGCTTCCGGCTCCAGCTTGGAGCTGGGTGTTCGGCGTTAGCGTTTTTTGGTGGGCTGTTTAGGTGGCGCGAGTCTCAGGGTCTCCAGTACCTAGTCAGTTCACTTTATTCATACATCCATCCGCTGCCAGCAATAAAACTCGACACCGAGCGATTAAATCCCTGGCATCGACCTATGCAGTCTTGCCTTTGCTCTATCAGCATTCCGGCTACTGTTAAACCACCCGTCTGACTTAAATAGAAGCCGTCGGGCTTACGTAACCCAAGGAAATGGAGTCAACAAACAGAACTTAAGCACTGGATTGAATGTCTCCAAATGCTCACTGATGGCTGCCAAAGATGGTGTCTACCCTTCAGACACCCATGGCCTAGGCATCGTGGTGCACGCCTGAATCCCAGCGAAATAAAAGTGGAGACAGGAGTTAAAGGCCAACCCTAGCTGCATGAGACACTGTCTCATCAATAAAAATTTAAAAAGAGACACAGGCTCTAGTGTGAGAAATAACTGAGGACAATCACAATTTAGTGAAATAAACTGGCAGTTCTTATATGACTAAGTAGATAGTCGATGAATACTTTCTTAAGACTTAAAAACCTGATTGTTCTGATGGAGCAAGCGTGCAGCCTCTGCTATTCTAAGGATGAGGCAGTAGGATTACAAGGTGAAGGCCAATCTGGAGAGCTCATGAGACCCTATCTCAAAAGTATTTCAAAAAGAAAGATGGCAGGTATGTAGCTCAGTAGAGGCACTAAGTTCAAGCCCCAGTACCAGGGAAGAAAAGTAAAAAAAAAAAAAAAAATAAATAAATCTCAATGCCATGTACATTGATGCAACAACTTTCTATCTTTAAAATTTCCTCTAAGACTTACTCTTTGTTGTTTGACGAAAACCATTATGTACATGAGGTGTTTCGAACAAATCCATCCCCCCATTAAAACTTATTCTTTGGGGGCTGGAGAGGCTTAAGAGCGCTTTCAGAGTTCCTCAATTCAATTTCCAGCAACCACATGGTGCCTCACAACCATCTGATTAATCTGATGGAATCTGATGCCTTCTTCTGGCATCAGATATCTGAAGAGAGCGACAGTTTATGCACGTACATAAAAAAAATAAATCTTTTAAAAAAACAAACAAAAACCCTTATTCTTTGTCATGGCCCACGCCTTTAATCATATCACTCAGAGGCAAAGGCAGGTGGATTTCTTGGAGGCCAGCTGATCTACAGAGTGAGTTCCAGGACATCCAGGGCTTCATGAAGAAACCCTGTCTCGACAAAACAAACAAAAGCAAAAGGATGTCTATTAATTTGCATCGGGGTTTCTTGTTAGGCAGCCTTAATTTTATCTATCCATCTATCTATCTAATTATCTGTAAGTAAAAATAATATGACACTACAGGCAACTAAAGAATGTTGAGATCAAGAGAAATAGAGAAATAGTATTCCCCAGGAAAAGCACACCAATTGATTATCCAATACCAAATGGTCAGCCCTGAAAACATGTGCTCGCTCGCTCTCTCTCTCTCTCTCTCTCTCTCTCTCTCTCTCTCAACAACAACAATTAAAGAAAAAAGAGCCCATGAATATGAAAGAGAGCAAAGGAGAGGTACATAGGAGGCTTGGTCATAAGGAAAGAATAGAGAAATGATGTAATTATGATTTCAATATATGTATTATAATATTAATAATTGACAATCACAAGAAGAGGAATAATAAAAAAACATTTCTGGAGTAAGGTCAGCTTCTTAATTTTTGTCTTTTTATATTTTGCATATTAAGGTCTAAATTTTGCTCATGAAAAATGAATCATGTTAAAATAGCTTTTACTCCCTCTCCAAATTGATGTTAAAATTCCTATTGATAGTATGACCATTGTTAGAAATTCACTCGTTTTGTGGAGGATCAGTTTAAATACTTTTAAAATCAGACTTAAAACAGAAGGGGAGACTCTAAATGTTTTTGTTTTGCTTTTTTTTAAAAAACAATCTATGGCAACTTTTAAATTCAACAAGTCAGTGATACCACTTTAAGAAAATTCCAAGGAAAAGGCTGCCCCATCTAAAATTCCCACCTCTGGCTTCCAGGGATTGGATTACAAAGTTCGACAAACTTCTCTTCTCCACTTCCTATTGGAGACGGCTCTATCGTTCATTCTTTGGCCTGGAGTTTTGTTAAGTACTGAGTTGCTTTATGGAAAAATGTTGTTCTTTTTTAGGATGAAACTGCTCTGTGTAGACTTGTCTGTGGTTATCAGGCTGTAGAATCATTAACTTGATACAGAGGGAGCCAAATCGGCAACTCAGATTTTCAAGAGAATTGTGAAAAGGAACGGATTCTCTCTGCATGGGACTGCTAAACTCACAAAGGATTTTACGACAAAGTTGCAGATGCTGAGTGTTAAAGAAACGTTCCAGATATTTTCATTTGTTTTGTTTTGCTAGTTTTAAAGGAATGTCCAAAGAAAACGAGAGGAAACACCCACACCACACCTGCAGCGCGTGGCTGGAAGAGACGGCAGAGTTCTTTTGTCTTTAGAATGAAGTTGAAAAAGCAATTCCCCGGCTTGTCAGTGGAATTTTGCAAGGTAAGTATGGTTAATTGTGGATTATATTTTGCTTCAAAAACAAAACAAAACAAAAACCTGTGCTTTGTAGTAATTTGTTGCTTAATGTGGATTTGGATATTTTAATATTATTGGTTTTTTTTAATCAAATGGATAGTGGTGTCTGTGCATTATGACAGACCTAATATGCAAGCCATCTATTTAGAGAAGAAAAATCACAGTTGACTTTGAACTCAAATTGGGCAAATATTTATAAAGTTGAAAATTAAGAAATAGATTTGCCTATGACCAAGCAAAACCTAGTTTTGGCGTATGCTATATCAGAATCAGCAAGTGGATAAATTCTCCCCAAAAAGAAATCTGGTATTCATATTCTCAATCAGAGATATTTTAATTAATATTAAAATATAAAGTTCAGGAATATATTAGAACAACTGTTTCTTACATTGTCACACTTAGTTTGCCTAAGAACGTAAAACAGTAAAACTCTAAAAGTTCATACCAAGGCTCTGGACAAATGGTGCTCAGAGATTTTCCATGAAAGAGTCTAGATATTTTCAATGTGTAGGTGCCTGTGACAGATGGTAAGTGCATCGGGAGCTCAGAACTCTTGGATTTGCAGTAGGCGGGGAGAGGGAAGTAGCATTCCACAGGGCTGCTGCAGCCTCTGACTGCAGCAAGGTTCATTGAAAACCTCGGTAAAAATGATAATAATGCTTTATTTCAATCTTTTTTTTTTTTAAGCAGAGGAATTGACATAAAGAGCCAGTCCCTAGAATTAAGGAGTTCAGTTGTGTATTTGCAATATGAAAACTGGTATTGCAGCTTAAGATTGTGCCAGGGCAAAGGCCAGAGCTACTGGGCATACAGATCTGTACCAAGTCTCTTGAGACATTTTCATTGAATATCTTTATTTACCATGGTTGGTTTACAGGGGCATACAGACCTGTACTAAGTCTCTTGAGACATTTTCATTGAATATCTTTATTTACCATGGTTGGTTTACAGAACTCTTGATGCATTTCCTCGTGGCATCTGAAAAGCACTGAGCAGTTTTAACTTAGCCCTGAGTGTATATTGTCAGGTGTGGTGTCGCGGCACAGTTAGAACAATGAAGGTGATTCTTATTCCCACTGGATTGGTTCTTTCTTTGAATGTGTTTTCCGTGATTACACATAACTGGTCTAAAGGAGTTCAAACCCCAACCCAAAACTATGAAAAACCACTACAGGGATGACCACTTGAACTGTGTCTGGAACAAAACTCAGTACTTCACATGCTCAGTGAGCTGCTGTGATACCCCAGAACCTCTGCTAAGCATTGAGAAGCCAAACAAGTGAAGGACCGTCTCCTGCAATCGGACAAAATGCTTCAGAGACGTTATCTTCATCCTTATACCAAAACGTACTCTGAAGTCTGAAGAGCGCACATCCTAAGATGTCCATAGGTAGTTCTTTCTTTCTTTCTTTTAATAAGAAAACACTTTCTTTAAATTAGAAAAAAACGTATAAAAGGGGTTCCCTTACATCTCCACAGAGGCTAGTAATATGCTTTAATCCTTTTCACCCATCTTTTTTATTTCCTCCCCCACCGACTTCTCCTTCCAGAGATCTAAATTCCCTGTTTATTTTCATGCTTCTTTCCCTCCTGGTTTCTAAACAGAAGACAAAACATTCCACATTTGCCTTTTTTGAGACTGGCTTATTTCTCTTAGCACCACGTTCTTTGGTTCCATCCGTTTTCCTTCAATTGAAAAAGCTTTATTCTTCCTAGCTGAATGCATCTGTGTTGTGTACATACACCCTTTCCTCACTGGCTGGGTGAGTCTGTGTTGTGTGCATACACCCTTTCCTCATTGGCTGGGTGAATTTGTGTTGTGTGCATACACCCTTTCCTCATTGGCTGAATGAATCTGTGTTGTGTACATACACCCTTTCCTCACTGGCTGAATGAATCTGTGTTGTGTACATACACCCTTTCCTCACTGGCTGGTTCTTTGATGGACACCTATGCTACTTCCTGGCTCTTGTAGCCCAACAGCTTTTGTGTTCAGGTGTCTCTGTAGTAAGCTGACCTATCATCTGTGATTTCAAAAGAAGGAGGAACCCCTAGCTGTTAGAAAGAGCTCTGAGACAAGGCCCCTTCTCACATGGCTGTCTCCAATACTTACCCACTGTTATCTACTCTTAAGTCCCTTAAACAGTACAGCCCTCAAGAAGTTAGAGACACAGAAGAAATGTGACAAAATAAATGTGGCCTGTGCCACCTGTGGGCAGTTTCAGTAAAAAGCTCACTAATGTTTTCTCAGAGTCTGCTAAGATTCCTGTGGTATGCTGTCTTTACCTCTGTAGAATGGGCATCTCCCCCCACCTACTCCATCCTTTAAACCGAGTGACTGTGCATGGAAGGAGTCTGTTACTGTGTTCAGGCCTTCTTAGCCCTGGCTTCCTCCAGCCCTTCACAGCTTTTCCCCTGAGGATTTTGGTACCTTGTATGTGCAAAACAAGAAAAGTCATGAAAGGATACTTATGCAGTGAGTTTGGCTCTTAAACTCAGTATAATTTTAAGGTCTAGAAACGTTACTCAGTGGTAGCATGCACGAGGTCATATGTTTAATTTCCTAGTAGGAGTTTAATTGCTATGGCAATGTTTCTACTATTTGTATTTTCACATTAAAATTTAGATACTGTTTTTAGCGAGTGTATCATTTGACTCCAGTTTCACAAGGAATGAGATGATATCTCTATGCCAAAGAAGGTTGATGTAAAAGACATGAAACCTCATCTACAGTGTAATCTGTGAACTTTGAGGTCTGTGGACCATTCTGATATCTATGTATGTATGTATGTATGTATGTATGTATGTATGTATGTACCTACCTATCTATCTATCTATCTACCTATCTATTGATATATATATATACATATATATATATATATATATATATATATATATCATATATATTCCATTACAAAGTCCGTTCCTCAGGATTCTCCATGATATGGTGACACCACACTCTTTTTATCCATTTGGGAGTTCACAGGCATTGGGAATACCTTCAGTATTCAGCTACTATAGTTAACACTGCTAGGAAGCAGTGCACAGGTTTTTGTATGCTATGCTCCTTCAGCTGCGTTGTACTTACCTACAAGTATATGAGTAGCTCATGTACTGACTCTGTGTTGAACTCGGAGGAAGCATCACGGCTGTTCTCCAAGGCCACTTCAGCACCGCTTCACATTCTCACCAGTAGCCTGTGAGAGTTCTGCCTTCTCCACATCCTTGCCACCCCTTCTTGTATTTTGGGTTTATTGCTGTTGTTGTTCAAGTTTGGTGAATATGAATTAGTAGCTCCTTGTGATTTTGATAATAACTAATGATATTAACCATATGGGATTCTTGGCTATCCACATATTTTCCTTTTTTTATTTTTAAATGTCTAGGGGCTGGAGAGATGGCTGAGAAGTTAAGGGAACTCTTCCTGAGGACTTGGTTCAAATCCAGCACCCACATGGCAACTCACAACTGTCTGTAACTCCAAGATTTGACACTCTCATATAGACACAGATGCAGGCAAAGCACCAATGCACATAAAATAAGGTAAATAAATTTTAAAAAAGAACATTTAAAAAAAATCTCTATTTAGATACCGGTCTAATTTTCAGTTGTTAATATGTCAATATGTTAATATTGTCATTAAGTTGCAAATATTCTTTACATATTCCCCCATCCTTTAGGTTGTCTTTTAAATTTAGTGTTTAACTTTGAAGCACCAAGATATGAATGTTGGGAAAGCCCAGTTAATCTGCCTTTTGCTCTGCCACTTGTACTTTGGAGCTGTATCTGAGGAATCCAAGCTCATGGAGGTTTACTCCAGTGTTTGGGCAGGCTTTATACTTGGAGCTCTTACATTTAGGTCTCTGCTGGGCTTGAGGTTAGTTTTTAGGTATGGCTTGAGGTCCTTCTTTGCATGTGGCTCTTCAGCATTCATCATCTATGGAAAAGACTCTTCTTTCTGCCATTTAGGTATCTTAGTGCTTTGGGGGGTTTTGGGGTACACAAGGTCCTGGGTTTGATTGCTGAAAAAAAAAAAAAAGAGTGGCCATGTATATCAGAGTTGATTTTGGACTTATTTTCTTGTCCTATCCGTCAGTCCTTATGCCAGTGCCTTGCCATTTTGTTCTGCTTTATCCCAGCTTCTTCGACCATGACATGTTTGACAAACTAAAATCCTACAAGTTGTACAAGTTTTTATTTTTTAGAAACGTCTGTTGCTTCTTTTTGAGAATGTATTTTAATTAAAATATTTTTCCCTTGCCTTTCCTCCCTCAAAACCCTCCCAAATATCCCTCACTGTTCTTTTTCATACGCATGCCCTCTTTGTCCATCAATTGTTTTACATGCTTATATGTGTATGTATGTACACACACACACACACACACACACACACACACACACACGCACACACACACACACATTTCTAAATCCAGCCTGTTGAGTCCATGTGTTATGTATTTGCATGTTTTCAGGGCTGGCTGTTTGGCCCTGGACCACGAATCGGTGTGCTCTTTGGTGGAGAGGGCCTTCTCCTGCTCCCAGCTCTACTCAGTTCTTTGTCGTTCTTGGAGCAGGATTGAGGCCGCGTGGGGTTGTCCCCATCCAGTTTGGCATGTTTATTGGTGTCTTCCTCAACAGCTTGTTTTGTTGTTCTTGCAGTTTATACAATGATTACCACAATCAGGGTGACTCACATAATCATCTGACATAATCACCATTGTTTACCTGATGAGGACATAATAGGTCTACTACCCAAGCAAATGTCAAAGATCTAGGGCAATTTTTTTTTCTACAGTCACCAAACTTGAGGACAGCTTGAGAACTTGGAAGTGACACTTTCCTTTTCCAATAGTGTTTGATTACTGTGGGTTTGTTGGGGCCTCCTTTGTTTAGTTTTGAGTTTTTGTGGTCAGTTTGCTTGTCTGTTTGGGGCAGGATTTTATTTACTGTGCATCCAGACTGAGCATGGATTCCTGGTCCTCCCGACTTAGCGTCCCATGTTTTGCTATTAGAGATGCATGCTACCAGGCCTGGCTGACTTTTTATAGTTTTTATATTAATAGTAACTTTTAAACTTTCTAAATATGAATTACCTAGCTTTCTTCCTTTTTAAGGATTGCTTAGTCTAGTTTGAGTTTCTTACATTTCCATATGAATTTAAGCACAAAATGTTCCATTTCTGCATAGGAAAAAAAAAGAACATTAATATTTTGATAGGAATTGTTTAGATGTGCTGATCCCTGTGAGGACACTGGGATGCCTCTAATCCACGGGTATCTCTCCATGTGTCTAAGCTTGCTTTACCATCCTTAATGTTCAGCACATGTCTTGTATTAGTTACTTTCACAGTCCAACAACTAAATACCCAACAGAAATACCTGAAAAGACAAAGGAGGTTTGTTTACTGGGCTCATTATCTCAGTCCATTGCAGCAGAGGAAGCAGGAACATGCAAGGATTCTTCACGTGGCAGCAGACAGGAGGCAGAGAAAAAGGCTTCAATCCAGGGCGGTTGCATCCTTAGAGCCCCACCCCTTGGTGGCCTACTTCCACCACCCACACCCCACATTATGAAAGCTCCAGTCTTCAAAATAGCTCCATAGTCTGGGGACCTAGCATTCAAATAGGAACCCGTGGGAGTCATTTCAGGTTCAAAGCATGAGATCCTTACACTTGTTTATACTTACTACATTTATTCCTAAGGGTCTGTTTGTTTGTTTTTCTATTGTTTGTAGCCATATTTCCTTAATTTCATTTTCTGGTTATATATTGTTAGCATATATAAAATAAAATTTTGAAGCCAGGCATTATGGGGTATACCTGTAGTAGTAGCCCTCAGGAACCTGAGGCAAGACTCAGGTCCCAGTGAGAAGGCCCTGTCTCAACACAAACAACAATGAAAATCAATGCGAATAACTCTGAGGCATGACACCTGAGGTTGGCCTCTGGCCATCAGGAGCACACAGAGCTGCACATACCCCCATATAAGAAGATGGAGTGAGGAACAGAGGCACACCAGTGGCGTGGTAGTACAGACCTGCAATCCAGCACTTGGGAGGCAGTTATGAGGAGCAATACAAGTTCAAGTTTAGCCTGGCAAACAGAATTTCCCTCCATCCTTGCCAGGGATGTGTAGTGAGATGTTGTCTTAAACAAACAAATGATATAAGTAAGAAAAGGTTAAGACTAGAAACAATGAGAGAGAGAAGGAATGTATCTTATTTGTGACCTATCCTTTGGACTTACTAAATGTGTTTAGCGGGTCTAGTAGGAGTTTTATTATTCACTGTCCCTGGATTCCCAAGCATTCTACGTACAGAATCATGCCAGAATAAAGTCTTGTTTCTTCCTTCCCAGTCCTCATTCTTTTATTCTTCTTGCATACTTAATCTGATTGGAATACAATCTTGAATGCAGGTGTTGAGAGAGAACACTCTCTCCTTTTTCCCTGTCATAAGAGGAAAGCAATCAAGATAGTCACCATTAGCTGTCAGTAGTGATGGCAGATGCCCAATTTCACAATGCTTGGGAGATACAGGATTGAGGATGGTTGAGGCCAGACTGGGCTATATAATAAGACTCTGGACTGAGGGTGGGGCAGAGAGACAGAGATAGACTACTCAGTTGGTTAAGGTGCTGTCTGTGCAAGCATGAACACCTGAGTTTAGATCCCCAGCAGCCATAGGAAAGCTGGGCCATGGCAGTTCCCTGCCTGATCAAGCTCATTGGTCAGCTGGTCCAGCCAATCAAGTCTGAAGTCATGAGAGATCCTGTCTCAAAAACTAAGGTGGAGAGTGGTTCAGGATGATACCAAATACACACGTGCATGTGCGCACACACACACACACGCACACACACATTTTTAAAAAGAAAAAAAGAATAGAAAAAAGAAGTATCTTCCCTGTACCTATCAAGATGAGGTGGTTTTCTTCTCTGTGACTATAGTGCATAGCTCATATGTCAACCCATTCTTTAAATAAACTTTGTGGCCACAGTATATAGCCTTTTCTCTATGTTGCTACATCTAAGTTTAATATACACTTACAGAAAGATAATGGTTTGCTACGTCTCATGTGTCTGACTGGTTTCACATGGTGCTTTTCAAATGGCTCTTGTCTGTACTTTCTGCAGTCTGTAAAGCTGATTTTGCTTCCTTTCTTTATGTCTTGGTAGACTTCAGCAGTGGAGCCGCTCTAGACCTGAAACCCAAGTTTATGTAAATATTTTAAATTCCTAGTTTAGTTTCTGGAGTTATTGTGGAATTAATTCTGTTTTCCTTAGCCTCTGCCCTCCCTGTTTTTCTGTGGTATTTCCCAATGCCCTATCTTTATCTGGGCCAGGTTACTTAGCTAATATACTCTGTCACCATAATGATAATTATTTCCCAAGAGCCATTGCCCTGAGGGTTTCTGCACTTTTCCCTTAGGCCCCCTACACCTTCCCACAAGTCAACCAAAAAGCTACCAGCTGGAACACTGGGGACCTTTCAGATCCCTGCTCTTGCATAGTTGCCACCCAAGCAGATGAAGGGATCCTTTGATCTTCCAACTATTCAATGTTTTAAACATCACCCTAGTCTTCCACTTCAGGCCTCTTCTCACTGTGATCCAAGGCCTATCGTGTGTTTCGGCACTCTACTAGGCAGGTCTGGAAGAAGGAATAGCATCCATTGATTAGGTAAGTCTGACTGGCAGTTGTGAGTGCAGGCTGTGAGAGGCCTTTGAAGCTGGCAAGGAGAAGGTGGTGTATGGGGCCGGGGCTGATTTCTAATGAAATTCTAGGCCCCAGCTATGGCTGTTACAAAGAAAAGAAAAGCAGCTGATGATAAGCGAGTAGCTCCAAGTAAGTGAACTGAAGAAGAGGTCTTTAAAGTAAAGGTGTTCCGATATGGCGCAAACACACACTGAAAGTGTGCATTTAAAGCAAGGTCACTGATTCAAATCCTTTCACAAGTCAGACAGGTAGCATGACATCTTTCAGGAACACACATTTCCTTTGGCAGTTAGACATCTCTGAGATTAGAATACATGCTACAGTTGGCAAGTCGCAAACGGTGGTATGTGAAGTAGCAGTGTCCCATAGCCAACAATGCCTTAGATGAAACTTTGGAAATGAGTGGCCTGGGTCAGGAAAATCCCATCTCTCTCTCTACTCCATCCTTCTTCCCTGGGAAGAGGGACAAATACAGAAGTCTACTCTTACACAGGAAGAAAATCGACTACACAGGTGACTACTCTGCTATGCCCAGGAGCCAATGGTCTCTGGGTGAGGCTGCCTCTCTACCCTGCTTGACTATTGCCTGATGCCTAAAGTTGATAGATGTTCTGAGGTTTCAAGGAAGACAGAAACCACAGAAATCTAGATCTTTATATGAAATTCCTGTTTGCTTGCTTGTTTCAGTTAGCTTATGAAGTAGCAGGTTTCCTCACAAATATTCTTATGTTTAGTTGATTCCCCCTCACGCCCATCTCCCTATCCCACCAGGTACCCTCCCACCCCCATTATTCAGCTTCTACCTTCATATCACTTATGTTCTATTACCCTCCCCTCCTCTCTCCCTTAAAGATTCTTTCCCATCCCATCTCACCCACCAGCTTTGCCCACTTCCTTGTAGATAAAGATATTTAACAGTTCAAAGCTAGGATCCACCTTCAAGGACCCTAGGTTACCCCAGTTAATATAATATTTCTCGGTTCCATCCATTTTCCTGAAAATTTCATAATTTCAGCTTTGTTAGTGGATAAATAAAATTCCACCATGTACATGTACTACATTTTAATTATCCATTCATCATATGATACACATGTAAACTGATTCCCTTTACAATCCTTGCTATTTTGAATAGAGCAACCGTAATCATGGATGTCCAACTACTTCTGGAGTAGGATATAGAGCCTTTTGGATATATGCCTGCCTAGGAGTTGTGTAGCTAGATCATATGGTAGCTCTGTTTTTAGTTGTTTACAAGCCTTCTAATCTTAAAATAATGGCTCATTTTTAACAAAAATATTTTAGTAAAAACATCCAAAAAGAAAAAAACAAAAACAAAAAACAAAATAAGAGCTGGGCAGTGGTGGTACACGCCTTTAATCCCAGCACTTGGGAGGCAAAAGCAGGTGGATCTCTGAGTTCAAGGCCAGCCTGGTCTACAAAGTTGAGTGAGTTCCAGGACAGCCAGGGCTATACAGAGAAACCCTGTCTTGAAAAAAACAAGCAAAACAAAAACATCCATGTGAACACCTATGAACACTCTGTATTGGATACATATATGTGTATGTATTTGGGATACAGTATTAAGAGGCAGTATAGTGAGAATTTTTGTTTCTTTTAAAAACAAAGCAAAACAAAACAAAACAAACAAACAAACAAAAAACAGAAGAAGGAATGTGCCTTTGTTTTCATCCCAGGCGTGGACAATTCAGATTGTCCACAGTAGCTGACTATGATTTGCCACGTGCAGGGGTGTGATTTTTGCCAGCTGCAGATAGTGTCTGTGATTGTGTAATGTTTAGAATTTTGGGAACTTTTAAGAGAGCATATAAATACTAGGGCCCTAAAAGGTGGAGTGTTAGTTAATCGCTGTTTGTGAAGTAGTTGTACCCAAAGAAAAAATAAGAAGAAATTAGTTGGGGGCTGAAAAGATGGCTCAGTGGTTGAGAGCACTGACTGCTCTTCTAGAGGTTCTGAGTTCAAATTCCAGCAACCACGTGGTAGCTCACAACCATCCATAATGAGATCTGATGCCCTCTTCTGGGGTGTCTGAAGACAGCTACAGTGTACTTACATAGAATAAAAAAATAAATCTTGAAGAAGAAGAAGGAGGAGGAGGAGGAGGAGAAAGAGGAGAAGGAGGAGGAAATTAGTTGTGCTGATGGTGAAGATCAAACTTACCCCAGGAACTCAATGCCCCTAATCAGAAGGAAGTAATGTAATGATAACATCACCCCCTTTCCTCTCTCCTTTTTTCTCTCCTGTGTAGTGTTAGGGGGTTGAAAGGTGGAGAAGGGTGGAAGGACCAAAGAACCCACAAAGTAGCCAAAGACAGGCTACAAGACAGCATGAAACCATTTTTTTTTTTTAAATCATGAAAACAAAAAAGAGAAACCTATTTAACCTTAGACTCATAGGCCCAAAATAACAAATATTTGCAACATGTTATGTAAATCATTTCAAACATTCTTTTTCTGCATCCCTCCCAATGCAAAATGAGAAAACGTGTTTCAGTCTGTTGACAGTATTGCGTTTCCTACTCACAAAAATTGATAACTTGCTTATAAGCTGTCTGTTGTGGTCAAAGCAGCAACATTTGCTTCCTACAGCTGTAGTTTGTGGTCCGATAGGATACAGAAGCCAATAGGATACAGAATTTCAACAAATTGTTACAAGTTTGGAGTCCTGGTTCTAGCCCTGTGGTATTATTCAAGTATTAGCTTCTCTAGCTTCATTTCCCGCCTTAATAAAATAAAAGTAGCAATAACAAAATAGGAATGGGATTGTCTGCCCACTGACACTCACAATGTAGTTATAAGAGCTATATGTGACAAAGATGGACAACACAAAGCTTTCCTGAACTATCCGTAGTTAGGGTTGCCCAGATCATCAGGCAAGTGTGGCAGTGCAAGCTCTTGACTCTCCGCCTCCCAGTGCTGTTCCTTTAGACCATAACACCCATTTAAAAAAAAAAAAAATCTCATTAGCCAGTGCGAGTTAGATGGATGAGGAAGGCTAAGGTAAGAAGATACTTTTTAAATGCCAGCCAACCACTTGGGATACAAGATAGTATTGAGTTGGTATAGTGGAGCTTAGGCACAGTATGTCTTCTGGGGCTGCCTAGGAATGAGAAAATCAGCGGAACTGCACAACAGCTTCTGCAGCTTTCTCACAATGGGGCCTTGGGCACTTTCTCCATCGCTGTTTGACAGTTCCATTCCTTATTGCTGCCAAGGGAAAGAAAAGTTCCCATTTTCTTAGGAGACGTCTTTTCTGATGATGTAAATCTCTATTTTGACTTTTTTTTTTAAGGATTTTTAAAAATTGACTTAGGTACACGAGTATGTTCATCTGAGGACAGATGCCTTTTGAGACCAGGAGAGGGCGTAGGATCCCTGGAGTTAGAATGAGAGGTGGTGGAGAGCATTGAGTGTGGGTTCTAGGAACTGACCTCAGGTCCTCTGCAGTAGTACAGTAAGCTCCTGGTACTTGAGCTGTCTCTCTAGCCCCAGATCTTGGTTTGAGAATATCAAGGAATCAATGTACTTTCTCCGGTCTGTTTCAGTTGCCCTCTGGCCAGTCTTGAGTTTAGAAGTAAGTATGACAACAGTATGCCCTTAGTAAAAGGAAGGCTCCATCCCCAGTACCGGTAAAGAAATCACTCAGAGGAGTGATCTATTTCTGACATTTTAATATAAATTTCATTCACCCTCTCAAATTCAGTTCAACTGGATGTAAGTTCTTATTAAACTGGCCTCTCCATTTTATCCTGCTGCTTCTATCATGGCCTCACTGTGGTTTTCTAGGAAGGGTGAAGTAATAAATAAATTAGACTCTGTCGTAGTGCAAAAGCAGCTATAGACATTATGTACATGGCCATTTTCCAATAAAACTTTATTTATAAACCAGCCACAGGATTTGGCGCAGAGCAATTGAATACCCACCGTAGAGTCCCAGAATGAAAATGTTGGGGGTCTGTCCTCACTATCTTCCTTATGTTATAAATCTAAGCAATTCTCAGGTTACAATGAGAATTCCATTCAGTAACACACACACACACACACACACACACACACACACACACACACACACACTCCTGGCTTCTGTTGCTCTCACCTCCCATCCCCTTACCACCATATACTAACTTATATCACACTAATACATTCAGTAACATTTTTTTAGCCCCAGATAAGTAAGTGATTGTTGGATCACATGCATTTGCTGAAGACATATGAAACTTTCTTGGGAGAGGTTTTAAAATGTATTAACACATTATAAATTTATTTTTTATTATCTGTTTGTGCATGAGAGTGCACATGTATGGACGTCAGACACCTTGGTGTCTTTCCTCAGGAGCCATCCACCTTGAGATTTTGGAGGTGAGATTTCTCATTGGGATTTGAGATTTTATGTTTGGGATAGGCTACCTGACATTGCGTTCCAGAGATCCACCTTTCGCTGCCTCCCACACAGTGAGGTTACAAACTCACAGCACCAAACTTAATTTTTTTTACATGATTTCTGGAAATCAAACTAAGGCCCTCATATTTGCAAGGCTAGCACTTTATATCTATATTCCTATCCCTTATAAATCATTTTTTTTATAGAAAATGCCACCCTGAATATAAACTAAAGAAAACCAGGGTCCAGTTTGGAATTTAGAATTTCCAAATTCATGCAGTAATTACACTTGTGTTCTTAGGTGGGACACTGGCACCCTTCTAAAATATTATTGGCATTTTAGTGTGCATTGTGGGAATGCAGCTAGCACACTGAAACTACAATGCCACTCATTATTTGTGAGAGTGAATCTGAAGTAGGCGTTTAGTTTGTTTGTTTGTTTGTTGTATATACAACATTCTGCCTGCATGTATGCCTACAGGCCAGAAACGTGCACCAGACCTCATTATGGATGTTTGTAAGCCACCGTGTGGTTGCTACGAATTGAACTCTGGACCTTTGGAGGAGCAACCTGTGCTTTCAACCTCTGAGCCATCTCTCCAGCCACAGGCATTTGGCTTTTTAAGGCATATAGATTTAAAGAAAAAGTTAGCTAATGTGACTATGGACTAAATCCTGATGTTTCAGAGTCATCAGGATGGTACCAGGATGTCTGAAGCTTGAAAGTCAGTGGCTACTCTGCCTCTTAGAGCTTGGTGCTTGGTTATATTGTCTGCTAATTAGAGGTTAATACTCAGGGGACATCTTCATCATCCTTCCCGGCCAGAAACTGTATGGCTCACCAGTTCTGCCTAATAAAGTCAGTTACATTTTTCGCTTGAAATCAGTGCCTTTTCAGCCTGAAACCAAAGTGTTCTACATTGCTCCTATAAAATGTGGGATAGGGGGTACAGGGGGCACCTTGGTCAGTGTTTACAAAGTGCTTGTTCCTTAGATTTATGCTCTGAAAAGGGCGAGGGGGAGCTCTCATGGTCAAAAGTGTGGGACAGTACTGTTTGTGGGGAAGCCATGTGTGCTATCCCACATCCAAGCCTTAGAAGAGACCTAAGTAAAAGGCTCATTCCTGTCTACCCATTTATTTGATGGAGGGTCCTCCATTGTGGAACCAGTATTTCTTGCTGTTGACCAACTCTTCTCTTCAGATCTGTTGCTAGCCCTCCTGGGTTGAAGGCACATTAAGGTCTACGGCTCTGGTGCACCTCCACCACTACTCAGGATCGGTGTTCACCTCACAGCACACGTCAACCTGCCAGCAGCTAGCTGTGTATTCATCTTGCCTTTCACTCCCAAAGTTTGCAGAGGATTCAGTCGCTTTGCTTGGGCACTTTCTCGTCTCTGCTCTTGCTCTCAAAACTCTTTACAAGCTAGCTGAATCCCCTGCAGCGGTGGCTCTCATTTCTGAAGTCTGACTAGCCTCCAGGCCTTGATGGCCTTTTTACCTGCTAGAGTTCACCTTCCTGGGCTCCTGTTTTCCATAATGTACATTTGCCTTTGGAGACTTAAATGACATACATATGGAGCAAGTTGCCTCACAGCTTAGTCACTGAGGTTTCCTTTCCAATAGTGTGTGTTGCCATGTCTGTAAATCCACACCTTTCTCCTTCTTCAGTGTCTCATCTCTTACCCATGCAAAATCATATAGAATATTTTCCTCTCACATATTATATACCTCCAAGTTCAATTTGAGTCTTTTGAAAAAACTCATAGAATGCAACTATACTAACTGTTTTGGTGTCTTTTTCTGTTAATTCAACATCTCCATTAATTTGGCATCAGTTTTTTAGTTGGATGTTTTCATCCAACTAAATGAGCCTTTATATCCTGAATCTTTCGTTATTTGTCAGGTTTAGTTATTTGGCAAACTCTGGTATAGCAAGCATAGTTTAGTCTAGGATTCATTGCTCCCTATTACTGAGGAAAAGCCACCTTTCTGAGTACTTTGCCCAGTACCTCGTTATCTTGTTTAATTTCAGGGGACAGTGCCAGACTTGGTGCTAGGCACATTCTTATTAATGCTACAGAAGGATCTTTCTTACATACTGATTAACATCTCTCCCCATATCTGAGGGGACCCTGGTGCTGATCTCAGCCCTCTCCCTGTGTAGCATTCTCCTCAGTAAACTGCCCTGCAAACTCTAGGCACCTTGCTCTCCCAGGCTCTCAGCTCTTTCCCAACACAGTGTCCACCAGGAACTTCTTGGTTCCCTCTCGCTTGCACTTTGACCAGGAAACACTTGAAGCAATAAACAGAGCCAGTTGAGGGTCTTATTTACTTTTCCCATCTCTCAGGAATCAGGGTCTTATTGCTAGAATCCTGTCTTTTAAACCTTTTCTTTTCTTTCTTTCTTTTTTTATCTTCTTTTTTTTTCTTTTTTTGTCGAGTTTTTGTTATTGTTGTTGTTCTGTTTTGTTTTGATGTTGTTGATATTTCAGGCAATAGAATAAATTAGTGTATTTTTTCCAGACTGAAAGATTAACAATAGTTATCTATTTTCTGCCTCAAGGTCAGTTGGAGTTCAGTTGATTCAGTATGTGTTCATTCCAATATATTTCATTGTAAGCTGTGCGGCCTCACGTAATTTCTGTCGGGATATATGTGCTTGCTTTAGCTAGCATTGGAAATAAGCCTGAAGCTTTCAAAAGAACTTAGCACCCTTTTTGATAAAATGTTTTTAATCTTAAAGAAGTCATAGGCATAATGTTGGCCTTGTCCTAGACATTAAACTTAGACTTCTAGAGAAAAAAAATATGAATTTTTAAAAATGACTCTGAAAATGGTCCTCTCATACCTTTGTTTGTCGTTTGACAATTAGAGGACAATGTGTATGAGACTATGCAGGAGTCCCAGGAGACCCACATGTCCAGCCATCTAGATGAAGTCATTGCTGCTGTCAGCGTCACTTCTAAAAACAGGATCCCGAATAAGCTGCTTCAGACAGCACTGTTCCAGCCTCCTCGAGAGAAACTCCACCTGTGTGAAGAGAGAGCAAAGTCCTACTCAAGCAGCCGAGAGGTAAGGAGCCTGGGGTGGCTCGCCTGCTCTCTTGAGAACTGAGCTATCATCCCAAGCAAGAGAAGCAGGGGAGATGAGGCTACATTTCCAACCTCAGGTGCAAGAGTCCTTAAGAACCTGCTTGCCTTCTGTCACGAGTGTACGCCTTCCTACTGTAGACACAGTTGCTGACATGCCAACACCAAATGTTTATTGAGTATGATAGTCTTCATTGTCAACATGACTGGATTCAGGATCACTAAGAGATGGGGGTCGGGGTGGGGTGGGGGTGGGGCCAATACCTGAATGTGTCTGTGAAGCATTTCCAGAGAGGAATAACGGAAGGTTAAGAGACCGTGCTGACTGCACCCATAGTACACCCCCATGTGCTTAGGCCACGCTGAAATCCGAGAGGAGAAAGGAGGAACCTTGTTGAAGGCCAGAATTTCCCTTTGCTTCCTGACTGCCGTGCTGGAGCCGCCCCGATCCACCCCTCTCCTCGTCATGATGGACTGAGCCCTCAAGAAGCCTGAGCTCAAGCAAATGGCTCCTTTAGGTTGTTTCTCTCTGGTATTTTGGTCACAGTAACAAAAAGTCAG
The DNA here is from genome assembly GCF_008632895.1 of Mastomys coucha. Lineage (NCBI taxonomy): Eukaryota > Metazoa > Chordata > Mammalia > Rodentia > Muridae > Mastomys > Mastomys coucha. The sequence goes on from NW_022196904.1 coordinate 57,841,254, forward strand.
AGTATGTTGAGTGTCAGCGCATGCCAGACCTGCAGTGGATAACAGTGCATACACGACGTTCCTCACAGTCTCGAGGAGTTTCGAGCTGAGAGTTAGCTTTTCCATCCACTTGCTGCAGCTGGTCCTGCGGGAGCTGTTCACTGCAGGCTAGCCGGAGAACCTGAGAGGTGGTCAGTATCTGTTCTACCTGCCTAATTTTCCTTCACCCCACAATATTTTCCACCATTAAAGTGTATGTACTTCTTAAATGACTTGTTGTTTACTGTTTACAGTCACATGAACACCCTGTCACCCCAGCAGACCATTGTTCGAGTCTCTGCTACTTCCAGAGTGCTCGGCACATAGGAAGCACTCAGTAAATACTTACTGGGTGATAGATGTACGGGGAGGGCGTGTCTCTTGAGTTCCAAGCCATCTACCTGGTAAACTTGTTTTCTCTTTCTGACAGTACAAACAGGCCATCCAGGAGCTTGTGCGCTGTGTGGCACTAACGAGAATTTGCTATGGCGACTCGCACTGGAAACTAGCAGAGGCGTACATTAATCTGGCTCAGGGTTACCTCCAGCTGAAAGGTGAGCTTCCCGGGCACCAGCTGATGGGCTTCTGTTCTCCCTGCCCCCAAGCTTATTCACACCAAAAGGATCAGGTTTTTGTGGCTCTTACGCGATTGCCTTCAGGAAGAATCATGAAGGTATATACATATAGGTGACAACAAGAAGAAAGGAAGATTGTGATGTGCATTTTTTTTTGTGTGTGGTATTATTGGAGTCCTTAGAGGATAATTGGTTGGATCAAAAGATGGCAGGAAAGAAGCCAAGACATGGAATGGAGGCTTAGAGTGGGAGTGGACCCCATAGTTTTCTTGAGAGGGGAGTTGTATGGGAAAGACCCACTCTTTGAGTGTAAGTAGCCAAAAATGAAAGGGAGAGAGGAGAGAGAGAGAGAGAGAGAGAGAGAGAGAGAGAGAGAGGGGGAGGGGGAATGATTTTCACTTTTGAGTATAAGTGAGCCCAAAACTGAAAGGCTAACTCAAGCTGGCATTCACTTATACAACTTTAAAGTCCAAGGTGAAATTTGCTTAAAAAGAATATCCCACCCACCCAGAGAATCCCAGGATTTGGAGGCACCACATTTAGACCACATTGGAGTATGTGCCAAAGTAAAGGCTTTTGGTTCTCCCTGTACTGGGAAAGGAGCTGGTGTTGGCCAGCTTAGGATGTGCAGGGGTTGAGCATCCTAGAAGGAAAATAGAAGGTGGGGATGGATGCAGGAAGGTTAAAAAAAAAAAAACCCAAAAGCCGACACTCAGGATGCTATATGTTCTACACGCTGACTAGGCTGACTCGCAGGAGCTATGTCACAGCACACTCTACACTCAGATTATCAACTGAAGAGCATGCTAGGATGTTGGCAACATGAAGCCCCCCTCCCCCAGGGTCCAGCCTTATGACCAGAAAGCACCATAAGACCAGACTATTCTTACCTGTTAGTCAAAGGCCATCAGATGGGGGGGCAGGGCAGAGGGGGTATTAGGGCTATCTCATCTGCACCTCCTCTGAGTTTTCTAGATTCAGAGAGAGTGAATTTGAGTCAAAACAGCTGGCAGCAAATCGCATTGCTAGTAAGTAGCTGATCTGAGGCTGAGTACCAGGGTCCTGCCATCTGGGCTTTGAAGTCCTGGCTTCCTTCTGTACCCTCCCGTGTGGATCCCTTCTTCTTCGTGGCTCTTCCTCTCTCAGTTTCAAGTCAAAGCAGCATTCATATTGAGCAAGGTGTCACTGGGGGCCAGCCCCCATGCTAACTGCTATACAGAACCTCTTCAGACTTCTCCTCTACCTGTGAGGGAGGGTATTCTTGTCACTCCTCCTCACAGCCAAGGCAGCTGAGGCCAGTTTCTTAGTTAGTGATGGAGCAGAGGATTCCTGCTCCACAGTCTCACCTCAGAGCCCATGTTGTTGGAACTAAACCTGTGCTGTCTCCAGTAGATCAAGTTGAAGTGCTAAGGGGCGGGGCTGAACACGCAAACCTAGATGGACAAGTCACACTAATGAAGCTCTAATAGCCTGGTTAAGGCTGAGCCCTTAAAATCCTGAAGGGTTCTTACACAAAGAGCATAAGGCTTGCTTCTCTCCCTTAGAAGGTATATTGTTTCTGTTTTATAGACACAGGGATGGATTAACCTCATATTTTGACAGCTTTTGCAGAGAACTGAGATTAAGTGTAATTCAGAATGTAGGGCTGGAGATGTATGAATGTGAGTGGAACGGGGTATCTGGGTGTGTGTGTGAGAGGCGGGTACAGACTCTAGGCTCCCTAGCTGGTGTTCCTCAGTGTCACCCCTCCCACAGGGTAATCAACCCCTAGAAGAACACGGAACATATGGGGAAATCCATCCTTCGTAATAATGCTTATTACTCTGCCTCATGTTAGTCTGCTGCTGTACAGGAACAAGAGGTTACACCACAGTAGTCCATTGCCTCCTGGGGTTGGGCTTCTAGAAGTATTTATAGAGACTGTATTTGCATTATGCTAAAAGGGCTCTTTAATATCATGATTGTAAATGGGTGAGCAGAAGACTCAGCATTTTTAGCATTTCTTTTAGATTGCTATCACTCAAGCCAGGATTACAATTCCTGAATATCTTACTTCCTACCCAGAATGCTATAGTTCTTGCATTCCATTTGTGTTTTGATAATTACTGATATTTTACATCTGATACTGGGAGTATTTCAAAGCTGTTCAGCTCATTCTGCTTATTTTATTTCTAGACAGGCCATTTTGGGAAATGTTTTTCATCTTGAATATGTGATATGAAACAGTTGTCGGGTTGTTCTAGTCAGGGTGCCATTGCATACTTCCCAGATCTATGTCTGTGTGTTACTGGACAGCATATGGTAACCCTGCCAGGACCCAGCCATGGAGGCTCGAGTTCCTGCCAGCTGCGATTAAAGAGAGACTGTCACTTCTTTCCCTCTGTTCATAGGGTTGTCGCTACAAGCAAAGCATCATGCAGAAAAAGCCAAAGAAATCCTGGCCAACTCCATCGAGAATCCCTATCACAACAAAACAGATATCTTCAAGTGTTCCCTAGAGCTTTTCTACACCCTGGGGAGAGCCTTGGTCTCCCTTCAAAAGTATCCTTTTGCCTCTAATCACAAACAGAAAGCTCTGATGCTATGATTCTTAGAGTTAATTCTCAAAGCCAAACAAGGTCACTAGGTGATTCAGGGATAGAAGGAAGTATCATCTGAGGGGGAAAACGTCCAGGATACGGGGTCCCACAATCTAGAACAGGCAGGACTTTTCCTGAACCTATTTCAGATTTAAAGAAGCCTCAGAGAACTTGATAAAAGCAGAGAGACTTTCCAAGGAGATGCTGCAATGTGGGAACATTATACAGGAAGAGTGGATAGAAATCCAGTCTCGGATCAAGCTGTCGTTTGCACAGTAAGTCTCCAGTGTAGAACTTGAATGCATGGTAACTGGAGGCTGTGCCCGCTGGCTTCTCCCAAGGCCACTGTCCAATAAGGAAGAGCAACACTGTCATGTCAGAGCAGCCCCAGCCAAGACAAACGCAGTGACACTTGTCACTTGATGTAGAGTACACCCATATCCCTGCCCCCCCACCCCTCACCGCCATGGCCGCAGAGACCCTCACATCATTCCCCTGACTGACTTTCTGCCTGTCCTGCCCTCCATCCTTCTCTTCCCCACTCCTCCCCTCCCACAGCATCATTGCCATCTGTCCCAGGAAGCGTCACTGATACAGGAGAGTTTTTCTGAGTTCCACCCTGGGATGGGACTCCTAGGTTACAGGCTAGCAGCATACTGCAAAGTTCACCATTGCTGCACACAGCTGCTGTCTCTTGCAGGATGAATGGGGTCTATTTTAGTCAGGATTTCTCTTCCTGCACAACATCATGACCAAGAAGCAAGTTGGGGAGGAAAGGGTCTATTTAGCTTACTTCCACATGGCTGTTCATCACCAAAGGAAGTCAGGACTGGAACTCAAGCAGGTCAGGAAGCAAGAGCTGATGCAGAAGCCATGGAGGGATGTTCTTTACTGGCTTGCTTCTCCTGGCTTGCTCAGCCTGCTCTCTTATAGAACCCAAGACTTCCAGCCCAGGGATGGCACCACCCACAAGGGGCCCTACCCCCTTGATCACTAATTGAGAAAATGCCCCACAGCTGGATCTCATGGAGGCACTTCCCCAACTGAAGCTCCCTTCTCTGTGATAACTCCAGCCTGTGTCAAGCTGACACACAAAACCAGCCAGTACAGGGTCCTATCTTGTTACAGCCCTAACAATGTTTGGTACTGTAACTCTTTCTAATTAGCTGCCCTGAAGTAGGTACCCAGTTATTTTTAAATTCCATTTACTTATTGAATTAATTGAGTACCTCTGTATACTTGTGAGCCATTTGGGATTCTCCTTCTACAAATAGGGTGTAAAGTTCTATCTTATTCTTCTTTTGGACTTCTCTGTGCTTTTCCTACTAATAATTGAGAGTTTCTTATATGTGCTGCGTGTGAATTATGTTGCTTATATTTTCTTTTATCTATTGCCCTTTATTTTGTCTGTGGTAGTCTTCATAACCTAGGAATTCTTCATTTTACCAGAGTTATAATCATTCATTTTTTCCCTTTTGATTTATGCCTTGGGATTTTGTTTACCACCCAAATATCAGAGTCTCCATAATTTTCCTCTACCTCATATGTTTTAAGATTTAAAAAAAAAAAAAAATAGTGTATATATGTGTGGGTTTGTGCACATGAGTGCAGTACTCAGAGAGGCCAGAAGGGGCGTCAGTCCTTGGCGCTGGAGTTGAGGTGGTTGTGATCCACCTGATGTGGGGTCCGCTGCAGGAGCAGCATCTGCTGTTGACCAGCGGAGCATCTTCCACCTCTGCCTCAAGTGTTAACCATGGCCTCATTACTGACTGTATTCTTAGTGTTTCATATCTTAGCTTAGAAGTGCCACTTTGGTCCAGAGCCAATACAAACGAGGAGTTTTCATCTGCTGATGTATGTATCTTTTTCTGAGCCATTCCAGTATTGACTGTTATTCCAGCTGTGCATCCTGGGTGGAAGCACATCTGCTGAAGTGCCTGTGAGACTGATGTGTCTTCTTTTGTGAGCCGCCCCACTCTCAGCCTTTATGAATGTTCCCAATGGCACAGAAGAAATCATGTTCTTTATTTTGTGTGTTTAATGACCTAATGAGTCTGTATTATATTGAAATTATTAATTTTCAAATGTACATCTTAATTTTCTCTTTTATTTTCTTTTTTGTTCTTTTTTTTTTTTTTTTTTTTTTTTTTTTTTTTTTTTTTTTTTTTTTTTTTAGACAAGGTTTCTCTGTGTAGCATTGGCTATCCTGGAACTCACTTTGTAAACCAGGCTGGCCTTGAACTCAGAGAGCCACCTACCTCTGCCTCCTGAGTGGTGGGATTAAAAGGGTGCATCACCATGTCAGACACATCTCTAAATTTTTGTCAAGTTGCTATATTAGTGTTTAGATGAATGTATTTAGACCCCCAAGTACAATCAGTGTTCTATCTACATGTAATTTTCCCATCTTAACATATATTCTGAGGTTGTTTTGCTGGAGGGGGAGGGGGTTGGCGGAGGGCCCGAAGCAGCATTTCTCCATACTCTTCCATTCTTGTAATTATGGCATGTCTCTTTTTGGTCTCTGTCCAAGTTTTGTTTGTGTTGCTGTGATGACATTTACCCTGACCAATAGCAACTGGGAGTGGGTGGGCCTTAAAATCCATCACATGGACCATTAGTGTGGAAGTCAAAGCAGAAATTCAAAATGTCACATCGACAGTCAAGAGCTGAGAGACAGGGGTGTGCCAGACGCCCAAACACACTGACACGTGCAGTTTCATTAGTCATCAGGGAAGTGGGAGCTAAAGTAGTAAGGTCCCACTAAAGGGCCTAAACCTTTCAAAAGACCAGTGGTGCCAAGCGTTGGCAAGGATGTGGCATATAGAGATACCTTCTTCTTCATAGCTGCTTGGGTGTATTTGATAGGTCTCTTTAGAAAACCATTTGGCATCATCTCCTAAGTATGAACATCTTCACGCTCTTTGACCCAACAGTATCATCGTAATATACACCCAGCAGGAATCTCTGTGTGTTTGTCTACCAGAACTCACATCCGAGTGTGCTCCCAGCCCCCTTATTCAATAAGCCAAGCTAAGACCAGCCCAAATCTCTTCAGAGGGAGGCTGAAAATCTGTGATCTGTTCATATAAAAGGGCGACTGTGAAGCTGCTTATTACATAACATCATGTCTGACCGTCACAAACACAGAATTCAGTTGAAGAAACCAGACCCCAAATATTCAAACTGCCTGGTTCTAATGATAGAACTGAAGGGGAAAGGGCCGTATTTTGGTAACCGGGAGGGCTAACCCACACAGAATCTTTTCCTGCTCAGAATAAGATGCTTTTCTATCCCATTGCGCAGGAGGCATACAGATCTGCTTGCATCTGTTGACACCTGACCGATGTGTCAGTTCTTAGTGTTGAGCTCTGTTGCTACAAAACACTCACATAGCCTGTGCCAGATTCTGGCACCACCTTCAGAGTGCTTGCCAAATCGCAATACCAAGCCTTGACAGCAGGGGGCGAACTTTGTCCACATCTGTGTCAGATAACCAGCAGGAATTTAAAGTTCCAGTTAACCTCTCTGGAGATACTTTTGGGCACAGTAGAGTTATTTCCAGTGTTGCCACGTTCTGCCATTCTGATGATTCTCCCTGACATTTTATATAGAACTCACAGGTTTAGGATGCATGGTTTTCATTTTATCTCTTTGCTTTCTGTTTTCGTAGAAATAGGAGTATTTTATTCAAACTGTCTTGCTTTACAAAAAAAAAAAAAGGCCTTGGTTTTGGATATGTCTGTAGTTACACTTGAACTGTGTGGCATTTTCTTTCCTTCATGAGTCTTTGGGGATGGAAGGCCAGGCGAAGGTCTCAGGCAGCCTTTGAATTTCTGCCCCTTTTAAAAGGACATCTTTTAGTGTGTCCTCTCCTGCTTCTCCTTTTATGGTGCCCACCAGGCTGGCCTGACACACATAGCAAGGGCTGCAAAGTGACTCATGCTCAGGCTTCCACCACCGCAGGAGGCCTGGAGATTCTCCCCCCCACCCCACCCCCGCCCCCATGTCCCATCCCCTGCTCTGCCACAGTACCACTGAATTCAGTAACAACTTACTATCTTCGCTGAGTGTCAAAGTGTTCCTGCGTTGTCTCTGTTAAATTGTCACCAGCAAAGACAGGAAAACTCTCCCCCACTCCTCATCCTTGTGTTCTGTCCTGGGAACTTGCACAAAGACCCAGAGGTGGCTAGTTGTTTTTACATATACAGTTGCATGCTCGTGCATGCGTGCATGCACGCACGCATGCACGATAACAAGGTTCCATTGCTGGTGGTGATAAACTGATGGTCTGTTGCTGCTCCACAGCATATGATCTGTCCCCAGCTTTCTCTGTGACCATGTGACATTATGTTTGGAGTCTTCCCCAGCTTGCCCCATGAGCACCTGGCCTCACCCAGCTGTGCTGCACTAGCCCAGGAATGAGCAAACACTTTTTTGCCTCGAGCATGAGGAGGACCGCCTGCCAAGTGTTTCCAAGCATCGTGGCATGGTGTGATGGACACTGTGGGCTGTGAGTCAGCTCCCTCGGTTCAAGTCGGGGTTCATTCGGACCACCCCACAGGGAGAGTGTGGGCAATCCCCTGCTTCCTGCGAGGTCACTCTCCTCTCTCCCTAGCATACAAAGGATAGGAGCTCAGGACAGCTCTGAGGACTCAATGAGCACCAGGTTAAAGCTGCTGGGGAATGGGAAGGGGAGGGAAGGGGAGGGCAATAAACGCCACATTAGCTGCCCATCACTGATCACTGTCTGTGGCAGCAGGCTCCTGAATTATTTATTCATCCTCAGTCCTTACTGCAAGGTATATTCTCTTACATTCCCATTGGCAAATAAAGGAGCTAAGGCTGAAAAACACCAAGGGGAAGTAAGTAGCCAGACAGAGCCTGCACCAAAGCTTGCACATTCATTCATTCATTCATTCATTCATTCATTCATTCATTCATTCATTCATTCATCCTCTCTCCCTCCCCTCCCTCCTTTCCCCTTATTTCTTTCTCTTTTCTTTTACTTCCCTTCCTCTTCCTCCTCCTCCTTTCTCCTCCATCATCATCTTCTTTTCTCCTTCTCCTCCTCCTCTTCCTCCTCCTCCTCCTGGCTGAAATTCTGGAAACCACTAGGTAGACCAGGCTGACTGGGAACTCACAGAGATCCTCCTGCCTCTTCCACCTCCTGAGTTACATGTGTACACCACCACTCCCAGTCTAAAGCCTGCTCTTTCAAATCAGTGCCCAGGCTGCTGAGCACAGTGTGGAGAAGAATTCACTAATGTCACAGCTTCGCCATGTGTGGAGAGAGACACTGATATACGTCTTTTCAAATGCTGACTCTTGGAAACCCCACCTGTCCTCTTTGGAGGTTCGGTTCTCATCGGAGTGTTATCCTCAGCTGTGTTCCCGCACAGTCCTTCCCATTTACCGATGGACAGGCAGCATTCTCACCAAAGTTGTAAACCCGCCAAGCATACTGTCACATTCTGCTGTTCAGAATTCTCTGTCTTCTCATCTGTTTTGTGTTTCCTCAAGCTACCAAATGCACCACAGGCACACTAGATGGTAAATCTCCAAACATTGCCCACGGCAGAAAGGAAGGGATAGGAGCAAATGCTGCTGCCCAACAGGCTGCTGGGGAGGAAACAGAGGCTGAAGATGCTTAAGTGAGTCGGACATGGAGGAAAGAGTATAATTTAGTTGGTCCTTGATATAATACACTTCGGGTTCCTTTTCCATTAACTATGTTGTGACTCTAGAGGGAATGTGTCTTCTGTTTTGCCTTTTTCAGAAGGCTCTGTGTCTTATACCAGTGTGGTAGCCCATTACTGCCGCTGTTAAGTGGCAAGACCCTGTGTAACAGCAGACACCTTCAGCATCGGAGGGTGACAGTAAATGCTTCCTTCTATGATACACTGTCCAACAGTGTTGTCCTTGTTTCTTTAATAAAGTCTTTAAAGTACATGAAACTGTAGCTAATGTTATCCAAATTCTCATGTGCTTGTGACCAAGCTTACAAAATAGAAAAATTCTTACAAATGGAAACCTGTTAGCATTTCCTCTGTCCTGTTTTCTTCCCCATGTAATAGGCAATTACCATAGTAAGCTGAGCATTTTTTCATATGTCTATAGCCATATATATCCTTTTCTATTTTAAACTCTGTGTTTAAATTTCATTCTGTAGCTAGCTCCCCGCCCCCGCAGCATTCCCCGTACATTTTTGAGATGTCTCCCCTTCGGTTGTTCCAATCTCTTCATTTTGGGTGATTTTCCTTCAATTTTTGCCTGGTTTAGACCTATGCTTGTGAGAGTGGACACGTGACTTGTTCCCAGCTTCTCTACTGTGAACACTACTTACATGATCATCGTCGTGTGTTCGGGCACACATGCCTGGGAGGACAGTTCCCTTGGTGCCAAGCATCCACACCCTCAGCCTTAGCGAGTTTCCCGGACACTTTCCACCTGCTTCTGTCCCCATTGGCAGGTTATGAGTTCATCTTCCTGCACTCCTCTGCCAACATTTGATGTTGTCTGGCTGCTTATCCTTGCTGTTCATGTGAGTGCACAGTCATCTCATAGTTTCTGTGATTATCTTTCATGTTTCTTAAACATTTAGAATTTCTATTTTCTGAATTGTCCATTCACCATTTTTTTTTTTTTTTTGAGACAGAGTTTTGCTCTGTTGCCTTAGCTGACCTGAAAATTGCTATGAAGGCCAGGCTGAACTCATGGAGATCCACTTGTCTCTGCCTCCCAGGTGTTGGACTTAAGGGTGTGTGCCATCATGCCTGGCTTGGTCACCTCCTTCTATGGAGCTGTCTGCATTCAGTAATTCTGCAGACATTCTCCATGTCTCCGGCACTCTCCTTTACTGGTTCCTGGCATTATACACTCTGCAGTTTACCCTTTCCCACCAACTGTATGCTGTCCTTGGGCCCAGCAGCTGTACTTGGCATTGTTTTACTATTACTTGTGTGAGGAGCGGCTGGGAGTCAAACCGAGGGCCTCTGGAGTGCTGGACAAGCGATAACCACTGAGCTGCACCCCCCAGTGCTAGGAGTTTTAGTTTTTACTGTGACCAGTTCACCTGCCTTTTCTGTTCTAACTTGTAGCTCATAGAAGTGCTTCCCTCCCTGAAGGTTCAAAGTCACTACTGTTCCTTATGTTTTCTCTCGAACATATCAAAATCGTGGTCCACAAATGTCGACTTATAATTTATGTGGAGTGGAGCTTTTGTATACGTGGCTTGAGGGCTCTTGTTTCACATAATTTAAAATTATGTTGACCCATAATTTCTTTCTTTTGATGACGAGCACATATTATTCTTACAATAATGTTCTGATCTTTTAGTTCAGTTAGATTTGTAAGACTCTCCTGGCTCATTCACATGCTGTTTTCAATCACTTTGAACTGATCTTTCCCATCTTGCTGATTCTCTCTTGTTTGTGATGAGAAGAGATCTGGAGCTGAGCCCATTTCTTCACAAAGACAACCTGAGGCTGTTGCCTTTGGCATGTGGGTAGCAGGGAGAGAGAGCAAAGGATCCAGTTGTGTGTGTGTGTGTGTGTGTGTGTGTGTGTGTGTGCAGGATTCAGGGGAGTAGCCCATGCTCCCCACAACCTGACTGGACAGGTTCAGATGAGGAAGTCTCAGAAGTCCATTCTTGCTCACGCTCTGTACATGTGGGTACTCCAGCTAAGTGTGCACATTCTGCTCCTAACACAGAGCTCATACGGATGCTCTGCCCTCAGCTGATACTCTTCCATACCATTTTCCCTAAGGGAAAGTCTCTGGATGCTGGAAAGTGTCATGGCTTTTTCTAAATTCAGGTGATGTGCTGATGGTGGGTCACTGCAATTTGACTGTGGTCGGCATCATTACAAATCTGTCTTGGGAAGGAAGAAGTGCTGGCCGGGTTAATAAGGACATACCTCGCTTCCTTTGCAAGTGTTTGCTCAGATGTACTCCCCTGGACGCCTGCAGGTCTCGGCTCTGCTCCTCTGATTTTCACAGTAATCTCAGAAGCGGAGGATGCACACTTTCCTTCCTTGCCAGACTCAGTGGTTTCTGACTGTAAGAAAGGAAAATGGCCATGAATTCTTTCTCCTTTGTTCAGGTATCAATGACCTTTCCTGAATTCTTTAGGCAAATTGCATAGAAATGAATCTAGAAAGCGTGTATGTTTTTCTAGATTTTAAATGAGAAATCAAACAAATTTAGCCTGTAAAGATGTAAATATTTTAGGCTTTATGGGTTACAGGATCACTATGACAGCTATTCAGATTTACCATTGTTATCCCAAAGCTGTTATCCCAATAATTTTCTTTACAAGTGAGCAGATTTGATCCTCCCTCTGCAGTTTGCTGGCCCTCATTTTTCCATTGCCAAGGATCTCTGTGGGGTTTCTCTGCAAAAGTAAGGAAAGGTATGGAAAGATAATGATTACATATATATTTCCAGCTTGTCAGGAGTGCAAAGGTCAAGCTATATTGGGTTGCCTGTTAATCTTTCTACTCCCCAAATCAGAGTTGCCCCGAGCTCTTCCTTGCTTGATCCAACCATGTTTCTATCATTGACCCCTTTCTGTGTTTGGTCCTTTTACCAATTATAGACAGTATCCAAGCTCACAAGTTATTCAGTCCAGATTTTTTTTGGTTTTTCGAGACAGGGTTTCTCTGAGTATCCCTGGCTGTCCTGGAACTCACTCTGTAGACCAGGCTGGCCTCGAACTCAGAAATCCACTTGCCTCTGCCTCCCAAGTGCTGGGATTAAAGGCGTGCACCACTATCTCCCGCCCTGCTCAGTCCAGATTTTTAAATATTACTATCTAGTGTATGTTTACATGTACACACGCACACACACACACACACACACACACACACACACACACACACTCTCACACATGCACACACATACCAGTGCCCTCCTAGGCCAAAAGAGGCTGTCAGATCTCCCAGAACTGAACTGAACTGTGAATCACCCAATGTGGGTGGGTGCTGGAAACTGATCCTCTGAGAGAGCAGCAAATGACCTTAACCAGTGAGCCATCGCTCCCTAAACCCCACCCCCTTATCTTACCATTGAGACAACAGATCTGAAGAATGTCTTTCTTCCTATCGGTTAACCTTTGTAGAACACACATAGAAGTGAACACTGCCCAGTGGCTGAAAGAAGAAGGCCTGCTTGTGGTGTCTGTGGACCTGTGGCCATGGCAGCTGGAGCAGCTTCTGTCTTAAAGAAGCTGGGTGGTGTGGGAGGATGGCTGTTCTTCATTAAGAATTTCGGACCTAAGATTATCCTGCCAGAGGAACATATTTAATAGTCTTCATACTTTGAAGACTGATATTGTAAATGTCAATTATTCTGCTTCCTATGACATCTATAGCAATTTTTTAAATATGAGAAGTTATTTTCCTAAGAAGCTAAGACTTTTTATTTCTAATGTTATGCTAGCATTATATATATGTATACATATGTATATTATATATATGTATGTGTATATGTATGCATATACACACATCATATAGAAGAAACTATGGGAAACTTAGAAAATCATAAACAAGAATAGTAAGCCACTCACAATTCAATTGCTCAGGGATCGCTAACACGTTGGTGGCGTCTCTTGTGACATCTCTCTCTGTGCCTTTGTGCCCATGTAGATTAGCTATAAAGACTTCACATGCAGGAGTTGATGGACAAAATAGCTTTAAAACCTACTAAAGAACATAAACTGTGTGTATGTTTCACTAAAGACCATAAATTGCGTGTGTGTCTGGGTTATTGATAAAGTTCAGCATTAACTTGAGTGGCTCTTTGGCATTGTACAGTATAAATACTCTCTCTGTGCTCTCTGTGGACAGTTCCCTGATGCTGAGCTTGAAGTGCACCACCACCACCACCACCACCACCACCACCCTCACCACCACCACCACCACCACCGTCACCATCATCATCATAGCAATACTAAGGCAAACATTCTTGTGTGTTTCTCGCTGTCAGGCATGAGTATCTCCTCAAGATAAATTTCTATGATAACAGCAGGATTAGTATTTATGTCCATCCATTTTGTGCATACTCTTGTTAGTGTGGAGCTTTTATTCAATTATAATCTCCCCAAAGTTAATAAGAATATTCCACATCATCATCAATACTGGATAGATCACTCTTTCTCTCTCTCTCTCTCTCTCTCTCTCTCTCTCTCTCTCTCTCTCTCTCTCTCTTTCTCTCTCTCTCTCTCTCCCTTTCTCCCTGCTTTGCTCCCCCCTTCCCCCGTGTGTGTGGAGGAGGAGAATTTGGGACACTGCTGTATTACCCTCCCGTGACACAAGGTCCCCAGTAATCTTGTGTCTCTGCATCTTAGCTCTTGGCCCCAGGTGCACACAGCAGTATCTGCTTTTTACTTGGCTGCTGGAATCCAAGCTCAGGGCTCAAGTCTTCACGCTTGCACAGCAAGTGTCCTTCCCACTGAGCCATCTCTCCACCCAGACTGGACAATTTTTTTTCTGGGATCTTGAGACAAGGTCTCTACAGAGCCCTGGCTGTCCTGAAACTCACCATGTAAACCAGGTTGACTTTGAACTCGCAGAGACCCTCTTGCCTCTGTTTCCCTAGCACTGGGATTAAAGGTGTGCACCACCATGGCTGGCACCATATTGGACAATTTCTAAACAGATGAGTCATCAAAATCCCAGCATCCTTTATGATCGTCATCACTAAAGCAATATACTTTGTTAAACTAAAACACTTGCATAGCTCTTACTATATGCCAAGAGACGTACTAGGTATGTTCGTGAATATGAATTAATTTATTATTTATAATGACCCAGCGAAGCAGGTACTGTTATTACTCTTAATTTATAGGTCATTAATCTGTTTAGAGGTGACTGAAAAATTGAAAGTCATGAATCTGATCAATGCAAAGCCAGTATTTAAGCTTGTGCTGGTTGCTCCAGAATCTGTCCTCCTGACCATCATGGCCTGCTTCCTTTTGGAGGAAAAGCTTAGTTTGCAAGGAAACAAGCCTGAGCACCAGGGTTGGAGAGACTAGATTTTCAATTTTAACTCATTTAAAAATAAAAATGTTGCAAAGCTGTGTTCTATAGGGGACAGTTAACATTGTCAGCTCTTGAAAAACCAAAACAAACAAACCAAAACAAAACATTGCCAGCTTTAAGTAAAGATTACTGTCAATCATATGAGTGAACCTCAGTCAATCGGTTAACTGATTTTGGTTTTTTGCCTTTTTTTTTTTTTAATCTAGGTTGTATCAAGGTCAGAAAAGATCAAAGGAAGCTTTCCCGTATTATCAAAAGGCTTTGGAATATACTGAGATCACCAAAGATGAAAAAAGTTTTGAGTGTGTACAAGTACTAAGGGAACTAGCAGGTGTGGAGCAAGCCCTGGGTCTCTACGCCGCCGCCATCAGTCATTTCTCACGGGTAAGGGGCAGTGGACTGGCCACTAAAGCTGCGCTCGACCCAATGCTCTTTATAAGCACTGAGAGCTGTAGCAGCTCTGAACATGCCTGGCCGTCATTTGCCAAGGATAAACGCTTGGTCAGCGCAGATGTTTAGCAGAGATCTTATTAGAAACCCAGGTGGTGTGTGCTGGACCCCAGTCCCTGCTGCTAACTGCAAGCAGCTCGTAGCTATGGGTTGCTCACATTGCATCATACCTCAGGTTCCCTTTCCCGGTGATGTCTCTTTATCTTTATTAGTTTATTTAGAACTTATGCTTCTAAATTGATTAGTACTTTTTAAAAAATATGTACTTTTACTTTTTTAACTATGTGCACGTATGTCTGTGAGTATGCACGCTCAAATGTGTGGGTGCCATCAGAAGCCAGAGGTGTCAGGTCCCCTGGAGTTGGAGTTACAAGCAGTTTGCAAGCCACCTGACATGGGCTCTAGGACCAAACTTAGGTCTTCTGCAAGAGGCAATGGCTAAGTCATCTCCCCAGCCCCCAGCCCCCGCTAGGCCTTTTATTTACTTCACACTCTAAATTCTTTGCTGAAGACCTTTAAAGGTGTTCTCTCAGTTGTTATTCTACTTTGTTATTAGAGAGTCCCCTGCACATGTGTCCTTCAGAGTTCTCCAAAGAAAGTAGAACATGCACAATTGCCACAAATAGAATGTGGAACAAAGGAGGGAGGGGGAGGGAGAAAGGGAAGAGGAGGGGAAAGAGGGAGAGATAGAGTGGGGGGGGAAGAGGGAGGGAAAGAAAGAGGAAACTTTTTTAAGGAACTGGTTTGGGCACTAGTAAGCCTGAAATCCCCAGGATAATCTAGAAAGGCTGGAAATGTGGACAGGATTTCTCTGCCACTTTCTTCTGGGAAATTACAGTGTGTTTGCTCTTCAGGTCAACTGATTGGCTGAGGTTCATTCATATGATTGACAGTAATCTCCTTTACTTAAAGCTGACAATGTTCACTGTACCTATAAATACAGTCTTGAAGCATCTTGTTGGTGTTTGACTAAGCATTTGGGCACCTGTGCCATATTGATGCTGCCTGGAACTGATCACCACACGGAGCCGGATGGCTTTGTATAACACCATCCACTCAAAGCACCTTCTGACTTTTTCCTGAAATTTAAAAGATGTACTTAACCTGTTCTGTTACTTCACATGAGACAATAATGACATGGTACTAAGAATACATCACAGCTGTGTCTCTTAAACTTTGTCTGACAATTTATACTCCCACACACAGTGTGTTGGAGTACCTCAATCTTTCCCTCTATCGAGATCATCTCTCTTAATCATTAATACCACCGTGTAATGTATTGTTTCCAGCTTAGAGATAAGGAAGACAAGAATTAGAAAGGTTGAGTGATATGCCTAGAAATACCCCAAAAGGCATCACTCAGATTCAAAACCCAATACTGAAGCAAACTGGGGAGGTTGTGCCAAGCATGGAAGAAGGGAGGAAACCGCTCAGGAGGCTGCTGAAATAGCAAAAGCAGAACACGATGTTCTGAAGTAGGCTGAAGATGAGGGGATGAAGCAAAGGGCATGATTTGAGGCAGGTTTGGGGGGCAGCGTAGATAGGACATAGTAACCAGTATGGTGAGACACCGGAGAATCAAAGCGCAGACCACTGGGGGGATGTCTGTACTGTTTCCAGTGGAAGGGCATGGTGAGCAAGTGATATAGAGAGGTAGGCTTCAAGTTGGATAATGAGTCTGTGATGACTGTGAAGCAGAAAATGTGAGTGACAGCCCCGTCATTAGAGATTGAGGACTGGAGCCAAGGGATACATCCACCTGGACATGGTGATTGTCTTTCTCAGTGCCAATTTGTAAGGTAATGGGGGGTGAGGAAGACTAGCCCATAAAACCTTCGTAAAAAGGAAGAAATACTGGCCACTCAAGTATGATGTCATGCCCAGGGATGCAGAGATGCACAAAACAGTAGATGGGTGTCATTCCGATAAGACATTAAAAGTCCCGGTAAGGAGGAGCCTCCTCCTGACAGCAGCTGGAGGTTTTCAAGCAGGGAGAAGGACATCAGATTATTAGTCTAAAAGGATCGTTCTGTGGGATGGTGGGTGGATTAGAGGACAGGAATGGCTCACTGGGTCCCGCAGCAGTCTAGGTATGGAGGAAAGATGGCCTGGATTCAGGAGGCATGTGAAAATGGATAGATGTGGACAGACTTGAGAGGTGGGAGCAGTAGGAAAGTATGACCGGGTGAGTGGCAGATGTCTGCAGGTGAGCAAGAGATGGAGTTGAGTTTTACCAGCTATCTGGCTTAGTTCACTGAGTGGTGCACGGCATCGTTCTTTGACTGTAGGAAATCTGGAAGGTATGTGATGTGTGTGTGTATGTGTGTGTTAGTATCAGTAATTCTGGATATTCTTTTTTCTTTTTATTAGATAATTTCTTTATTTACATTTCAAATCTTATCCCCTTTCCTGGTTTCCCCTCCGAAAAATCCTATCCCCTCCCACCTCCCCCTGCTCACCCACTCCACCCACTCCTGTTTCCTGGCCCTGTCATTCCCCTACACTGGAGCATAGAATCTTCACAGGACCAAGGGCCTCTCCTCCCATTGATGACCAACTATGCCATCCTCTGCTACATATGTAGCTGGAGCTATGTGTACTCTCTGGTTGGTGGTTTAGTCCCTGGGAGCTCTGGGGGTACTAGTTAGTTCATATTGTTGTTCCTCCTATGGGGCTGCAAACCCCTTCAGCTCCTTGGGTCCTTTCTCTAGCTCCTTCATTGGAGACCCTGTGCTCAGTCCAATGGATGGCTGTGAGCCTCCACTTCTGTATTAGTTGGGCACTGGCAAGGCCTCTCAGGAGACAGCTGTATCAGGCTCCTGTCAGCCAGCACTTGCTGGCATCTACAATGGTGTCTGGATTTGATGATTGAATATGGAAAGGATCCCCAGGTGGGGCAGTCTCTGGATTGTCCTTCCTTCAGTCTCTGCTCCACACTTTGTCTCTGCAACTCCTTCCATGGGTGTTTTGTTCCCCCTTCTAAGAAGGACCAAAGTGTCCACACTTTGGTCTTCCTTCATCTTGAGTTTCTTTTGGTTTGTGGATTATATCTTGGGTATTCCGAGCTTCTGGGCTAATATCCACTTATCAGTGAGTGCATACCATGTATGTTCTTTTTTGATTGGGTTACCTCACTCAGAACCCAGATGTCCCTCAACAGAGGAATGGATACAGAAAATGTGGTACATTTACACAATGGAGTACTACTCAGCTATTAAAAACAATGAACTTATGAAATTCTTAGAGAAATGGATGAATCTGGAGAATTCTGGATATTCTTATGTAAAAATTATTTGCTTCCATCAACTTCCATAAATAAAACTGCTGAGGGGAAGGGTATGAATATTTTATAACTCTTGATTCATATTGACATCCTGCCAAAGAGTTGTTGATTTATTTAGTCATTAGTGTGGCATTTTAGTACCAGTGATACCCCTGTACTAGCACATTAGAGCCCAGTCCACCAGCTTACACCAGGGTTCACTCCTGCTGCTTCTCGTTCTATGGCTTTGGTAGGTGTGTATCCACCAGCATAGATACATACGGTATAGTTTACCTATATAGCCAGGCGGTAGTGGCACATGCCTTTAATCCCAGCACTTGGGAGGCAGAGGCGGGCGGATTTCTGAGTTCAAGGCCAGCCTGGTCTACAGAGTGAATTCCAGGACAGCCAGGGCTATACAGAGAAACCCTGTCTCAAAAAACAAAAAACAAAAAAACAAAAACAAAAAAAAAAAAAAATAGCTTACCTACAATGACAGTCCCCGCTGCCCTTCTGATTCATCCTTCACTCCACTGATCACGACAATTTTGCCTCTTCTAGAATGCCACATAATTGGAATCATTTAGTTCGTGTTCAGACTGGCTTCACTTTGCAACACACATTTGTGTTTTCTCTCTGTGTTTTCATGGCTTAAGGACATCTTTCCTTTAACACTGACTATTTTATTTAGCCATTCACTGACCAAAGGACATCTTAGTTCATCCATCCTCCCCAATTCTGTACGGCATTTCCATAAAATCCTTCAGGTAGTTGTAAGGGCATATGTTTCCCACACTCTTGGGTACATTCTGGATCATATGGCAAAAAGTGTTTTGTAAGAAACTGCCACATTGCCTTCAGAGAGCAGCTGCATGGTTTTATGTTCCCGCCAGCCATGGTGAGAATGTATGTTCCTGTGCATCCTTTCTGAAACACAGAAAGCAGAGACATGGAGGGAAGGACTATATTTCCATGTAGTGCATTCTATTTATTACATGAGAAGCTTTATGGTAACAAAGACCAGATTTCTTTAAATGCTGTGCTACCTGTAACCATGCACACATAATTTTACATACAAATTAGCATGTGGTAGCCTAAAATAGTTCAGATGCAGATGGCTTTGATACTTTACAGTTCCTTCTGCACGTTTACAAAGTCTCCAACAACAGATATACCTATGAATCAAAATGACATTTGGAGATGTCATTGTCCTAGATGTCCACTCTCGTAGGTACTGCTGACAATATGATATGGAAAATGTTTTCATTTTTGCTATCCATTATCTTCTTTAAGAGGTTTTTCTTATGATCCTTGCTATGTTTTAATTCAGGTTTTCTTGCTGACTTTTTTTCTTTGTTTTGGTTTGGTTTTTGGTTTTTGTTTTTCCAAGACAGGGTTTCTCTGTGTAGCCCTGGCTGTCCTGGAACTCACTCTGTAGACCAGGCTGGCTTTGAATTCAGAAATCCGCCTGCCTCTGCCTCCCAAGTGCTGGGATTAAAGGTGTGTGCCACCACCACCCGGCCCCTTGCTGAGTTTTAAGAGTTTCTTCTATGTTTTGAGTATGTCTTTATCAAAAGTATTGTTGGAAAGTATTCTCCCAGATTTGCCATTTTATTCTCCTGGCACTGTCTTTATCAGGGCAGAATTTTTTTAATATTGAATTTTTCACTTTGTATGTTTTGTGTACAGAGAAGCATGGTGCATTGGTAAAGGTCAGAGGACAACTTTCTGGAGTCCCATGTCTTCTACGGTGTAGGCTCTGGAGATGAACGCTGCCTCTCAGCCAGGGCAGCAAGCATCTTTACCTACTGAGCTATCTCACCGGCCCAGAAAAATCACAATTTTAATGATATCTAGCCTATCAATTGCTCCATGTTTGGTGTTGTATCTAAAGCATTCCCACAAATGCAGTGTCACCAAAGCAGTCCTACAGTTTTGTGTTTTGCCAGATCCGTGATCTAGTGTGAGTTCATTTTTATAAACAGTGTGAGATCTGTGTCTAGATTCATGGTATTTTGCTTGAATGCTCAGTGACTCCTACAGTATATGTAGGAAAGGCCCTCTGCTGAGTCGCCTTTGGGCTTTCATCAACAATCAGTGTCCATGTGGGTCAGACTGAGCTCTGTGTTCTGTTCCACTGACCTGCCTCCACCTGAGGGGGCGCTAGGCGCCTCTTCTCACTCTGTTAGTGCTGTGTTGACTGGTCAGTCACCAGGAAATAACTCATCAATGTTTTGATTACGATGGTGCTCAGTCTCTAGGACTGGTCCTCCCCGTGGCTCTCTCAGAACTGTCTTTACGCTGTTATCGTAGGTCTATAGTTTTGTCACCTGATGATGCTTCACCTTTTTGCTAGAGTTCAGTTCAGAATTAGATTTTAAGTGAAATTGTATTAAGTATTTCAATTTGCACTGACGGTAATGCGATGTATTTCAATTTGCACTGATGGTGTGGTGTTTTAAATTCCTATGTGTCTGTCGGATGTGTGGAAACAGTCAGCCTTTTACCTTGCTATAAGGGCTTCTCAGGCCCAGGATTTTTAAAACAAAAAAATTTCTTTCAAAGTTTCAGTGTATCATCTGCAAATAAAGACAGTTTGTCTCTTCGTTCTCAGTCTATCTGCATACCTTTTATTTCATTTTCTTGTCCTATTGCGCTCTTCAGGACTCAAGGTCCACAAAGCCGTGGTGAGGGCCATCCTTGTTCCTGATCTCAGGAGGACAGCTGTGGTCACCATTGACTATGACATCAGCCATTACTAAACTTTCTCCTTCCCTACTTTATTTAGAATTTTGTTTTCTTCTTAGTTATGAATCATGGGCATTGGATTCTGTCTAATGCTTTTTCACATGGATTGATATGATGCTGTGATGTAATTTTTTTCTTCAGGATATTTGTGTAATAGAATATATAAGTTGCCTTTCTTTCTTTTTATTAGATATTTTCTTTATTTACATGTAAATTTATCCTTTCCCAGTTTCCCCTCCAAAAAACAAAGAAACAAACAAAAACAGCAAAAATAAACCCCTGTTGCCTCCCCCTCCCCATGCCTGCCACCCCACCCTCTCCCAATAATTGGCCCTGGCATTCCCCTACACTGGGGCACAGAACCTTCACAGGGCCGAGGTCCTCTCCTCCTACT